>NC_139653.1:34317652-34322652 GCF_951799395.1 Argentina silus
ATTGAAATATTTCAGTTATGTAATCCAAATAATAACAATAACTAGCACTATGGTGCTAGAAAGCAAATATTCACGTTGTAGCACCTTTAAAAAGGTTCTGTTGTCGGCACATAGTACCGTAGATCTTAAACGTGTTGCTTATCAAAGCACTTATTTAGTTTAGGGGGGCAATTTCTTTGTTACTATTTTCTACTCAACTTCAGGTTTGTACTCATCTGTTCCTTTGGCTTGTGTTCATATGTGTCAGGTAGAGATATTTTAATTAGACCAGCTTCTTGGGTGGCTCTTGGCTGATGAATTGCTTCTGTTGAAAATACAGTTATAAATCATCTGGCACTAACAGACAGACCTCTGGCAACTGTAGGCCACTCTGGCATAGCCCTGCTAGTTAGGGTTAGCAAGGTTAGCCTTTCTATTGTTGTTAGCCCTTTGGCCTAATTAGCACTAGTAATGATGTCAGCCGCAATGTCATTATAATCCTTGTTTGGTATTACATTGTTAACCCTGTTAGAGCTCCAATAGCCCCTTTCCCACCAGGTCAAGGTTAAGACGTGTGGCTTGTCTCCGTCATCAATCATTGTGATCGGTTTCGGTGGCCGTGTGTCTCTCATCCATCACACTGATAGGTTTCGGTGGCCGTGTGGCTGTGAGTCACCATCAGGGCCGGGGGTAATTAATAACGTTGGCGCCAGAATTAATGACTTAACCTGTTCCACTCTCCTGCTGTTTCATTGACAGATGCTAATGGTTAGCAGGTAGTTAGCCCCCACTAATGGCTAAAGGCTCAGGTGTGTGGATTTGGATGTGCTTTTATCTGTGTTTGTGTGGGAGTTGTGTGGGAGTCAGGGAGTGTGTGTCCATTACTTTTGAAACCTGCTTTATTCTGGCTAGTCTGTGAGGGTATAAACAACACTCCCCTGGAATAGTAATGCTTTGGCTGCCACCTGGCCATGCATGGACTGTTTCCATAGGGAGAAAGAGAAAGAAATTGAGAAGAGGAGAGGGGTAAAGTTGAAAGAAAGAGAGGTTGAAATGAAAGAACGTGTTGGCTCCTTAAGGTGGATGATAGGCTCTCCTTGCCCTGAGGTCTGAAAACTGATCGCTTCATTTTGAAAGAAAGGCTTTATGTGGACGCCTCCGACTCCTCTTCAGAAGAGCACTGACTGTCTGTTATGACTTAGAAAGAGCGACTGAATTTCAACACCAAAAGAAAATAAAGCGTTCAGATGAAAGGGGAAAACAATATAGTTTGAACTTTATTCTTTTTCGGTTTTAGGAAGTAATTGTTCTGTCTGGGCAAGTCCAGTTGTTATGTGCCATGTGTGTTTGCATGTTGCATTCTTGGGTTTCTCTTATGCTTTAGGTCTCTGATGTATAGACAGTTTTGTTGTGTAGGCTGATCAGTGGGCATCCTCCATAGCATGCAGACCACTTAGTTGGGTTTTAGTTTGTGTGGGCAGTTGGTTGCTATATAGATTGTTTCAGCGGTCTGAAAAGTATTGTGTAGGTAGTTGTCATTGTATTGAGAACTTTGTTGAATCTTGATGGCTCGGGTGTGGGTAGTTGTCATTGTAGTGGTAGCTTTTGTGTTTTTGCAGATGGCTGCGTCGATAGTTTTGTTTTGAACAGAAGTTTCCTTCTTCCGTCCTCTCACGCAGTGTGCAACATTCACCAGCAGAATCCCCACCACCCTGACAAAACTACTCATTAACTCTAACACACCCCTCCTAGCCCCCCACCCCAAACGTGCTTCAGCTTAGAGACAACAGATACAAATGTAGATGGGGGGGGGGGGGGTGACAAAGAAAAGACTGAAGCAATAGAGGAGGATTGAATGACTGAAAGAGCGAGGGGGGAGAAAGAGAAGAATGCGATGCCCCAGTCTATACGGGATTCCATTTTGAGCCATTCCAGAATAGAACAGTAAGTCACCAGTCCCTTTGTCTGCCTTTGATCTCCCAGCTCCAGGATCTGGCACCTGACAAACCCTCTCTGTCTGAAAGGAGGCATGCAGAGAGAGAGAGTGAGAAAGAGAGATGGAAGGAGGGAGGTAAGGAAAAAGAGAGGGAAGGAGAGAGAGAGGAAAAAGAGAGAGAGTATACAGACAGACAGAGAAGAGGAAGAGGGACCGGAGAAAAAAGTTTGATTTGTGAGAGCTATAAGAGATTATATGATTAAGGATCCTTAGCTAGACCCTATAAAAATGTGAATGTGTGTGTGTCTTTGCAAGTATGTATGTGTGTGTGTCAAGGCTGGACTGGGCAGTGATAAATCCATGTAGTCTTAAGGGAGATTCCTCGCTGAATCCCTGGCCTTCTAGACCACCCACCTCTCTCTCTCTCTTTCCCTTTCTCTCTCTCTCTCTCTCTCTCTCTCTCACACACACACACACACACACACACACTCACACACTCACACACACACACACTCACACACTCACACACACACACACACCTAATGGGAAGCAAATTCCCTGGCTTTACTAGGATTTCACCCTCTCTTCCCAATACCTTAGGAGGGTAGGCACTGTTATAAACCACTTATTGATGTTGACATTACATTTTTAAACACAATTTCCAAGATGCACATTTCAAAACTACAGACGAAGATGCCAGCTCGACCCTATGGCAAATTGGGATTCAGGGGTTTTGCACAACATTCTGGGAAGTGAGGATGGTACATCAGGGCGAGTTCAGAACAGCTTAATTATCAAAGAGTACAAAACTCATCAACCAAGCTCAGTGTGAGTTGGATTATTTCTCAGACCACTGGACCTATCTTTATAGAGAGGCCAAGGCTCAAAGGCCCAGAAGCATGGGCCTCAATTAACTCTCCCTCCAGCCTTCAGTGAGGGTCCATCATTCTGAAACAGCTGGACTGAAAGCCCTCCGCCCTCTTCCCTGGTCAGATTCCTGGTCAGCGCACATCGACAAAACCACCAAACCTGATGTTTCTCTCAAATCAGTCACAACCCCTCACTCATGCCCCTCACACAATACCCACAAGTCTCTGTCCTGTCTCTGTGACTCGTTTGGGCGTTAAATATTATCAAAGATCCTTAGAGATAGAGAGATCACACAAAGAACCTCCTGTTTAATCTCCTTTCTGTCTTCCACTGTGAGAAGAAGCGGAGGCTGTCTCACCCCTGCAGGCTTTAATCAAAGAGGCCCTTAGCTTAGAGTTAGCGACTGACGCGCTGGGGATTTGGTCTGATTGACTGGGAGGGGATGAAGATAAAGGCTCAGCAGGTAACAGCTAGCCTGGCAGGGCTAAACTAGGCTACGCTAATCCCGTAGCTAATGCTAACGGGGGAGGGAGAGCTGGGGCAACGACCTCAGCTTTATTATGCTTAAAGAGGGAATTCCCTTACTTTTTGGGATTTTCGTGTGTGTATGTGTGTGTTTGGATGGATGTGGAGTGGGTGTTCTCTTTTGAGGGGGGAGCAGATGTATTGGGATTCGATTGGAGTGTTGTATATGCAAGTGGGAGTTTTTAAACCTACTTTTGAATGGAGGATTTCTTCATGAATTTATAAGTGTGATATCTGAATTCATACCTTTGAATGAGTTTCTTGGACTTTGTGGTGTGTATATGTGTGTGTGTGTCTGATTTAATGTAAAAAGACCCACTGGGCGTCATGTTGGAAACGGATCTGGTTTTATACAGACCTCAGTATGAAACATTTAGATAATTACATACTTATATTCTACAGGGTAAAATGATTCCTCCCCACCCACACACACTTCCCTCCCACTCTCCAAAAACCACCAGCCCTCCGGCCCCAGGGCTCAATGCCATTTGCCGCTGATGCCATGCACCCGGCCGCCTCTGTGATTGACAGGCTATTTGGTCCAATCGGTGTCCTGGCTGTCTGTACCGCACCTCTTGGAGAATCACTCTTTTGTCCTCCTCTTCTGGTTCAGTGCTCTTGGGTGAAATACAACCCTGCTTGATTTCCCTCCTATTATAGAAACGGATAGAGTAGAGAGAAACTCCTTAAAAGCTGAGCTCTGGAATCAAGCTGTCAATCACAGGAAAGGGTAGCACCGTCGCCAGAGTCGGAAAAGTGTTACCTTGGTTGCGGTTTTAGGCATATGTTATTGGCTAAGAAGCTGGCTCAAAGGAGTGACACAGGTCTTTGTGCCAATTGTGGTGACAGTTGTTTGTTAAATGGGTTGAATGCCAATGGCTTTGGTTACACTGCAGCTCGGAGGCTCGCCAATAATGGATATTTGAATTTGAGAGAGAGAGAGGAGAGGCGGTTATCTGATAGTGTTTAAATCCTGTGTGTCAACTAACACTTCCCTCCTTGATTGTTTTAATGCTCGCCAGGGACATCAATTCTGTGTCTTAGAGGAGATGAATGATGACGGGTTGAAAAAGGGAATGAGAGAAAGAAACCAGAGAGCCAGAGATGATTTGTTGATCATAAGAAAACTGAAGAGCGACCATAAGTGCATGACATCCCACAGTGCCTGTGTGTGTATGTTTCAGTGCTTCCCTCTAACTGTGTATGTATTTTTCTTGCAGCCTGTAAGATTGGATACTACCGTGCCCTGGCCACAGACGTATCCTGCTCTAAGTGTCCTCTCCACAGCTACTCAGTTAGAGAGGGATCCACATCCTGCGTCTGTGACAAGGCCTACTTCCGCTCCGAGACTGACCCAGCATCCATGCCCTGCACCAGTAAGTGCATGCACGCGTACACACACACACACACACACACACACACACACACACACACACACACACACATACACATGGTCAATGCACACCCAGCTGGCTGGTGTTTAATAGCTGCATTTTGATTCCAGGTGGTACTTAGTGATTAGTCAATGTGACAGAGAGCTAATGAGGAAAAAACCACTGCATTCAAGATTCATTCTTCCAGGAGAGTGAGACCCTGAGAAACAGAGAGAGCTATGGAGATAGAGAGAGGGAAATAAACAGAGAGAGGTAGAGAGAATGTGAGAGAGCGAGATCTCGTGAGGGATAGATAT
>NC_139653.1:34330152-34345152 GCF_951799395.1 Argentina silus
TTCCAAGAGGTGCACCTAACGATGCATCAAAGAGCAAGGTCCAGGATTATTACAGGGTTCAAGAATAAGGTGCATAATACTGCCTACATCTACAGGAAGAGATGTATCATTTTATATCACATGAATTTTGCCAAATCTGTGAAGACACCAAACATAAGAAAGAACTAAACATTGGTTTCCGAATCAATTTATTAATTTACTCAATTTAATTTGCTATGTTCCTCCTTTATACCTTGATGTAATTACATGAAACAAATGTTCTGATCATTATTACTGACATGTTAACAGGATTCCAAAGTTGTCCAGAACAAAATATCCTCACTGGCACCCTTATTTATGGAAAGACCCATATGTGTGTGTTATCCCCATTCTACGATAAGTATTAAACTTGGCCTTGATTGATTCTATAGTTTATGCTCTTCTATTTCAACCTTCCCTTGTATCTCCTGTATGAAGCCTCGGAAGGGAGACTCTCAGACAATCAGTCATCTTTAACTTCACATTAGACCTGGAAAGAAATGCAACAAGAGGACCAGAACACGATTAAATCGCCATATCTGTCATCTTTGGAGAAGAGATGGATGTGTGGATTACCTAAGGAGAATGGGGTGGGTGACCCCTCCAGGGTTTTTTCTGAGCAGGAGCGTCTCTGGCCATTCCCGTGGGGGCCTTCAAATTGGGTCTCGCTGCCAGACGCTCTCCAGCAAGATTGATCTGAGGGATACAAATGGCTGCCGCCTAATTGTTTAACAGAGATGCAACACATTAGGCCAGCAGGATGACACAACCTTGGGAAATATATTTACCATGCTCCAAAAGCAGTCTGCCATCCCCTCCCTTTACCATTCCAAAACCATTGCTTCCCCCCCTACCGTCTCACCCCAATGAAACTTAATCCATTGGTGGTGCTTGGAATCCAGGCCTGTTTGAACTCAATCCCTCTCTAAAAGCCTGGTTTAGTTAGCATTAGCATGAGCGGTAGCCTCCCGGGAGCCCCTGGTCAAAGGGAATAGAATGTATATAATGTCGTAGCTAATCCCATCATAATCGGGGATCAGGGTCCCCTCATTAATCATAGCACTGTAATTTAAAAGGCAGCAGGTATAAAATGAGCGAGGATACATAGCTAAAGTCAGAGGTCACTTATAAACAAGCTAACTTCTAATGGCAGATGCTACAAAAATCTGAGAGTAAATGTTTTGTCTGCGTCTGTGTTTTTGCGTTGAGGATAGAGATGGTGTGTGGTAGATAATGTTTGGTAGCCTGGGGTGAGGATATCGCTTTGTGTCTGGGCCTGGGTAATAGTGTATGTATGGGGGAAGGGGTAATGGATGTTTAAGTTTTACAAGGGGTTTAATTTCAGGCTGTTGAGGGGGCGAGAGGCAGGAAGGGGTGGGAGGGGTTTGTTTTCCTTTTTAACGACATCTTTGAACTCTACTGTCCAGCTATACCTGTCAGAATGTGTGTGTGTATGTGTGTGTGTGTTTGTCTGTGTGTTTGTGTATCTGCCTGGTTGACTGTGTGTTCCTATATGTTTGTTTTTCTGTTCTTGTTCATGTATATAAGTGTGTTCTGATGTTTTTATGAGTCTCCATTTTACTGTGAGACTGCTTCTCTATTTGCCAATGGATTTTCTTTCTACAATATGCCTATGGATGTGTCTTTGTAGTGTGGAGTGTGTGTATGACCCAATTTTTTTTCGTCACAGTCACTGAGATAGAGGTTTGATTTGTGTGCCTGTGACACGCTATAGGGAGGGAGGGAGTGTGAGCTGTTATCTGTGTTTTAACCTTCACATGCTGAGGGGAACGCAGATCAACTTCAGCTGCTTGAAATATGGCCTCATTACCAGACGCTGTAGAAAGGCTCTAGATAAGATCTCTCGCTTGAAGTTGAATGAAAATGAATTGATTGGCTCCCTTGAAGACAAAAGGCAAGCAGTCTGTGTTTCTGAGCTGGATGTCATAGCAACATAGGGTTTCCCAGGATGACCTGAGAATGTTCCTAAAAGGAAATCAGTTAGCCCTTGCATACCTAGTTCAGAGAATGGGGAAATGGTTCTGGAGCTGGCGTTATAGCCAAAGGCAATTGGAGGTAATGTACTGTACACATCCCAACTGTTGGCTTAGCAATAGAGCGTGGAGTTTAGTTTTAGCAATTTAGCTATAGCCATTTAGCCATAGGCTCTAAGCCTTTGACTGGGAGACAAGCTCAAAGACAAATGCAGTTGATTGTCTCATGGCCTGGTCTGGTGTTTGACTTTCTCAAAGGGGCGAAAAGGAAGGGTTAGGAGAGAAACAAAAACAGACTTAGTGGCTCTAGGCATGAAAACAACATGAAGGATTGTGAGACTGCAGGACGCTAAAATCAATCTCTTTCTCTCTTTCTGTCTCATTCTCTCTCCATAGCTCCATCTCCAGTCACCTCTATCCAGGCGAAGGACATTACCAGACACACCATCTTCCTGTCCTGGCAGCAACCAGAGAGAGCCAATGGGGTCATCCTGGAGTACGAGGTCAAATACTACGAGAAGGTTAGGTGGCCTCTGGGAAATTCATTTTTCACTTGGTTATGACACGGTTAGAATGATTCTCTTAGTAATCAGTTTTAGAATGCTAACGGCAGACTATTAATCCATTCCATACATACAGGATTTCAATGTTCTGATATCAGGGAAACCACCTTAAACCTTTCTCCCTCTTTTTCTCCCTCAGGACCAAAATGAGAGGAGCTATCGCATCATCAAAACCACGTCCAGGAACACAGACATCAAGGGCCTGACACCTCTGACATCGTATGTGTTCCACGTGCGCGCCCGTACGGCTGCTGGCTATGGGGAATTCAGCGCCCCCTTCGAGTTCATGACCAACTCTGGTGAGTGCCACACTGTGTCATTAGTGACATAATCATGATACATAATCACTGATATTTTAAGAAGTTGTGACATGAATGTTATGAATGACAATTCGCCAGAAAAACTCTTAGTCATTGAAAAAAATAACACATTGAACAGATTTAATTTCAGGTAAAGTTGGCTGTTGTAAACAATCCTTGCCGAGTATGTCATTTGATATTCCCTGTCATTTAGACGTGTGTCTTACAGTGCAGCCTGGACTAGATGCAGGTGTCTCCTTTGTGATGCAGATGGGGATAGTGGCGCATGATAATGACACTGCTGAGCACATAGCTTTTTGCACAGTGTAATGGGACGGCATTGTCTCTCAATGGAGCTCAGCGAAATACAACACTTTACGGGGCCTCATAAAATGTAGGATAGGATAAGGACAAACACACTGGGCCACACAGAGAGAGGAAGAGGAAGAGAAAGAGAGGTCAATGGCTTTGATAAACAGAAAATGTACTGTAGGATTTATTTGTGTTTCTCAGGGACCTGGTCACTCTCAATGATATTGACATTGCTCTTTGTCTCTGTCAACCTCTTTCTTTCTCCCTCTCCCTCTCTCTTCCCCTCTCTATTCATCTCTTCCTCTCTCCCTCTCTCAGTGCCAGCTCCTATCATCGGTGATGGGACTAATTCAACAGTGTTGCTGGTGTCAGTGGTGGGCAGCGTGGTTCTCCTCATCATCCTCATCAGTGCCTTTGTTATTAGCAGGAGGTGAGGATCATCCCCCTCTTTCTCTCTCTTTCTCTTCTCTGTGATGAGAATGTCTTGCTTTGCAGCTGCAGACATGTCGACAATGGCCACTGACACACACACACACACACACACACACACACACACACACACACACACACACACACACACACACACACACACATACATACACACACACACACACACACACACACACACACACACACACACACAAACACACAAAGAGACACACATACACACATGCACACACACACACAAAGAGTGATGACTTGCCACACCGGAGACATGATTGAAGCTGTGACAGCTGAAGAGATGCAATCAGCAACCCCCTGCTCCTCTCTCCCACTTCATCCCCCATCCTTGTTCCCTCTGCCTCCATCTCTCTCTCCCCATGGCCATGAGGCAGGAGTTATTTTCTGTGCTGAGTGGTAGGCGTAACAGTGACCAGCAAACAGGGAGAGGGAGAGGCAGCAGGTGGATTTGCGATGACCCAATCATTGGGTGTTAACCAGTGAGCAGGGCAAAGCACAGACACACAGATGGGATTACATGCAGATGGGGCTCCCTCACTCCAGCTTTAAACACTCTCCCTTTTTACTGATCTGCGTATGGATGTGTGTGTGATTGTGGATTGCTATATACATGTGTGTCTGTGTGTGTGTGTGTGTGTGTGTGTGTGTGTGTGTGTGTGTTTGTGTATTTGTGTTTGTATGGGGTTTGGGGGTGGCGGGGGGTTCTGAATGTGTGTGTGCATGCAGGTGTGCATGTGTGTGACTGATTGCGACTATTCCATCCAAGCAGGTGGTTGGCTTTGATTCATATGCATTGCTGGTTCATTGTGCCTGGCTCATCCTGTGGGGGATGGGTTGTGGGTGCATGATTTTCACCAGTAACCAAACACATCAATACCACCATGGCTGTAGCTCACCTGAACCTGACCACATCCTCCATTTTGATTTTGTCCCCAGAAGGAGTAAGTACAGCAAGGCCAAGCAGGATGCAGATGAGGAGAAACACTTACACCAAGGTATTGTTGCACTCACTAACGTAGAGTGTGATGGATTTTTAGCCATTATACACTTTCATAGATTATTGTTTATAATTGCAAGCACTTATGTGTGAAAAAAATGATGAAATATTATCATTTATTTTTCATTTTATTCACCCTTTATTTATCCAGGTTAATCTCATTGAGATAACACCTGTTTTTCAAGAGAGACCTGGTACATATAAGTAATCAAAAACAACATGCAGAAAGGAAGGAAGGAAGAGGAAACTTGTCGTATGTTTTGTCACTCATATTCTCCACTGTAGATAGATAGTGTACATGAATATAATGTTAGACAAGATATACCGCAAAAGTAAGTCATCACACAAGTCAGAAAGAGACATCCGTGAAGAGGCAGTTTATTGTGGAGGTTACAGAGAAGCTGAGAGATGAAGGGATGATGTAGTGTAGAGGAGAGGAGAGGTTACAGAGAGGGAGGCCACGTAGCCTACAGCATGAGCAAAATAAAGAACAGATGGAATATACTCGTCAGAATGAATTAACCTTCATTTTTTCTCTCATCTCTTTTAATAGGAGTAAGGATATATGTGGACCCCTTCACCTACGAGGACCCCAACCAAGCCGTCCGGGAGTTTGCTAAAGAGATTGATGCTTCCTGTATTAAGATTGAGAAAGTAATTGGCATTGGTAAGGAAACTTGCTATAACACACACTTCTCTTTTGTCATCTGTGTGTGGTTTGTTTGGCATGTTTATGATGATCATTTAACCACTGTTTCTGAACACATATTTGGCTTGATCAATAGGTCAGTGGGGAACAGACCTATATAAGAAGATAGATATAATGTTATTCTAACACTAGTGGAGTATGTCACCCAATGACAGAAAAATAAAGAAAAATAATCAATATCCATTTCCCCTTTTTTCTTTCTGTTCTGCTGAGATGGGGGGATTGGGGATTACAGGGGGTCGATCTCACACACACACACACACACACACACACACACACACACACACACACACACACACACACACACACATTTTGTTGTTAAGCGTGTATATGTTTTGTATTCATTTCCGGATTTTAAGATATCTCTTATATGTGTTGTGTGTTTCAGGTGAGTTTGGCGAGGTGTGCAGCGGTCGACTGAAGATGCCAGGGAAGAGGGAGATCTGTGTGGCCATCAAGACTCTGAAGGCAGGCTATACAGACAAGCAGAGGCGGGACTTCCTCAGTGAGGCCAGCATCATGGGCCAATTTGACCACCCAAACATCATTCACCTGGAGGGTGTCGTCACTAAATGTAAGTCAGCTCACAACTGGAAGATTTGTAAGAGAGGTATGGAAGACTGAAAGGAATGGAATATGTGCAAATATGTGCTGTTTAGTTTGTATCAGCTTAGATTCTATAGAGACTACTTATGATTTCATTGCCACTTAATGTGTAAAAAATCTAAACCAGTCATCTGATTAGACAGCCATTCAGTTAGTCAGTGCTAGTGTAATTTTATGTTAGTATCAACATAGATTACTTTCAAAACTCGTATTACTCAAACAACTAACAAAGTGACAAAAAGAACTAGAAAAAGGATGAGCAAACAGGAAGAGTGATCATAAATCATTATAAACCACGTCTGTGGTTTTGGGTGACTTTGGAGGGGGGTCACTCTCATCTGTGCTACCCAGAGGGCCGTGGGGGTGGCGTCCGGATGGTGCGGGGCAGGAGGGCCATCCTGGGAATCCCCAGGTGGACCGTGGCCAGATGGAAGAGGTCTCCTACAGGGGCTAATGTGTCCAGAAACAGGCCTGCGCCGCTGCCTACAGACCACTCATTAATCATAGTGTCAGCTCTAAATGTGTTTGGGGTTAGAGAGTGATACCCTATCTGCAGGGCAGCCCTGCCGCCAGGCTTTTGCTTGTCCCCACGCTTTTTGTTGGTGTGTGGTGTGTGGTGTGTGTGTGTGTGCGTGCACGTGCGCGTGCGCGTGTGCGTGCATGTGTCTGAGTGTCTGTGTGTGCTGTTTTTGTTGTTGTTGAAATTTTTACATTTGTACATGTTACATTAGTACATTTGTGTGTCTCTGAAATTACTTTGTGATGCAGTGTTTCTAACTTTGTGTTTGTTCAATTGTTCATGTCAGTGTGTCTTAGTCTGTCTGTCTGTCTGTGTGTTTGTGAGTCTGTGCAGGTTTGATTTGGTGCATGTGTGTGTTGGTGTCAGCTGGGCTGTTGGCAGGCTTGGCTGGGGAGATGGACGGACTAGTTTAATGTATTGTGACGGAACAGCCAGCCCTATCTGTCCTCTTCTGTGGGAGATAAGCCCATTCACAGCCTTTCTGTCTGCAGCAAAGCACAGGAAAGAGCAGCCAAGTCTGACTGAGACTGAAACCTACATAAGCCAGATCACCTATCAGATCCCTCAACAGAAGGAGGGAAGAAGAGGTGGAGGGGGGGGGGGGGGGGGAGGAAAAGAGAGGAAGAAAGAGAGAGGGGAAGAAAATAAATCGAGAGATGAGCAGAGAGAGGGAGGAAGATGGAGGTAGATTAGAAGAGATAGAGTTAGAGGGAATAGTGGGGGGTAGAATGATCCAGAAAGTGAGAGGGAGGCTAAAAGAGAAACAGACAGAGAGAGAGAGATGGAGAGGGTAAATAAGATAACGTGTGGAAACAGAAACCGATAAAAAAAGAGAGAAAGTTGGAACGAGGACTGCACCCAATTTCTCTACCCCCCCTTTGTCATGACAAAAGGCTCTACGCTGGTTTCTCTGCAATTAGTCCTTCACACTTGAGTGTGTCGGTGGAATCTATTAAGAATCCATTATTTGAATTGCACTTTTTTTCATTCCAATCTAGTTAAAAGGAACTTCACTCTCGCCTCACTTTGCCAACGCTGTATGTCCAACAGGGCCAATTAAAACTTATTAATTATTGATGAAGTCTAAACATGCACTAAATACATGAATGTGATGAAATGACTCAGAGAGAGAGCAAGCTGCAGCATGTCATATTCAACTCCTTATTTATTTTCGTTCACGTCACTCTGGCAAAATTAAAACCTAGTCATCATTAGTGTTTGTTTCCCACTTCCTATCAAGGCCTCATTTGCATATTGTAAGTGCTGCTGAAGTAGACCCAAAAAAAAACATCCAGTGAGACTGAGCAGGCCCCAACTAGTGGGCCTCTCTGACAACGTTGTGCTAAAGTTACCACAACGTTCTACAAACCGTACCCCCATGCGTTATACAACGTTCTACAAACCGTACCCCCATGCGTTATACAATGTTCTGAAAACCGTACCCCCATGCGTTATACAACGTTCTACAAACCGTACCCCCATGCGTTCTACAATGTTCTACAAACCTTACCCCCATGCGTTCTACAACGTTCTACAAACCTTACCCCCATGCGTTCCCTAACATTTTTTTTCTGGCAGGTGATAATCGGCCGAATGGTGGGCCCCTGCCCAGAGTTCATTGCCAAAGGCGGCGGGACATATTCAGTAAATAAGGAATTAGCATGCAAATAGGGTGGGAGGAAGAGGGTGGGGATGGGAAGGGGAGAGTTGGGGGTCAGAGGTCAGACGCTCCTCAGACTTGATTGGGGTGCTGTCAATCAAAAGCAGCCTGGGGCATAGGAACAGGACAAAGCATAACAAAGATGGCTGACAAAGAGTCTCCCCTACTCCAATTTAACTCCATTTCCTCTGCGGGGCGTCGCTGGAGCACTGTAATTAATGGAGTGCCAATCAAGCGTCACACAGAGCTGTGACTGACGGCCTCTTGGCAAACAGAGCGGTCCATTGGATAGAGGGGCAGTTTCACCTTAGACCTCAGCTACTAACTCCTCATCTCATCGTAACTAGACACTGAGAAAATATTTGAATTACGCTCACATACAGTATGTGGTTGTGCATTATAATGTACTCTCTTGTTTGAGTTAGAATTAGAAGTATATAAATTCATAATGATAGTATATAATGTAATTGAGGGAAACACAATTCTAGGAGGACATACAAGTTGACTTTTCACCATGTGTTTCCAGTATGGCTGGTTAGACAGGCACCATCTTGCTAATGCTATGGGACAAAACACACAAAGACAGGCGAAGCAGCACTGAACCACCAGGGAATCTCCCCACTGCTCAAATAAAGAGACAGACACTCCCCTGAGAAAGAGAGAGAGAGAGAGAGGAGGATATAGAGAGAAAGAGAGACAGAGAGATGGGGTGAAATAGGGCAGAGAGGAGTGGCAGAGCGATGGCAAGAGACATGAGGACAGAGAAAGAGAGTGTGTGAGACAAAAGGAGAAAGAAGAACAGAGGTGATAGAAGGAGAGTGACAGATATACAGAAAGTTGGCAGAGAGGGGGAAAGGGGCAGAGAGACAGTGAGTGACATATACAGAGAGATAAAGAGGCTGCGCGGTTGTTTGTCCTAGTGTGTGTGTGTGTGTGTGTGTGTGTGTGTGTGTGTGTGCCTGTGTGTGTGCCTGTGTGTGTCTGTGTATGTGTGTGCTTTTACATGTGTGTGTTTTGTTCATGTGTAAGTGAATGAGTCTGGGTTGGTGTTATGTTACTTTTGTGCTTCTCCGTGTGTAGAGTAAGTGGGGGACACGAGGAGCCCGTTACATAAAGCTAATTAAATCACCACCCGACAGAGACGAATGGTGGACCGGACACACACACACACACACACACACACACACACACACACACACACACACACACACACACACACCCTGAGAACTCCACACACACACACACTCCTCTGTTCTCCTGCTGTGCTGTGCTGTCAAGTGCATATTTTACCTTCATAATCATCTGCCTTTCATTTTCTCTCCTCTCAACCTCTGTGTGTGTGTGTGTGTGTGTGTGTGTGTGTGTGTGTGTGTGTGTGTGTGTGTGTGTGTGTGTGTGTGTGTGTGTGTGTGTGTGTGTGTGTGTGTGTGTGTGCTGATAAGAGTGGTAAAGTGAAGAACAGGACTTTGTGCACCACTAGACCATGGTGGTCAATGAAGCTTTAAACCTGTAATAATTACTCTTGATGAAAATACATCAAAGACAACACACACACTCCCTCATATACACAGAAACACACACACACACACACACACACACACAAAGATTTTCTCTGTGCCTTTGCTCCAAACAAATATTTAATTAAAAACCAGAACTTCTAAATGCTGTGAAATTGGCAGCCCCAGTATTTATGATCACAACCATGAATTACACTCTCATCTTGAAAACACAATACCAAATCACACTTCAAATTTACTGTAATGATTTTATACTTCTGCACACCTCTCAATCACTCTCTCTCTCTCTCTCTCTCTCTCTCTCTCCAGGTAAACCAGTGATGATTATCACAGAGTACATGGAGAATGGGTCGCTGGATGCATTCTTGAGGGTCAGTCTAGCATTTTGTGTGTGTGTGTGTGTGTGTGTGTGTGTGTGTGTGTGTGTGTGTGTGTGTGTGTGTGTGTGTGTGTGTGTTTGTATGGGACCCGATGTGTGGTATGTGTGAATGTGCATGCATGCAGAGCCATCTTATCTCAGCAGTGTTATAATGAATGTCAAACAAGGATCTCATTCAAGCTAATCTATCTATCGTACATTCATCACCATTTCCTACCAGCAAACTGTATACAAACATTCTCTCAAATGTATTTGTTTGTTTCTTTTTTTGAGCAGAAGAATGACGGGCGTTTTACTGTGATACAACTGGTTGGTATCTTGCGTGGTATCGCCTCGGGCATGAAGTACCTGTCTGATATGAGCTATGTTCACCGTGACCTGGCTGCACGCAACATCCTGGTCAACAGCAACCTAGTGTGTAAGGTGTCTGACTTCGGCATGTCACGTGTACTGGAGGACGACCCTGAGGCAGCCTACACCACAAGGGTAAGTGTGTGTGTGTGTGTGTGTCTGTGTGTCTGTGTGTGTGTGTGTGTGTGTGTGTGTGTGTGTCTGTGTGTGTGTGTGTGTGTGTGTGTGTGTGTGCGTGTGCGTCTGTGTCTCACTATGATAACCCATTTGAGAGAGTATGTGTATTTCTATGTTTGTAGGTGTATGCTTTATGACATGATTGATGATAATGGTTACTTGTCACTCACAGGGAGGGAAGATCCCCATTCGCTGGACAGCCCCTGAGGCCATCGCGTACAGGAAGTTCACCTCTGCCTCTGATGTTTGGAGCTATGGCATTGTCATGTGGGAAGTGATGTCATATGGAGAACGGCCATATTGGGACATGAGTAACCAGGATGTAAGTGCATTTTTTACTTTTTACTTTATTGATTAATTACAGAAATAATAGAATAATGTGTACAATTAAATTATTTCATCTCATTCCATTTTAACAACACAATGATGACTTTATTTTGTGTGTTGGATTAATGTAATTAATTAAACCCATTCTACCGTCAACACTGACATCTATCCCCCCGCCCCTCCCTCCAGGTGATCAAGGCCATAGATGAGGGCTACAGGCTGCCCCCTCCCATGGACTGCCCCGTGGCACTGCACCAGCTGATGCTTGACTGCTGGCAGAGAGAGAGGGCTGATAGGCCCAAATTTGGCCAGATTGTTAACATGCTGGACAAGCTAATCCGCAACCCCAATAGTCTGAAGAGGACCGGGGGAGAGACCACTAGGTGAGACATGCACACACGCATGCGCACACACACACACGCACACCCACGCACACACACACACACGCACACGCACACGCACACCCACCCACACCCACCCACACACACACACCCACACACACACACACACACACACACACACACACACACACACACACACACACACACACACACTCTATCCCCATTATTCTAAAAAAATAACACATGTTAACACTCTGTGTTTACAGACTTAAAGTCATCTGGGGAGTCTATTTAATTTTAACAGGAGTAGTAATAGTTATTAACAGCATAGTAATTAACAGCACTGAATCACATAAACACGGTTTTTACAGTTATGGGGAGAGAGGTGGTACAGGGAGTAGACTAGTAGGGGGTACAAAACCTGTACATGGATCAGTACATCTGACCCACGTACTGAGTGACATAGCTCAGGGGTTGGAGATGTCTCCATAAAGCTATGTTTCAGGCCCACTTTGAGAAGTATGGCGGGTATTTTGATTGCCCCAGAGCCCTCCCCATGACATCCCCCCCCCCCCCCCCCCCCAAGTGATGCCTGAACCCAGCCAAAGCCTGCTCTACCAACACCTGTTAAATTATGGAGGAGGGAGCAGTGGAGCGGGACCGTAGTGGGCGCCCTCAGTCCCTCACCTCTGGCTCAGTGGCCCACAGTAAATGTTTAATGGACGACATCGCTGTGAGGCTGTGGAAGGAGGGATGGAAAAAGAAGGAAGAAGACATTATTCTCTAGTTGGTTTGAGAGAGGGGGGGGGGGGGGAAAGATATATAGAGAAAAAAGCGAGAGTGAGGCAGAGAAATAGAAATAGAATAGAATAGAAAATAGAATAGAAATCATTCTATTTCTGTTGTCTGAGGTGCTGCAGTTCCTTTTTTCATGGCCTCAGGCTAGACTATTATTATGTCTCTGAACCCTGTGCTTACATGTGTCTGGCTCCTGTGATAACCAGTGTTTGAGGATGAAAAACATCAGTATCAGTACCTACACAAGGACAGAGGGCGCTGTGTCTCACTCACCTCAGGTCCTGTTTGATTTGACTGATGTTCTACAGTAGCAGCTGTGATTTCAGGTGATGTCAGAAACCAGAATGCTGTTGTTCTGTTTCATTTGCTCGCTACTGCCTGTTCTTTTGTACATTGTTTCACAAAATGGTGGGTAAGGACCATTGGTGGGTTGGTGCTTGTTACTATTGTTATATGTGTTGTAACTACTGTAGAATTATTACATATGCTTATTTTAGGGAAAATCACAATTACTCACAACAGCTAAATCTTTTGGTACCATGAATCCTAACACCCCTGTCTCCCCTGTTCCCAGACCCAGCACTACTCTTCTGGAGCCCGTCAGTCCTGAGGTGTCCTCAGCCCTGGGCTCCGTGGAGGACTGGCTGCAGGCCATCTGCATGGAGAGATATAATGACAACTTCACCGCAGCCGGATACACCACCCCTGAGGCTGTGGTCCACATGACACAGGAGTGAGTTACACTTACTCAGCACTTACTCACCCAGGAGAGGAAGTCAAGATCCACCTAATTTTTTTCTTTAGTGACTTTAGAAAAAACTTCTACATGCATTTACTCAGTTCTCTACTTTTCTATAGCCAACTAATTTTATATTCAAGTCTCATTCAGTAGTATGAGGCCTACATTGTGTTAATGTGTGTTGTTGTTATTGTCCTAATGGTTTCTCTCCTCCTTTTGTCAAACAGGGACATGGCCCGAATTGGAATCTCCTCAGCTGTGCACCAGAATAAGATCCTGACCAGCGTCCAGGGAATGCTTTCTCAAATGCAACAAATGCAAGACAGAATGGTTCCGGTCTGATCCACAGGATCCACAAGATAATTTCTTATAAAAAATACAAAAAATCAAAAGACAAATGAACGATAAAATAGTTTACCTCATCCATGCACTTTAAATTTGGATTTAAAAGAAGAAAAGAAAAAGAAGAAAAGTGGGAAAAAAGGCACTTTTTATCAGACCGTAACCTTACCCTTTTGAGAACGGGATATTTTTTCTGTCTGCGGTGTTGGGATGAAAGATAAAGCGCTTCCCAGAGGCCAATCTGGAGTGCCTTCAACGGTCTAGAAGGAATTCCATAGGGATAGCTTCTCTGGGCAGAACTTTTCTGGAACTTTCTTTCTGGATCTGGAATATCCATGAAGCAGATTTGATTTCCCATAACTGTGTTTTTCTGTGTATGAATTGTTCTCTGTGTCTCGCTGCCATACCCTTCATTGTCTTTCTCAGCTGGATCAGTTTTGAATCCAATGGACAAAATGGAGGATTCCAACCTTCATATAAACAATGATCTACTGAGGGGTTGAGGGTGGAATGGTGGGGAGGGAGGGGGTATGGGGGGCGGGGAGGGGTTCTGTGTTGTTGCTCTGTTCTGGTCTTGTTTTGGGCCAGAGTGGTGTGTTTTGTTGCCCTCAGGACATTTTTTAGAATGTCTTTGATCTGAAGAGGTGCATTCCTACCCCCTATCCTCCCATCATCATCATCCCTCCTCAGACATTTGATTTGATTTGCATCGTCCAGCACTCCCCCCCCCCCCCCCCCCCCCCCCGGAGTAGACCCTGCCCCCCCCCCGGGTGTCAGTGTTCCTCTTTATTTTTCTGTTTGGACATCTGTTTGGACCAGTGTGTATTTGTCTGAATGTGGGACTGAGAGCAAAGGAGTATAGGATATATTTCGACACAACTGTGCAACTGAAGAGATATGGATTTGAAATAAACAACAAGAGAATACATGCTGGACATTATTCAATAAATCATCATGGTAAGGATTTATAAAGACCACTTTTTAATATCTATATTTAACTCAGTTTTAAACAATAACACAAAAAACAAATTTGCAGAATTTTCTGTAGTTTTAATTTATTTTGTCTATATTTTCTATTATCTGTCTGTCTGTCTGTCTGTCTGTCTGACTGTCTGTCTATATATATATATATATATATATATATATATATATATATATATATATATATATATATATATATATATATATATATATATAATATAGACACTCTTGGCTCTGTGTGAGATCATTCAGTGCTGAGTTGAAGTGGTGTGTTAATTAACAAGCAGCCCACCTGAGGCGGAAAACAGATCAATAAGCACTGTTTTGTGATCAGTCACTGCGCTATCGCCCATGGCATGTTAATGAGAGGGATTCATCAGAGGCTGACCCTGAGTCAGCAGCACAGCCGATGAGTGGCATGGTTTCTCTTAATGAAGAAAATGTTTTCTCACTGTTTGTTTGTGCCAACCAATATGGTGATGTCATTCTGGCCAGTGCATTTGTTTAGCTATGTGTCACTAGAAGTTTCAATTACTATATGCTGCAGTAATCGCAGTAATGTTGGTCATAACAGTAAGTTTCAAGTATGCCAGGCAAAAGCTCTGAACATTTAAAACCATGGCATGCCCCCCTAACCCGAACCCCTCTCTCTCTCTGTTTTTCTCCCTTCCCAGCTGCCGCCGTCCATCAACAACAGGACCCACCCTCTCTCCTCACAACCGGAATTCCTCCTCTCTCCTTGTAGTCTCCTCCAAATCCTGGATGAGAAATCCATCTTTAAACGTCTGGCACGTCGCTGATAGCCATCGCTCCGTGCCGAACTGACAAAGAGACTAACGCTCAATGGTCACCTACAGCATACTGGAAAAATGATGAATGATTCAGCAACACTTAAAAAACAGTAAAAG
>NC_139653.1:34350152-34352652 GCF_951799395.1 Argentina silus
CTGGAGTGGCTGCGGTCCCTGATGATCTTCCAGGCCTTCCTCTTGCACCTCCTGGAGTAGATGTCCTGTACGGCTGGGAGCTCACGGCCCGTGATGAACTGAGACGTTTTCACCACCCTCTGCAGAGCCTTACAGTCGAGAACGGTTTAGCTGCTGTACCAGGTGGTGATACACCCGGACAGGATACTCTCTATGATGCACCTGTAATTGTTTGTGACGATCTCGGGGGGCCATGCCGAATTTCCTCAGCCGCCTGCTTCTTCCTGAATTCCACGATCAGCTCCTTAGTCCAGTCCGCCAGGACTCTTCCCTTTCTCATCATTGTTAGTGATCAGGCCAACCACATGGAGTTGGAGCTGTGCGTGGCCACATAGTTGTGGGTGAACAGGGAGTACAGCAGGGGAGTAAGCATGCAGCCCTGGGGGGCCCTCGTGTTGAGAGTCAGAGTGGAGGAGGTGATACTGCCTACCTTCATCACCTGGTATCTCTCTTGTCCAGGTGGGATAGGGCAGTGTGCAGGGCGAGAGCAATGACATCATCAGTGGATTTGTTGGGGCGGTATGCAAATAGAAGTGGGTCCAGTGTGGCAGGTAGTGTGGAGTTGATATGGGTCTTAACCAGCATCTCAAAGCACTTCATGATGGCAAATGTGAGTGCAACAGCGATACTCATTAAGGCAGGTTACCTTGGTCTTTTTGGACATTGGAATGATTGTAGACAGAGAGAGGTTTAATATGTCTGTGAAGACATCTGCCAGCTGATCAGCGCATGCTCTAAGGATCCCACTCTTACATTTTTTATTTTATTGGATAGAGATAGTGAAGAGAGACAGGAAAGTAAGGAGGAGAGGGTATGTCAGCAGGGCATGGGCCGGATTCAAAACCATGCCGACATGGGCATATGTGGCACTGTAGGCCATGGTGCTAGACCACTGGACCACCCCAGGCCACCCGTACAGTTCTTTGAGTGCAATGGTAGTGTCGGCTTGGGGGGATGTAGACAGCAGTAATGACAACTGACAAGAATTCCTGTGGTAGATAGAAGGGTTTACATTTTAACATCATGTACTCCAGGTCGGGGGAACAGAGCATTGACAGTGTCTCTACATCCACACACTAATTGTTGTTGATCATGAAACATACCCATCCCTCTTTATGCTTACTGGAGTCTATTGTACGGTCTTGACAATAAATTGAGTAGCCATCCTGTTGAATGGCTGTGTCGGGTATCGATGGGGAGAGCCAGGATTCGGTGAAGATAAGGACATTGCAATTCCTAATGTCCCACTGGAAAGTTATCCTGCCTCTAAGTTCGTCCAATTAATTGTCCAGTGACTGGACATTGCAAGGAGAATCGATAAATGAAGAACATAGGCATAAGATTTATGCTCATAAGAATGATCCCACAGGCTTTGGCTACACATATCACTCTTTAGTCATGAAGAGTGTCCTTTTATCTTAAGGCTGCATATACAAGCCAACAAGCAGAAACACAGTGTGATCAATATGTCATCCTCCACCTGCTTTGTGTGTAGAAGAAACTTGTAGGAGTATTATCCTTAGTGATTGCTTGTCTGCGGGAGTGAAGACTTGGGAGCTTTATCAGCAGCACCAGGCTAATCTTACCCCCAGGCCTGGGGGGTCAGAGAGGTGGGAGGACGGGGGGGTGGGGGGTTGGGGGGGGTTGGGGGGGGCTCACTGGCCAGCTAAACCCAAATGAAGGTGAAGGAAGGTCAGCACTACTTGAATACTCAGGGCTTCTTATCCCTCTGGCGCAGAGCTGGCTCCACCTGATATCCTGACCTCTGACCCTGCCGTAATCTCCAGAACAAACCACTTTCTCTGAACACTGCTGTTTGTCCTGGCTGTTGTCCTGCCTCTTCACTACTCAAGTGGAAGGTAAAGGAGGTATGTGTGTGTGTGGAGGAGGGAGGGGGGGTCACATGGATTATGGTGGGATCTTTACACAGGCTAATCAAATCAACCCCCCCCTCAAATCAACTCGTTATTCTAGCGCAACGCCACTTCACCTGAACTACCTGTCTTATAAATCATGGAATGATCCTTGATTTTTAAACATTTTCCACATCCGCAGAAATATAGTGCCCTCACACCAGAAAATCAATCTGCCGCTAATTGTTTTCAACATACATTACAAACTATCCAAACTCTGCTAAAACTGTTGGCTTTTATAGTAACTCGCCTCTTGTAGAGGTACTTATATGCACGGTTTTGTATACACAGAAGTTTAATGAGCGCCCATTTTGTTTGGTATTAAATTTGACTGGCTAAAAACCAGATGTCTAACCGACCAATGTTCTATGCAGGCATTCAGCACACTCAACTTCTAAACTTCTAAACTCCTTTTCTAGTCATACAATCATGTAACTATTCGCTAGAATTGGTTTGAGGCTGAAGAGTTTGTCTGTCCCATTGTAACCATGGTAACTTTTTTGACAACGCATATTTTAGCCAGGCTATTTTTTATCCTTCCCATAATT
>NC_139653.1:34357652-34360152 GCF_951799395.1 Argentina silus
AAAGGATTCTCGACAAAGTATTAAACATTTACATTTTATTTATGATTATGTTAATTTGTCCAATTACATTTGAGCCCCTGAAATTAGGGGACTGTGTATAAAAATGGTTGCAATTCTTAAACGTTTCATACAATATTTTTGTTCAACCCCTTGAATTAAAGCTGAAAGTCTGCACTTCAATTGCATCTCAATTGTTTAATTTCAAATCCATTATGGTGGTGTCCAGAGCCAAAATTATGAAAATTGTGTCACTGTCCAAATATTTCCAGACCTAACTGTATATAGGAACATGCTTATACTCTATAATCCTTTGCTTTGCCAGTGTGTGTAGTGTTGTGATGTTAGTAACAGGCATGATCCAGTGCTAGGTGTTAAAGCTTGCTCCAGACAGTGAACCTGGATGGAGGTGAGAGTGCTGCTTATGAGAGATATCATTTATGTCAGCCAAAGTGAATACCTATCGATTTACATCCACGCTCCCCCGCGCCACAATGAGCGCTCATAAATTATTCATACAGCCCGTAAAAATAACATAAATATACACACAGACCGTCCATCAACATAGCACGGTCTCAGCACTTCTGGTCAACAACAGTGCTAGAGTGCAGAAAAATAAATAAAATAGATAAAGAGAGGGGGAGGGAGAAAGGCAGCAAGAGAGAGAGTGTGCGTGTGTATGTCTGTCTGTGTGTGTGTGTGTATGTCAGTCTGTGTGTGTGTGTGTGTGTGTGTGTGTGTGTGTGTGTGTGTGTGTGTGTGTGTGTGTGTGTGTGTGTGTGTGTGTGTGTGTGTGTGTAGGTGCGCACACACATGTGTGCATTAATGCGTGTGTCTTGTGAGACAGGGGGTAAATTTTTGAAGCAGAAGAATGCATACTGCTTTGGAGTTTTACCCAAGAGTATTTGGGCCTTCTACACCCCCTTGACGACCCTGAGGATTTACGGCCCACTCCAACCCCATAAAGCAGCGACTCTCCTTTCATTTTTCCTCCCTCTCTTTATGATCTTGGGGGGATAGGGTGGCTGAGTTATGGGCTTTGTTTGGGACAGAAGAAAAATAAAAATGTTATACAGCCGCCATGTAAAAAATGTCAAGGAGAATTGTCTGCATATGTAGGGAATTTTAGGGTGTGTTTGTGGACATGGTCATGTGTGTGCGTGTGTGTGTGTGTGTGTGTGTGTGTGTGTGTGTGTGTGTTTGTGTGTGTGTAGGTGTGTGTGTGTGTGTGTGTGTGTGTGTGTGTGTGTGTGTGTGTGTGTGTGCGTATGTGCATGTATTTGTGTGTGTGTGTGTGTGTGTGTGTTTGTGTGGAGAGTTAAGATAGATAGATAGATAGATAGATAGATAGATAGATAGATAGATAGATAGATAGATAGATGATAGAGGTGGCATAGATAGATAGGGAGGCATTACAGCAGCTCACAATCAACAACAACAAAATAAAGTGACAATAGAATAATAGAATCAAATAGACAGCTAAAACATTATATACAGTAAGAACAGTTCAGTATGATTTAACATCCCCCAGCCTGACTCTGATCACCCCAATTGAGCCAGCTGGAGGAGGAGGTGTACAGTCTTATTGTGGCAGGCAGAAAATATCTCCTATTGCGCTCCTTAGTGCAACGTGGTTGTAATAATCTGTTGCTAAAGGAGCTTCTCTGTTCTGCCACAGTAACATGTAGGGGATGGGAGGGATTGTCCATGATGGCCAGGACTTTGGTCCTCATCCTCCTATTGGCCACCTCCTCCTCCTATTGGCCACCTCCTCCACAATGTCCAGGGTGACAGGTGACAGGTGACAAAACCAGCTTTCCTAATAAGCTTGTTCAGCCTCTTGGTGTCACCTTCCTTGATGTTGCCCCCCCAGCATATCACCGCGTACAGCACTGCGCTGGCCACCACTGACTGGTAGAACATGTTCAGCAGAGTCCTGCACACACCAAAGGACCTGAGTCTCCTCAGGAAATAAAGCCGGCTCTGGCCCCTCTTGTACACCTGTGTTACCAGTCCAGTCCAGTTTATTGTCCAGGTGCACCCCCAGGTACTTATAGCTCTGGACCACCTCGACTGCTCTCCCTGGATGGAAACAGGAGACAGGGGGACCCTAGTCCTAGAGTCCACCACCATCTCCTTTGCCTTGCTAATGTTGAGTAGCAGGTGGTTCTGCTCACACCACTCAACTGTCCACCAGTCCTCTGTACTCAGTCTCCTGGCCTCCACTGACACATCCCACAATAGCAGAATCATCTGAGAACCTCTGCAGATGGCAAGTATTGTGTTGTGCTTGAAGTCCGAGGTATAGAGGGTGAAGAGGAAGGGAGTCAGAACTGTCCCCTGGGGGGCGCCAGTGCTGCTCACCACCCAGTCCGACACATCCCTGCAGCCGTACAAACTGTGGCCTGTTGGTCAGGTAGTTCGTAATCCAGGAAACAATGGGGGAGTCCAATTGCATCCTTAGCAGCTTATCTGCAAGTAGTAAGGGCTGTATGGTGTTAAA
>NC_139653.1:34365152-34375152 GCF_951799395.1 Argentina silus
CCTGTCACTTTAGGAAAAGTACTCCTAATCTCTGCTTGTTATGGGTATAAAAGACACCTGTCAATAGAATCAATCTCTTCCATTCCAACCTCTCCACCACCATGGGCAAGACCAAAGAACATTCAAAGGACATCAGGGTAAGAGTTGTAGACCTGCACACGGCTGGAATGGGCTACAAGACCATCAGCAAGAAGCTTGGTGAGAAGGAAACAACTGTTGGTGCAATTATTAGAAAATGGGAGAAATACAAAATAACCATCAATCGCCCTCGGCCTGGAGCTCCATGCAAGATCTTGCCTCGTGGGGTAAGGATGATCATGAGAAGGGTGAGGGATCAGCCCAGAACTACACGGGAGAAGCTTGGTAATGATCTCAAGGCAGCTGGGACCACAGTCACCAAGAAAACCATTGGTAACACACTACACCGTAACGGATTGAAATCCTGCAGTGCCCGCAAGGTCCCCCTGCTCAAGAAGGCACATGTACAGGCCCATCTGAAGTTTGTCAATGAACACCTAAATGATTCAGAGAAGGCTTGGGAGAAGGTGATGTGGTCAGATGAGACCAAAATTGAACTCTTTGGCATAAATTCGACTCTTCGTGTTTGGAGGGAGAGAAATGCTGAATGCTACAATCCCAAGAACACCATCCCCACTGTCAAACACGGAGGTGGAAACATTATGCTTTGGGGTTGTTTCTCTGCTAAGGGTACAGGACGACTTCACTGCATTGAGGGGCCAATGGACGGGGCCATGTACCATAAGATCTTGGATGAAAACCTCCTTCCCTCAGCCAGAGCACTGAGGATGGGTCGTGGATGGGTCTTCCAGCATGACAATGACCCAAAACATACAGCCAAGGCAACAAAGGAGTGGCTCAAGAAGAAGCACACTAAGGTCATGGAGTGGCCTAGCTAGTCTCCAGACCTTAATCCTATAGAAAATGTGTGGAGGGAGCTGAAGCTTCGAGTTGCCGAGCAAAAGCCTTGAAACCTTCAGGATTTGGAGAGGGTCTGTAAAGAGGAGTGGACCAAAATCCCTCCTGAGATGTGTGCAAACCTGGTGACCAACTATAAGAAACGTCTGACTTCTGTGCTTGCCAGCAAGGGTTTCTCCACCAAGTACTAAGTCATGTTTTGCTTGGGGATCAAATACTTATTTCCTTCGATCAAATGCAAATGAATTTATAACTTAATATAATGTGTTTTTTCTGGACTTCTTTGTTGATATTCTGTCTCTATTTGTTAAAATGAAAGTACCATAAAAATTATAGACCGCTCATTTCTTTGTAATCGGGCAAACTAACAAAATCAGCAGGGGATCAAATAATTATTTCCCCCACTGTAAGTGTAGTACGAGAGCTATTAACAATTCCATCCCTCTTCTATATGGTTGCTGATTGGCTGAACAGTGAGTGTCACTGACTGGCACAGGTGCAAAAGATTACTATGTTAATCGAAGCCAATCATAAACATTGGTGTCATGAATGTAGGGAGGAAAGTTGAGTGTACAACTTTGAGCCATAATGTGTTGCTGACAGTTGGTATTCAAATTGGTTTCTAACATGTATTTCTAAGTCCTCATGCAAACAACAAAGAATTGTCATGACAAAAATACCAATATTTGCTGTACAATAGCCACATCCGATTCTACCAAACACTGATGTTCACATAGCCACACACACACACACACACACACACACACTGCTCTCCAATCAACGTACTGTAATGCATGCACTCTTCAACTTTACAAAACATACCATTCAGAGAGAGAGAAAGAGAGAGAGAGAGAGAGATTGAGTAAGAGACATGAGGATTACACTGAGGTGGAAAGTGAAATATGAGGACAGAGTGAGAAGGAATTGAAGGTTGCCCTGTGTACTGCCCTGACACCCATCTAGCAGCAGCCTGGCTGGTAGATCACAGCAGAGTTTAAGCCCTGCAGACTGGGCCGGAGCCTGGGAGTTTCCTGAGGCGCCATGGCCAATATCAACCCTCTCCCTCTGGGAGTGACAGCGCTGGGGGGTGGGGTGGGGTGAGTGGTCGTCCTGTCTATATCCCGCACTGTTAACTTTTACTGTCTGGGATTAGAGAGCAAGGAGAGGGTTGTTGGGTAGTGGGGATGGAAGGTTGGGTAATGTTCCCTTTCCCCTCCTCTCTTGTTTCCATTGGCGACCTGCTCACTCTCTGAGCGGCAGCAAGCTGTGGTAGCAGCAAGTGATGTCGTCCATCTGGGGTGGTCATTAAGTTATTCAGCAGAGAGTGAGCTTTTGGCACAGGCTCAAAATAACATCTGAAATAGTAAACCTTCAGCTTAACCCCAAATAGAATCTTAATGGGTAAACTCATTTAGAGTCAACTAAAAAGACAAATCTAAATTAGATGAAACTGGAACAACTGTGTCATTTCGGCAATTAGTCAAAACAAGAAATAGAAAAGGTGAGCCAAATTAAACAATGTAAATATGAAACCTAGATGGAATTGGAGAAGAGTTGTTGCGGGGTCTGTGAGAACACGTGTTGGCCTAGATACTTTCTGATTGGTCTGTCTAGCAGAGGCTGCAACAGATGCACTCAGCATGACACTCCAAACAACGTCATGACAGAATTACAATATATTATTATTATTATTATTATTATTATTATTATTATATATTTTCCTCAAGTGCTTTCAGTCATTACACTGTGAAAGGCCATCACAACACACTCATCTGATTAAATCTCCCCACTCATTCAGAAAGGTGATGTCAAATGATGTAATGGGGATAGGGTTTCCTGTAACTTGTATGCAAATGTATGCAAATAGGGGGCTGCCTACATAAGGAGCTCAGTGGCATGTCATGGCGAGTGCCATATTTGCCATCGTAAATCACTGCCAGTTTAAAATGCCAACTGCCGTGCCCATCTCTCTTCTGGAGAGGGTGACCTCATGCTGCGTAGTCTTTTCTCTGGGGTCCGCTGCAGACTGTGCCATCCCGCCACTGAATTACTGAACCAAAAAAAAAGACCCTCTGACCTCCCGTATGAAGAATATAAAGGGGGATAAGAGTCTCTACATGTTTAACATGTGAGCCTATTTGTGGAGTGAGAGTGTAAACGGCAGGTATTGTGAAAAAGGTTAAAGTGTGTATTTATGCGGTGCAAAGCAGCTGTGTCTGCAGTAGCTAAGTGATTCATTTGCAGGAGCAGAGGTATAGCATATTTGACAGCCCAAGGGGTATAAATGAAACACATACATACACACACACACGCACACGCACGCGCACGCATACGCGCACGCGCATACGCACACACACACACACACACACACACACACACACACACACACACACACACACATACACAGTAGACACACACATACAGTAGTAGACACATTCAAAGGTCTACAAATTAAACTCTCATTCTATCATTACTTAAAAGCAGCACTCCAGTGAAATAAGACTCCTGATTAATATGCTGCTTTCCTCGCAATAAAATATCTGTAAACAGCCAAGTGAGACTGTAGTGTTGAGCTAGTGGAACAAGAGGAATAGTTTCTGCTGCTCCTTGGGGATCTCTGCCAAGGCAGCCGATAGTGGCCCAGCTTATCAGTGTCTACTCAACGCTCCCCTACGGCTAACCTGCTAATATGTAACCACACAATGCACACTGCTACATCCTCCAACAAATCCTTAGGCACTTAGATATTACATACATGGTAGATCATGGTGGGGAACATCTTGTTATTCACACGTCACTCTTCCTGTGCTCTTTTCTTTGTCTTTTTCTTTGGCAGCCTCTACTTTCTTAGATAGATAGAAACTTTATTTATCCCAGGGGGAAATTCAGGTTCCAAGTAGCGTACAGACATAGGGGTATCACACATAACATACACATACAACATACATTCTTATAACCGTCTGATGTTAGCTGGGGAAATCTAGAGGAAAACATCAACATTAATTTGCCTTAAGCCGTGCCATATATCCTCATCCAGGTCCGTAAGTCTTACATTTCCCCTCTGTCCACTCCTAGCTCATTCCAAATGGCTCAGTATCTTTATTAGAGTGGAATGAGACTCTCCTGGATTCAAGCATGAACATGACAGCTTGAATTAAATCATCATGCAGCCTCTCCCCCTACCCCTCTAACGTCATTGTTGAGTTTGTGTGTGTTGATTAGTTTCCATATTCCCCTTACTGGGGGTTAGATAATCTTCTTAAAACCATGCGGCCGTGCTGTCTTTGCTGTGCGACCAGCCATGCCCAAATGAGCCCAGACAAGGAGAGGGCAAGAAGAGAAAAGAGGTGTTCTGAAATGCATCAGGGTTTGGGATATATTTCCATCTAAATACATCTCACTCACCGGATTTGGCAGGTGTTCCCATGGCAACTGTGGGCCATCACTGGACTGTGTGTGTGTGTGTGTGTGTGTGTGTGTGTGTGTGTGTGTGTGTGTGTGTGTGCGTGCATGCGTGTGTGTGTGTGTTGAGTGTACTCACTATGAGTGAGTGTGTGTGACAGCGCCATGACCTCCTAGCTGGACACCTTTAGCCAGTTAGTTTCGCTGCAGAGACTGGGGCCTTTTCAGAGGAGATTTAGACATACCTCTCCTCACTGACATAAACCATTACTTCCACACAGTTGAGTCCTGATCTGTCGAGTATCGAGTATGGACCATTTACTGCTATGTACTGTCCTCTTGCCACAACATACACCAATATACACCAAAGCCATGGAGAGTATAGGATTTCTGACTGATAAAACACTATGGCCTTTGTGAGACATATAAAGTAAAGCACTTAATGGCTTGATAGTTTTGTTTTTGAATAAGTGATTCATCAGCTGCGTTACCCAAAACTTGCAAGTTGCCTGACCCTATACATTGTAATTCCTTGACCACAAATGTATTTTTGCCTTATCAGATGTTATTCAGTAGACATGGTTCAGTGAAACCAGCCAGATGATCAGTTCAGCGCTGTCACCTCGTTCCACCACAGAAACACATGAGAGGAGAGCCAGAATGGGGTCTTTTAATAAAGGCACAAAATGGACCCGCGTGCATGCACTAAATGGATTACTTCCCCTTAGATTGAGAGATCAGTGTGTGTCAGGATGCTGGGACCCCATGCTGGCTCTGGCGGGGTGAGTGGCAGGGATCATTGATTTGCAGACAGAGCACGCAGACTGAGAGGATCTGACAGACTGCAGGAGAGCCAACCTGGGAAAACCAATCTGATAGAATATCTAAGCCTGCAATGCCCTACTCTGAAACAAAAATCCATAGACTTGCTGTGTGTGTGTGGTGCAATTGTGGTCATGAATGTAAAGGAGGGTGTTTATGTGACTTTGTGTGTATGCCCTTATGCATGTGTGTGTGTGTGTTTGTGTGCATGTGTGTATGTGTCTCAGTTAATGTGCATATTCTTAGCATGTGGAAGGTTGTTATGTCATACTGTATCTCCTGACATCATAGAGTATGCTGTTACATAATCTCTCTCTTCCTTCTCTCTCAGGTGATTGACAGGTGTGGGAACCATGGTCCTGATAAAGCTACTATGTCTTTGAGGTCATGGGGTCAGTAAGAGGGCCACCTGTGAGGGTGCGCCTTTCTGGGCCTTCCCCTCCTTACACAGAGCGCTGAATGATATGGTTCCCTTACTCCCAGGAATGGCACCAGACAGCGGAAAATTAAAAAGCTCTTTTCCTAATAATTACCCCCTCGACGTGGGCGACCTTTGTGCCTCCCGCAGTAGGAGTAGCACACAGGTAATTAATGCCCCCCCCCTTTCACCACACACACACACACACACACACACACACACACACACACACACACACACACACACACACACACACACACACACACCCCTGCCCCTGTGGAGAGAGGGCTACATGGGCCACCGAGTCCTCTCTGAAAATGATATCCTGCCCTCCTTACCCTCCAGGGCACCTTGCCTGGGTAACCATGGGCAATGACCAGGAAATGTGTGTGTATGTGTGTGTGTGTGTGTGTGTGTGTGTGTGTGTGTGTGTGTGTGTGTGTGTGTGTGTTGTGGGGTGTGTGGTACATGGTACACTTTTTATAAATCTTACAGTTGCGACCGCAGATTGCTCTCTTATCTAGTTAGGACAATGTTCTACAGAGAGCAGCTGCTCAGGTCTTTGTGATCCATAGCCAGCTCCACACGCACCACCTCACTCACTCTCTCAGTCTTACATTAAAACACACACACACACACACACACACACACACACACACACACACACAAACCCTTTCTATCTGAAAACACCTCAACTTGACTTGCTTATTTTCTGATTAGTACCTCTTTAAATGGAAAGGTAATTGAGTTATTTATCAATGGACTGGTGTCTTAATTGGTACATGAATAATTATCTATCTATCCAATCTCAAGTCATATACAGTCATTTCACGTGAACAGCCTTAACTTCAGATAGAAACACAGAACCTTGAAGACTTGCATAAATAGCCTCATGTCATTTTCTAAAAAGGCTGAGACACCCCCCCCAAAAAGACACCAGAACCCCTAAATCCTCCCTCATATCTCACCCCTCTTTCTCACTTCACCGCTCTTTCTCTCTCTCTCTCCATCCATTGGCAGTGTCTTTCTGCATTCCTGTCAATACTGTGGCCATCAATGGCCCTCTGTGCTGGGCTCTGTCTCTGTTTGCCTTAGGGCTTCCCCTTGCCCTAGGCAGCCCTTTGTCTAAGGGAATCAGAGAGAGAGGGAGAAAGGAGGGATGGCGGACAGAAAGAATGGAGGGAACGTTTGGTAAACACTAGCCTGTCAAATCTCAGCAGGAGATGCAGCAGCCTCCTTCGCTGCATTGGGGAGGTTTAATCGTAGGCTTTTTATCAAGGCAATTAGACAATGGAGGTTTTTGTTGTGTCTGCAGAGTCAGGACATTGACAAATAACACTGTGTGAACAAAAGTCTGCTGAGGAGCTTGGAGATACCAGATTTGATGGCAAATGATTTTGGAGTTTGTTCAATGGCTTGTTATCAAACTGGTAAATTTGGCTATGAAATAATCATGTATGTATGTACAGATATATATTATATATATTTTAATTTAAGTTAGCGGTCTACTGATGGCAATAGTGCTTGACATTGTGTTTGGGTAACTGGGTCATTCTGTCTCCTCTCTTCCTCCCACCTCTGTCTAAGTAAAATTCACCTTTTTCAACAAGTGTAAAAGAGAGAGAGGGGGGGTGTTTGTGGGGGGTTAGGGTTAGGGACAGAGACAGAGAGAGAGAGAGAGAGGGAGAGAGAGAGAGAGTGTGATTGAGAGGTGTGCAGAAGTATAAAATCATTACAGTAAATTTGAAGTGTGATTTGGTATTGTGTTTTCAGGATGAGAGTGTAATTCATGGTTGTGATCGTAAATACTGGGGCTGCCACACACACACACACACACACACACACACACACACACACACACACACACACACACACTCTATTGCTTCAATTTATAAACAGAGAAGAAACAAAATCATTATTTAACGCTAAGACAATTGAAACTGAGAGTTGATAACTGACAGTTATTGAGAATGATTGGCAGGTGAAGAATGGCTCACATCTGAATCCCTGCAGGATGTGGGATGGGCTACACCAGCTCAGGTGTCACGAGAGAGAGAGAGAGAGAGAGAGAGAGAGAGAGAGAGAGAGAGAGAGAGAGAGAGAGAGAGAGAGAGAGATTTTGGCCGTGATTTGGCCCCCCCAATTATATTTGTGTTTTAGCACCACACTTTTGTGACTGCATTTACCCTTGTGAGGTTTTTTATAAAATATATATATATTTTAATGTACTTAGAAATTTTTTCTCGACTCAAAGTAACACCCCCTTCTCTCTTACCATATCTAGAGACGCTGACCATTAACAGCTGTATCCATATGTCCTTGAAACATACGCTAATGTTCCTCAAGCAGCGAGCCTCTGGACTGTATATAGCAAGGCGCCTCTGTCAGACCATTAGCTATACATCATATGCAATGTGCTTATACTGTATATGAGGGCAATATCATCAGTGTTGAACAAAATAGGACCTTTACAGTGATGTAAATGTGAATTCTCTTCCAGAACCATTTGAAACCCTCTACAGAGAAGCAAAAACACACACTCATATAAATGAATTTGTTAGACACTTGGCACACAGGGAGAACATTTACTATTGGACTATTCTTTAAAAGGGCCATTGGAGCTGACAGTTGAGGTCTGTAAAAAGTCCATAAGGAAATGAAGAGCAGAGCGGAAGAGAGTTTCTCCCTGATAAGTGACTGTTAGACAAACATACCTACTGTAAAATAGTAGTCATAAATCACTGCTAGAGGAGAGTCTGACACCTACTGTACACACCAGCACCACTACAGACCTAGAGCTGATCGGGATAGTAATGAAAGAGAGGGAAAGGGGGAGAGAGGGAGAGAGTGGGGGATGGGGGTGGGGGTAAGTACAATGAGGTAGAGAGGGGAGGAAAAAGGGAGGTGAGAAGGTTTGAGGTTTAATGAAGGGTGAAGAGGTGAACGCAACAAAGGGATATGGAACAGAATGAAGTACAAAAGAGAATGTAGCACATGGAGATAGAAGGGTAAAGTGTGGTTTGACAAAAAGGGAATTTTAGAAATTTGAAAAAAATGGGGATGGGGAAAAGGAAAACAAAATAGTAAAGAGGGAGAACAACAAGAGGAGGGTAGCTAAAATAACTTAATTTATAAATAAATAAAATCTTGAGCTTACAAGCCCTCAGAGGACATCTCACTCAATTTACCCAACCCCCCCCCCCCACACACACACACACACACACACCTCCTAGCATTTTCTTTTTCTAGCTTCCTGCCCATTGCCATTGTCTGATAGGTGACCGCACCAGGGGCGTGTGGTCCGAGGAGGCCAGGGAGACAGTGCCTTCTCAAAAATGTTATGAAAAAAAATATTAATTTTCATAAAGAGCATGTAAATAAAACTGCTTAGTTTTGATGTGTGTAGTAAACGGGGGACATCCAGGATAGATTCCTTAGCTTTTAGAATGTTTGGAGAGAACACAATGCTCAATCTGTGTATAATGTGGTGACAGCTAAGACAGCACAGTTTAATTTTTAGTAACTCGTTGCATAAACACATGATAGGGCTGATGTTAGCTTTGATTGGTTGCTAGCGAAAGTGAGACTGGTTGCTCCAAGTGCTCGCTGTTCACTGTTTTATGCACACAGGTCGAATCTTGTGTTGAGTACTTTTTTTGTTAGCCAACATTTCCAAGTCACGTCCTGATGCGCAATTAACACCTCACCGTAGCTTTACCCTCATCATGGTGAATTGAAACTGACCTTACAGTTATGAACGGCTTATCCATTTCAACCGTAATGGCGATATCAGCAACATAGACAGACAATAACAGTTATTTGCATGATCAAAGAGATTACATGTGAATAAAAGGCTGCGCAGCGCACACCAAGCCTGTGAAGAACAGACACATATTTTTCGTCACACCCGTATGTCAAAACATAGACTTGTTACATTTGTTTTACTTAAGCCACAACATAGTTGTGCTCTCAGTCTATTAGAACTTATTTTTCTCCACCTGTGTGTGTATGTAGGCTACAGTACCTACAGGTATAAGTGTCTGACTCATGATAAGGGCCCGATATTCAGGGAGACAGACAAATTCGCCTCAAGTACAAACACTTGGAACACTTTTGTGCGTAACTCGAACACTTGTTATAAGCCAGGAGACAACATCAATATTATTTTTTAATGTGGTTTGCATGGTGGAACATAAGAGCCGATGGATTTGTCTGTGGACTTTAGTGACACATTTGCATAAAGGCGCATAGCCATGGAAAGAAGAAACGATTTTGTGTCCACTTTTACTTTAGCAAATGACTGGTGAATGAATAGACCTTCTTGCATATATGAGTAATTATATTTCATTACATATCATTGTTGCTTCAGATTTGTGTTCTGTTTTACTTTACATTATCAAGCATTGTTGCTTCACATTTGAC
>NC_139653.1:34380152-34382652 GCF_951799395.1 Argentina silus
TGGCCTCCAAAGGCTCAAATTGAGCGCTCGTAAAAACATCAAATCCCAAAACAGGACAAGTGGCCTGGAAACCGGACGAATGTGGTGCTTCATAAAACGGTGCACAAGGAGGTGTGCCCCTATAGTTGTCTCACCCAGACCGACATGACATGCTGAAATGGTGGCCAGGTAGCCCTTAATGGTGGAAAAGGCCCTGTTCGAACAAGTCCTGTAAGAAGGAAAGGGCCATGGGAATGGAGTAGAGAAGGACTCTCACACCAACCCTCAAACGCCCTCCACTTCTGAGTGTATACTCCTTGTAGAGGGGGCTTTAGTCCCCTGAATCGTGACAATCGCAATTAGATTGGACCTCTCATGGGCCAAATCCATAGGTTCATCAACTTGGGGTATGGGTGGAATATTTGGCCCTGTGCTTGATGTAGCAAATCCCTACGCAATGATGGGCACCATGGTCATGCATAAAGAAGCTGCAATATATCTGCTCACCAAGGTCTCCCAGGCCAATGGGGCCAATCAGGAGAAGGATAGACCTTGTGTCCCCACTCTGTCTAGAGTGGGAAAAATGTGTGTCTGGCCACTGCATCCATGCCCAAGGGAGTGTTGTGAGTTGTTATCACAAAGAACAGACAGAAATGCGGACACACTCCTGGATGGAGTCACCATTCTCTCGCCTCCCCGCAACAGTAAATCCACTCCCGAATTCAGTCTGCCTGGTACATGTGTTGTTCTGAGAGACAACAGGACACTGCTCCAAAGCAGTAATTCCTGTGCCACGGTCAGGAGCTGCTTGGAGCTTGTTCTCTTTGGTGATTGACATACGCCACTGTGGACGTGTTGTCCGATCTGACATGATGTCCCTGTAGGAATGGACAAAAGGGCTAACCTGAGGGCTAGTAAGACATTGTAGAGCTTGAGAACGTTGATATGGGTCGTGCACCATATTCCGCTCACTGAAAGTCCTACGTGAACTGCCTCCCATCCCTGTAGTGACGCATCAGTGGTCACAAATTATGTGATAAGACCTTCCCCATGGGCCATCCTATCAGCAGGAGGGAGGGGGTTCTCCAAAGCTGTAGTGCCATCAGGCACACTGCGGAGATGGACACGCATCTGTGCTGACACAGAGAGGGATCCAGGCGGATTGCTAAGAAGGTGGCCAGGTAGCCTCAGAAACATCCAGTAAAAGACTGTCATAGCTGGGTGAAATATCTCGAGACATAGGCGAAGCCCTATGTCTCATAGGCGAAGCCCTCTGGCCAATGACAGCCAGTCCCATGCCTCTGTCAGTAGCCTCAGCGGAACAGCGGAGTCCTGGTCGAGTGGTCAGCAAGGAGGCGGAGCTCCATCATTTTATTACACTCCACCCCCATCAGCCAGGGAGTTGAACAGCTCCTTAGCCTGCTCCGCTAGGTAGCCAATGAGGAGGACTGTAGCAATGATGTCTGTGTGTTGAACAGGCAGGCGAGAGAATCCCAAGGGGCTATAGCGCATCCGCATATATGAGGACAATCCGGGCACGTATTAGCCTTCTTCATTTTACGCTTTCCTGGTGCTATAGTGTACACTATTATACAGCCTGTGGCAGCCGGCTGGGTGTAAGGAGGGGTATGGTTATAGAGGGCAGATATGTGGCAGCGTGCTAACTCCAACCCATGCCCATATTAGGGCTTCCTGCTCGTCGAGCTGTACTGGGAGAGAGGCACAGCGCACCTGAATGGAATTGTCGGGCTGAGTGGCCGGGCTACAAAGAGGGGCGCGTTTTCACCTCTGTTTTGAATAGGAGAACCCGCCTGTGTACCGAACCCCGACCGTCTGATTACCCCGTTGAAAGACCCGACCAGGACCATAGAAGAATCTGCTTGTGTACCGACCCCAGCTCCCGACCCACGACGATTCTCTCGGATTACGGAATACCTGAATTACGGAATACCTATCGTTCATTATTTGGCTTAGTCTGTGGCAGCTCCACCCTCCCCGAGGTTTGTCACAGGCCTTATAGGATGGCAGTTACAATATGAAAGGTTGGCAAGGAAATTTGGCTATGTATTGTTAATAACAAAGCATATCTTAATATTAAGTGTAAGCTTACAACTATTACAAGGCAAATACATCATAGAATAATGTTTCATTGTAGAGAAAGGGAGTGAGGGAGAAAGAGAGAGTGAACAAAGATAGACCACAGGGTCTGTTTACTGTAATCACAAACAACAGGCTTGGACCACAGACCAGAAAACAAACATTCTCTTTTATACCCGCCTTCTAACCATAAGTATTCAAATCAAGAGCGGTTAGTAAGGGAGAACCAATCAGACATGATCTTATCAGTACCAGTCAAATGACACTTAAGTATTCACACATTCCAAGGGTCTTTAAAAATCAGTGTGAGAGATCACAGTGTGGTCATTTTTGGGCCATCAGGGAAAGGGATCTCAAGAAGAGGTGCAGAATTGATGTCTCTCCCTTCACTATTGTGTATGCTAGCTAGCTGTAACTGCATGCA
>NC_139653.1:34387652-34437652 GCF_951799395.1 Argentina silus
GAAGTAGGCCTAATGTTTTGAAACACACATTTTTCCAAGTGGAATGCAATTCACTCAAAAGTACATTTCTCTCATGAGTAGGTCTGGTTTAGCTTCTTCTCTATTCACTCTTCTTTTGCCTCCAAACCACTGCCATATTTAACATATTTCATCTCCTCGTCTGCAGATAAAGCTGTTTTGAATTGCCTTTCATCACATGCGAACAAAAACAGATTCACAATGAATAGTGCAGTGCAGTCTGCCAGGTTTTCTGGGGCGCAGATATGAAATAAAACGTGGGAGTATGACATTTATCAAAACCCGCAAAACATAAGCAAACACACTCACACACACACGCACACACACGCACACACATGCACAGGCATCCAAACGTAACACAAGCCCTGCAAGGTTCTGGGTGAAATACAATCCTGTCCTTATTCACAATGCCAGAACAACATTCCATTCAATGTGCCTTCATACAATCGCAGGAAATCAGCTTTTCTCAGGCCTGCTTTGAATTGGTCAATTTCATGCTTCTCTAATGGAGGACGAGGAGGTTTCATTCAGAAGTGTTTGGAAATGGCTGCTGCGAGTGCCGACACTCTGAGTTCAACCACAGGGCTCTCCCACTCAATCTCTGTTGCATATGAGAGGATGTGGGCACTTTATGAGTGTGTGTGCCTCTTTCTGCTTTTCTTTCTCTCACTCACTGATTCTCTCTCGCTTTCTATCTCTGCCCCCTGTGTTATTCCCAGTAGGACAGGACTGTGGACAGGTTGTGTAAATCCCTTTAGGCTGTGAAGATGGTGAAGGACACTCAAGGGAGTTCTCCTGAGAATCTGCCTTCTAATGAGGCGAGAAGCAGGAGCAGGAGCAGGACTGGCCCATGAGATTAGATGAAGATGGAGGGAACAGATAGGACAGAGAGAAGGGGGGGACATATATACATGTGTGAGTGACCGTAGAATACATATTGTGCATTTATTTGAATGTGTGTGTGTGTGTGTGTGTGTGTGTGTGTGTGTGTGTGTGTGTGTGTGTGTGTGTGTGTGTGTGTGTGAGTGGATAAAGTGTCACTACGGTTAACTCTACACATGTTCCCTGCTGAACGTGCTGAAAACACAATGAAGGACTTAACACAGCTGCCAGCCACTTGGAAATTGGTCTCTCTCTCCCTCTTTTTGTGTGTGTGTGCATGCGTGCGTTTCGGTGAATCCCTGGTTGGTCCAGCTGTATTATTCCTGGGAGCTGTGGAGAGATGGCTCAGTCCCCCGTCTGACACTCTCCCCTGGAGGTGTGAGTGAGGAGCGCAGCCACGCCGTTTACATATCAACTAGATTTAAGAGAGAGAGAGAGAGAAAGAGAGAATGGTATTACAAGATAGTGTTTGTGTAGTACTGTATATTGGTGCTGAAATGGCGAGAGGTTGTGAACATATATATATATATATATATATATATATATATATATATATATATATATATATATATATATATATATATACAGTATATACAGAGAGAGAGAGTAATGGTATAGTGGCATAGTTGCATAACAATATGAGGACAAAAATGTCCTTGCTCCAACCTCTTTATACTTTTCCCATCTTCTCTTGTATTTTTCCCTCACCTTCACCCCTCTCTTTTGTCCCTCCAATCTCCTGTGGCTGGACCAATCTGTCCTCTCTCCTGTCCTCACTCCCCGTGCCAGCTGGCTCTCTATAGCGCCTCCCTGAGGGGATGCCAGGTGTACAGGACACACAACACTGAGCATGAGAGTACCTGTGGCATCACACACACACACACACACACACACACACACACACACACACACACACACACACACACACACACACACACACAGACACGCACGGTGCCACACATGTACTGTACTGTAGGCTGACAAGCACTCACACTCACACATAGGCCCCTATGTACACTGTACACTCATGCACTAATAAACTCGCACAAGTACACATGCATGCTGGGATGCACGCTGGCACAACCACACATAGAGAACACATGCTGGTGTGTACACACACACACACACACACACACGCACACACGCACACGCACACACACAAATAGACACACACACAAATAGACACACACACACACACACACACACACACAGGCGTACTCATACACTGCAATTATCACATAAATATAACATTGCATCTAGCTTACATTCCAAAAGCCCGTCAACCCTCTAAAACACAAGTACCATGCCCCTGACACTCTGTGCTGCTCCATTACAAATGACTGGTCTTTACTGTTGGCATTTTCATAGCACAGTATGAGCAGCATGTGTCCCACTGGGAATGCTAATCAGTATTTACAATCTATTTATACATCTGAGAGAGAGTGCTGTACCCCTGCTTTGGGATCAATTTGTCTGTGTTTACACCACTCCTTCTATGTGTATACATCCTCCAGCCACAGTGTTGGAGAATAATATTGACACAGACCTGCTTCGCATCCAGACACTAACCCATACTCAAACAAGGAAAAGTACAAAAAGCTGCAGGAGAAGGGATATTGGATTGATCACTGAGAGAGCAGACATACTTTTGATATATTTGAAGCATAGTGGGTGAGAGAAGTTAGCTCAGGTGAAAGATATGTTGCCTTGAGCTGTTTGGCATTGTTTAGAACTATGGGGATTCATTGCTTCAATGCTTTATGTTTTTAGAGGCAGTACATTTTTAGTTTTCTACTGTTTCGAGAAATGGAGTGATGAGTTTTGTGTTTTGAAATTTTTTTTATGTTTAGATGTTTGTGTTTTTTGAGAGATTTTGAGATTTGTGTGCATTAGTACTATAGACACGCAATCAATATTGCAAGAGGGGGATAGATTATTTGTTATTTCTTGGGGAAGGTTTTCCAAAACGTGAGAAATCCAATGTTTTGTCTCGCTGTCTCATCAGTTCTGAGAAATGTTGACCTTAACGAGACTCTGGCCTCTACTGTCACCTTTGACCCTGATAATCAGTTTCCTAATTGTTAGAAACTCAATTTCTCGTATTCTCTCTTCCATCCTCCACTCGCGTGCTACTCAAAACGTCACAGGAAAACGAGGAGAGGAAACGAGGAGAGTGAACGAGAAGAGGAATCAAGGAGAGGGAAATGAGGAGAGGGAACGAGGAGAGTGAATGAGGAGAGGAATTGAAGAGAGGGAACGAGGAGAGGAATCGAGGAGAGGGAACAAGAAGAAGAATCAAGGAGAGAGAAATGAGGAGAGGGAACGAGGAGAGTGAACGAGGAGAGGAATCGCGGAGAGGAATCCAGGAGAGGGAATGAGGAGAGTGAATGAGGAGAGGAATCGAGGAGTGTTAGGATTGGTGGTGAGGTGAACCCAAGTGCGGATGAATACTCAGATGGAAGACGTAGTAGAAAATAAAGAATGTCTTTAATGAGAGGGTTGGCGCAAGGCACAAAAACATACACTGGAATAAAGGGTAAAATAAAGGTGGAGAAAACCAGGCTCCATCAACAAAGGTACACACCTAATAAGTGGACTAAGAAATAATAATAATGGTATAGGGCAACAGGGTAACAACTGGGTACACGGATACAGACTGGCAGACAGGGTACTCACAGACGGACAGAGAGACATAGGGAACACACTGGCTATATATAACAAACACAGGACAGGACAAACAGGTGATAGCAATCCTGGTGATTGGGAGAGCACTGGCACCGGACTGCCAAAGGGGGGCACCAGAGTCACCAGCCAGCAACCTCAGGCATGACAGTACCCCCCCCCCCCCCCCCCCCGACGAATGGCACCAGCTGTTACTTGGATGAAGGCGGCGGAAGTCAATAATCAAGGTGGGGTCCAGTATACTCCGCCGGGGCACCCAAGTCCGTTCCTCCGGACCATACCCCTCCCAATCTACCAGGTACTGCAGACCCCTCCCCACCCTTCTACAACCCAAAATCCGGTGAACAGTGTAGGCTGGCTGTCCTCCGATGAGATGCGATGGGGGGGCAGGGCGGGGAAGGGGGGGCCAGGGGGCAGGAGGTGACGGGCTTGAGGAGGGAGACATGAAAGGTAGTCGCCGGCTCCAGGTCGCAGGGTTACCAGAGACGTAGCACCTCAGCACACCCTCCATGTCCTGGTTGACACGCTCCGTCTGCCCGTTGGATTGAAGATGGAACCCGAACGAGAGGCTGACGGAGGTACCGAGGCTGGTATCGAATGCCTTCCAGAACCTGGATGCAAACTGGGGACCCCGATCCGACACCACAATCTGGGGGAGACCGTGGATCCTGAAGACGTGTTGCACCTTCAGGTCCGCGGTCTCCTGGACTGAGGGCAGCTTGGTGAAGTTGAACCTGGTGAAGAACAGAGCTCACCTCGCCTAACGTGAGTTCAACCGCTTGGCCCCCCTGATATACTCCAGATTCTTGTGATCCGTCCACACTTCAAAAGGCTGGACCGTGCCCTCCAGCCAGTGCCTCCACTCCTCCAATGCCAGCTTAACCGCCAGCAGCTCACGGTTGCCCACGTCGTAATTCCTCTCTGCTGGGGACAGCCGACGGGAGAAGAAGGTACAGGGATGAACCTTACCGTCCTTGAGGCACCGCTGGGAGAGCACTGCCTCCACTGCAATGTCTGAGGCATCCACCTCCACCACAAAGGGCCGGGCAGGATCCGGATGCCCAAGGACCGGGGCGGAGGTGAAGCGCCGCTTGAGTGTGGCGAAGGCGTTCTCTGCCTCAGGGGACCAAGCGAATTGAGGTAGGCTCGACTGGGTGAGGGCGGTCAAGGGGGCGGCCAGAGCACTAAAACTGCAGATGAACCGCCTATAAAAATTGCCAAAATCCAGCAGCTGTTTCAGGGAAGAGGACTGGGGCCAGTCCAACACTGCCTTGACCTTGGCAGGGTCCATACGCAGCTCCCCCCTGGAAACGATAAATCCCAGGAAGGAGACGGTCTCCTGATGAAAAACGCACTTCTCCGCCTTCACATAAAGGTGATGACGGAGAAGGCGTTGAAGAACCTGGCGAACATGCTGCCTATGTTGGGCCAGGTCCTTAGAAAAAATCTGAATGTCATCCAGGTAGACGAAGACACATAGATCCAGAAGGTCACGAAGGACATCGTTGACCAACGCCTGGAAGACTGCTGGGCCGTTGGCCAACTCGAAGGGCATGATACGGTACTCGTCGTGCCCCCTAGGCATGTTGAAGGCCGTTTTCCACTCGTCCCCCTCCCGGATCCTCACCAGGTTGTAGGCATTACGCAGGTCCAGCTTGGTGAAGACCCGGGCCTGTTGTAGGGACTCAAAGGCTGATGTCATCAGGGGGAGTGGGTATCGGTTCTTCACCGTCACGTCATTAAGCCCCCAGTAGTCGATGCAAAGCCGCTGTCCCCCGTCCTTCTTGGCCACGAAGACGAACCCTGCGCCTGCCGGGGATGTGGAAGGGCGGATATGCCCCGCGGCAAGCACCTCCTCAATGTTCTCCTTCATGGCCAGGGTCTCCGGTCGGAACAGAGAGAACAGGCGACCTCTAGGAGGCATGGAACCTGGCAGGAGGTCGATAGCACAGTCGTAGGGCCTGTGGGGTGGCAGGCTCTTGGCCCGTTGCTTGCTAAAGACCTCCGCCAGGTCCCAATACTCCGGGGGAACACCGGTCAGGTCAGGAGCTGGGGAAGTAGGTGGAAGTGGCCGAGAGGTGGGAGTTGGGGAGGTAGGTGGAAATGGGAGAGAGGTGGGAGTAGGGGGAATATGTGGAAGTGGCCGAGAGGTGGGAGTTGGGGAGGTAGGTGGAGGTGTGTGGACGGTGGACCCCACCCCCAGAAAAACCTGCCCAGTGGCCCAGTGGCCCAGTGAAGCCAGTGAAGCCAGCTCCCAGGGGCCGACCGTCTAGGGCCCGGACCGGAATGGGTTCCGAGAGCTGGATGAGCGGGACCCCCCATCTAGCAGCCAGGCTAACATCCATGAGATTCCCAGCCGCTCCGGAGTCGACCAGGGCCAGGACCCACTGCGGGTCGGAGCCCCACTGCACTATGACCCAGAGAAAAGTCCGGGGATCTCTAGGGACGGAAGGTGGATCCCGCCCCGCCAGTACCCCTCCAGATACTAGCGGGACCCTCCGTTTCCCGACTTCTCTGGGCATGCAGCGCAGCAGTGACCCGACTGGCCGCAGTACAGGCAGCACCCCTCGCTCAGGCGGCGCTGTCTCTCCGCCTTCGAGAGGTGCGTTGCCCCCAACTGCATGGGCTCCTCCTGGGGGTACTCCCTAGAGCAGGGGTGTCAAACTCATTTTCACCCTGGGCCACATCAGCATCATGGTTGCCCTCAAAGGGCCGGTTGTAACTGTAAGACTGTATACATGTTACTTCTCCTTAACATATTGTAACAAATAACTGTCTGCATTTGATTATTATTTATTCAAGTGTACAATATTGTACATGCATTTACATAAATGTAAAAATATATGTAAGCACATTGCACTGTTATTATAACATAAATCCCTTTAATTTATCAGGTTAAGAAACCCACATTACTCCATCAATCAAAGATCAAACTTTTCAAGTGAATAACAAAGACAAATATGATTAAACAAGTTATTACAAATCAACTTTTTTTTTTAACTTTTTTTGTCACAGTTGAGAAGGGCAGAACTATGGTAGAACAAATAATTGTGAGCTGCTAAAACATGTGGGACATGTGTGGCATTTAACAAAAACAAATAGCTGTAGACAGCCTTACAGAGGGCATACATCCAACTAATGAGTGTACTCCTCCATCACCGACACTGCCTCGTAACACAGAAGACATATCGGTTTTTCTCCTTGAAGCAAAAACATGTATTCGTCTTCCCACCTTTCATTAAATTGCCTTCCCTCTGCATTGACTTTTCTCTTCTTGGACATTTTGGGATTATTTGTAGATCTTTTTCATATCCATCACCGGTTTAGTCAAACGCCGATATGCGATCTAGCGGCAGTATCCCGTCATTTCGCGGGTCACAAATTTGACATGCATTGTGGGAGATGTAGTTTCATGGTCACTGTACCCTGTAAAGGAGCGTAGACTTTTATTTTAAGACAATTATGTACTTTTTAAGATCTCGCGGGCCACATGAAATGACGTGGCGGGCCGGATTCGGCCCGCGGGCCTTGAGTTTGACACATGTGCCCTAGAGGAACGGTTTAAACAATTCTGCTTATGGCCGGATCAGCATTCCTTCACCAACAGTGTGGATTCAGATACTGAATGCTGTGGCTGAGGAGAGGACCATCCTTAACTCCAATGCTCGTACGTCATAGGTCTAGGGGTAAACATATCTTGCACCTGTTTGCTGATAAAGAAGCTGGGAAACAAGTGTAGGCGTTATGAGCCACTATTACAATGTCTCAGCCTGCGGTTAGGAGTGTTCCAAGGTCACATACTGTCTATATGTATGATAGAAGGAGCAGTCGGTTTTGGTTCTTACCCAGTCACATAAAGGAAAATAACAAAGTACATTGGGTCACAACAAGGTCAATACATTTCATATAAGACTAAAGCAAAAAGTGATGTATTTGTGGGTAATACGTCAATAATATTTGTGGGTAAACTACAAGGAGCTTTAGGAGGAATGAGGTTATCATTTCTGAATTCGCTACTGCCTGGTTTGTTTACATTCATAAGATAGCACATATATTTATCACTTATGTTTACTAATGTGCATCTTAGCTTAGACAGGCCTCCGTGGCTGGCTGGGAGGCGCAAAGCAATATGGACGTTGTAGGAATTCGTCATTGAGGACATATTACTTCATGGTCTGATAAAAGGGTTATTTATAAGATTTGTTTTATATTTCTTGGCTATTTAGACAACAAAGACCACTAATAACTTATTTAGTTATTATTAAAATGATTAATGATTTGCTTTGTGATTTTTTAATCGTGAATCTTCATGATGAATTTTTATATGATTAAAGATACAGTGGATCCCCGATTCTGTTGAAGCCAACGCACCAACCTCCAAACTTCTGTAGTTAAGGGGGCATGGATTTGACATGTAAGCAGAATGCCTGAAAACACTTCCGCATGAGGATACAAGGTTGTATCCTTTAGCGTAGAAGCTTGGGAGGAGGCAAGGAGTTTCCTCCATACAACTGTCAGACAAGATTTTCAATTGAGAAAGGGCTCTAGACTAATCACTGAGGGTATGTTCCAATCGGGCAGTTATTCCCTGCACAAGGGAGATTCCAATCCATAGAGAATGAAAATATTATGTTCAAAGTGACCTGCAACCTGGGCATAACCATAGGGAACAATAGGTGTACACTATACCTATCTATAGCATTTTTTGCTAGTAATATTCTGATATTACAGATGACTTACATAAATAGGGATAACATTTTACCTTAGCTGGCTAGCCAATGTAAATCAGTACAGTAGCAGCTAACTGAGTAACATCTAACTAAAAAATACTGTCTGTAGTGACCTTAGCATAAATGTCTGGCGAAGATCTTTTGTTTACATTTCTGTTGTGTGGGTGACTGAAATACATGTTACTTGTGTCACAGTTTGATGATGCTGCAGGGCATTCAGAACTAACACATTGTTCTACCCAGTGCACTACATACTGTAGTTCCCTGGTCAGATTCACCCTGTGCAGTGTGTAGGGAATCCAATCCCTATGGATATAGCCTAAAACAAGTATTAGCAGTGCACCGTGGGATATGTAGTTCAGGCCCCCCATACTTCACATAATCAATCATAATCATAATATCATTTTCTTTAAACAAACTTATTTCCCAAGCCCTCTCACACCTGTAAATGTATACATCTGTAAACGCATACACCTGTTATTAAAGAACTGTTATAATGGCCAATGAGCACTATATAGCTTCTCCTTATTGGCGTTATTGGAATTCCCATGGGTGCCGAGGTGGGGACAGGGCTGTTTATAAAGGAAACATTCGGTTGATGTAGTCTTTTTCTTTAAGGGTGGGCTAATTAAAATTGACAGGGTAAAATTTATGACATGATAAAGAAAATGTGTTGTTTCAGAATACATGATCTTAATTGCTGAGGACGATCTTTTTGGATTTCATTTTATCTGAATCAGTGAAGTTTATCTGTTTTCGAGGACTTAATGGGATCTAAATAGCTGAAGTCGGTCTGATTTTGTGAGCGGTAATGTGATCAGAATGGAGCTTGTGGTATGAAACTTGGGATTTGATCTGTTGTTAGAGGGTCATTGAAATGGATGGCATGTGAATTCAGTCTGCGATTCTCTCTGGGCTAAAGAGGGAAGAATTAGATTAGTAGAAGAATGTAATCAACGTGACTACATTGCTGAGAATGATGGGGGGGGGGGGGGGGACTAAGACAAGACACTGAGCAGCAAACTTTAAGTGTACGGCACAAGTGCCAGGAGGGGGGTGGGGAAGGGGGGAGGGGGTCTTTGCTCACGATCTATAACCACAAATATGAAATAGCTCAAAACAGAGGCCAGGAAATCGATTGAAAGGTTCCTTAAACAATATACCACTCCCTTCGTCTTGCTCTTATTTTTCCAAATCAAATTACCAAATTAGCCTCAAGAAAATTCACATCTGAGACATGGTTCTGCAAGCAACATTATGGAAATTGTGTATGACTTTTGGAAAGGGTTCTGTTATTGCACAAAAGGTACAAACTAGAATACCTCATGTCTCTGTTTCCTCTGTGAAAGAGTGAAAGAAAAGAGAAGAGTGGACAGGAGTGGAACAGATCTTGCTGAATGTGCAAGGGTCTCGGCTTTCACTATTTACCCTCACTACAAACCCAATTACCTAAAATCAAATTCAGTGTTTACGTTAACGTCAGGGGATGATTAAGTGAAACCTAGCGTTCAGCATCTCATGTTCTCTCATGTTCTTTTGATTTTGGTACCCCCACCCATTCCAAACCCACAACCCCAACCTAAGGCCCCCAACCCCAACCCCCAGTACACAAATCCCTCTGCATATAAGACCAGCAGGGCTAATGCAGAAAGAAAACAAAAAATGTTTTATTTATAAAATGTATATAGTTAAAATGTATATATAGTGTTCTTTTTCGGAATATCAGTTTTGGATTTTTGTCTCTCAGGCAAGCATGAAACCAATGCAAAATGTCCATACATGCACAAAACATGGATATACACGCAAACAACATAAACAATTGATACAATCACCTATATTTCATCCTTGGTTGATGTACCAAAGCCTGATACACAATGCCCTAGCTAGATTCCAATGCAAAATTATTTCCAACCTAATTTGTTTGCTTATGGTAAATTACACCCTTTGAGCTCCTTAGGTAAGATAATGACAGGTTCATCCTGCAGTTTAGTTTAGTTTAATTTAGTGTGTTTGTGTGTGTATGTGTGTGTGTGTGTTTGCTCGTGGTTTGTGGGTTTTGATACATTTAATACTACCCGTTTTATTTCATATAATTTTCGGCGGACTGCCGGACTGCACTTCACTATTCATTGTGTGTGTGTGTGTGTGTGTGTGTGTGTGTGTGTGTGTGTGTGTGTGTGTGTGTGTGTGTGTGTGTGTGTGTGACTGCCAAGACTATCACTGGCCTGCAATTCGGAGAGATGTTAAAGACAACATAACATGGACATGGAGTGACCATGGCAAAATTATTTCTCTGTGCTTTGATTTTCGCTGGCAGTTACAGAATATTGTACTTCTCTGTGATTGTTTAAGCATGGGTTACACACACCTGTCTACTCACACATTTGCTATGGAAAACCCCCATGGATGAGATTGTGTAAAGGGAGACATGCCAATACCTCTCTATTTGTCTTTGCATCAGTGGACACTCATCCTCTCTACCCCTTTACCACCTCCCTCTCTACACCCCCCCCCCCTCTCTCTCTCTCTTAACTCTTAACATCTAAGATTAACTCTACATTCCAAGGAATGGATTAGTTCACTATTTCAATGAAAAATATCCATTTGTGTTTCCAGGAAACTGGCCCTTTACCACCACAAATGAAAATGATACAAGTCTAGAATTGTAGAGATATGTCTACTGTAGGTACATCAGAAGTGGAAAAGTATAGTAGTACAAGAGTATAGCAGTGTGAAAATATCTTGTGAATACTGTATGTTTTGATCTGATACTGTAGCTATTAAAACAAAGTTCAATTTGTTTCTGGTACAAAGAGTCTGTGTTCACCTGTACCAAATACACACACACACACACACACACACACACACACACACACACACACACACACACACACACACACACACACACACACACACAAAAACACACAGAGTGGCTTCCACTCATCATAGAGCTTACTATCCTCGCTGTATAAGAGTGCTTTGATGTCCCTCCTCTTCAAGGGCGGCTTTATTCTCCTCTGCACTCCTCCACTCTCCCTCCCTCCATCCTTGTCTGAAATGAGGAGAAAACAAACGGATCCTGACTGACATGGTAATTGTTTGTTTGTCTGTCTGTCTCTCTGTCTATAGCACATTTGACCAAACTCTACATTTTAATGAGGATATTAGGTGCATTTACATTACATTTATGACATTTAGCCTTTATCCAAAGCGACTTACAGCAAATACATTTGTTTAAGTAAGTGAATCATCTATCCATCAGTCATCTTAAGATAAAGTAATCAATGCTCAGACCAGGGGGCCATTGGCAGTCACAATTCTAGAAGAAGATCTTTTTAAAAAAAAAATATATATTATATTTTTTTAACAGGAGAAAAACGTGTGCAGGGGGGTAGATAGGGTGAAGAGGTCCTAGGGTTAGGGCTAGGGTTAGTACATGGTGTGGGGGTGAAGAGGTCTTTAGGAGGGACTGTTAAGATGTAGCCTGAAGAGATGGGTTTTCAATCTACGGCGGTGCCCATGTCAGTATATATATACACAGATGTATATATACATTTTCAGATTTACATCTGAAAGTGTATTTCCCCTGCACCATAAGAGAGAGAGAGAGAGGGGGGGGGGGGGTTCTGCTTCTCTCCATTATGTCTCTATCCTACTGGAGCACTGGGCTCACATCTCTTTCACGCCTCTCCTTCAAAAAACATGTTTTGGGGGAGGGGAAAGTCAGCCCATAATCATCCCCCCTTCTCTTTCTCTCTTTATCTCTCTCTCTCTCTCTCTCTCTATCCCTCTCTTCCTCTTTGTCTCCCTCTTCCACCCTCTCTCATGTACAGTCATGAGAAAAAGTTAGGACACCCCCCAAAATATTAAGTTATTCTCTTAAAAATATGGACATATCAATATGTTATCTTCTTTCTAACAATGTCTATAGATAAAGGGGATGTAATTGAACAAAAAACTATGAAAATGTAACTTTGTAATCATTTATATAACGAAAAATTAACAATAATGCCAATTCCTACTGAGGAAAAAGTTAGGACACCCTATGCCCTAATAGCTAGTATTGCCCCCCTTGGCTGAAATAACCTCAATTAGACGTTTCTTATAACTGTCTACAGGTCTCTGACATCAATTGGGAGAAAGTTTTTCCCACTCCTCCTTGCAGAATTCTTTCAGCTGTGTGATGTTCGAGGGGTGTCTTGCATGCACAGCCAGTTTCAAATCAATCCACAGCATCTCAATAAGATTAAGATCCGGGCTTTGACTTGGCCATTCCAGAACTCTCAATTTATTTTTCTTAAGCCATTCCTTGGTAGATTTACTGGAATGTTTTGGGTCATTGTCATGTTGCATGGTCCACATCTGCTTCAGCTTCAACTTTCGAACAGATGGTCTCACATTTTCCTCAAGCACCCTCTGATACAATACAAAATTCATAGTGGATTCTATGATGGTGAGCTGACCAGGCCCTGCTGCAGAAAAGCAGCCCCAAACCATGACATTTCCACCCCCATGCTTCACAGTTGGTATGAGGTTCTTGTTCTCAAATGCTGTCTTGGTTTTGCGCCAAACATGTCTACTCTTACTGTGCCCAAATAGTTCAACTTTGGATTCATCTGTCCAAAGCACATTGTTCCAGAAGTTCTGGTCTTTCTCTAGGTGTTCTCTGGCAAACTTTAGTCTTGCCCTGATGTTTTTTTTTGACAGCAGGGGTTTCCTCCTTGCACACCTCCCATGTAATGCAAACTTGTTCAGTCTCTTTCTTATGGTGGATGCATGTACTTTGACATCAATTGTGGCAAGAGATACCTGTAGGTCTCGTGATGACATTCTGGGATTGTTGGAGACTTCTTTAAGCATCTTTCGGTCAGCTCTTAGGCTGAACTTGCTTGGGCGGCCTGACCTGGCCATGTTGGTGGTGGTTTTAAATGTTCTCCACTTGTAAATTATTTTCCGGACAGTGGAATGGCCAATTTCGAATAGTTTGGAGATCTTTTTATATCCCTTCCCAGACTCATATGCATCTACAATTTTTCTTCTGAAGGCCTCAGAGAGCTCTTTTGATCTCGCCATGGTGATGCAACTCACTTCAACAATCAAGAGCAAACCAAACTAAATATCTGAGGTTTAAATAGGACAGGCTCCTCCAAAATCCTCTGTTACGCTGTTCTAATCATTTGCACCTGATGTGGTGCTCTTTATTATAATTTTAGGCATTTTAAGTGGAACTAAATGTGGGGGTGTCCTAACTTTTTCCTCACAAGAAGATTGCATTTCTATTAATTACATTTTACCAATAATTTTTTAAATAATTTGTTTCAGTTGTATTTGTTTAGTTATATTACCTCAATTTTTCAATATTGTTCAAATGAATATCAAATGTCCATATGTTTGAATATGTTGAAGAAGACAAAGGTTTTCATAGGGTGTCCTAATTTTTTCTCATGACTGTATCCCTTTCTCGCTTCTCTACTCCCTCCCTCCCTCCCTCCCTCCCTCAGTTGATCTCTCTCTACTCCCTCCCCCCTTTCTCTTGCTCGCACTATATCTCCCTCTCCCTTTTGCTCTTTCTCCCCCTCCCTCTCTCTCTCTCTCACTCTTCATCTCTCTCTCATCCCCCCTTTGATGTGGTAATGCAGGGTTATCTGGGGCTCTTGTCTAAGGGGAAAGGGTGGAAGAAAGGAACGAGATAGAGAGGCGGAGAGAGACGGAGGGTGGGATTGGTGAGACATTTCTACATTAATGTCTCTCTCAGAGGTGATCTTGTGGTGCAGTTCCCACCCCCTCAGAGCCTGCCTGGCTTTTTAACATCTCTCTCTGGGTAAAAATCTGGCTCTAATTCTGAAAATCCCATTGCTGCAGATTAGCAAGGGCAAGCGTGGAAAATAATTCTGACCCCAATCAATGTGTAGGACATCTCTTTTTCATCTTTTACTTTTACTTTCAGACTTGTTTGCTGTCATCCTTTCTTGTTCAGGTTGTGCCTGTTAGTGTGTGTGTGTTTGTTTGTTCCCTCTGCCAGAGCTCTGTCCTCCAGGGCCAACAGGTCACAGTCCTGCCAGCCAGCCCACCATATATCCTGCCAACTCCACTTGGCTCTCTGGCTTCAGATGGACTGAACACACACATACACACACACACACACACACACACACACACACACACACACACACACACACACACACACACACGCACGTATGCAAGCATGCACACATGTACACGCACACGCACACGCACACGCACACACACACACACACACACACACACACACACACACACACACACACACACACACACACACACACACACTCCAAACACTGAATATTTGCTAATCAAAAATCACTTAACTCTACAATGTAGGCCCTTTGAAGGACAGTGAGCCAATTAGTTAATTAATTGATTAATTGTCTAGTGTTTAGTGATTCTGGTGAAATCTAATCAATGCTCTCTCACTTCCAAGAGGTCGTGCAGACAGCACACGCCTATATACACATGTAGAGTACACATGTGTGCAAACACTAACGCACATAAACCCTGGCTCACATAGCTATGATGGAATGTATTTGTGTGTGCGTGTGTGTATGTGTGTGTGGTAAAGACCTCCTCCCTCTATCATGCAATGCCCCTCTTGCTATGACATCAACACCTCAGAGGACTGGTTACCATGGTGACAGCTTCGTCAATCACACCAAAGAAACTACAGGATGATAGTTTTATGCGTGCATGTTTGTGTCTGATTGTGTGTGTGTGTGTGTGTGTGTGTGTGTGTGTCTGTTTGTGTGTAGCGTGCATGTGTGTGTGCTTGTGTGCTTGATGGGGGCTTGGGCAGGTTCAAGGACAACTGAGACGGATACATTGTCACCTGTCAAAGGATTACCACAGAGAGTTTTATCTGGCTCACACACACGTTAAGGCAGACACTCTGATGTAGACAGTGGTAAACGCACATGCACGCATGCACACAGGCACACAGGCACACTCAAAACAACTCCTATCCCTCCATCCATACACAGTCAACAGGCTGTGTGTATGTGCCTTGCCCAGTTGGCTGTGCTCAGGTGTGCGGGCCATCCCACTGTCTCTCGGCGGGCCCTTGCTGTCCCACATAGGACGTGTTGATTAGTTTGGCCCGTGCTGAGCCAAGGAGCCTGTAGTGAGCTCAGTGGACCCAGGCTGAACCACACAGGCTGGGATGAACCTGTGTTACTGTAGACCTCTCTCTCTTCCTCTCCCCTACATACAAACCTGCTGACAACTACACAAGGACAGAGCTACAGGACAAGAGCACCAGGTAGAGAGAGAGAAAAAGAGAGAGGGAGAGAGTGTATGTGTGTGAGATAGAGAGTGAGAGAGAGAGAGAGAGAGAGAGAGAGAGGGAGGGGGAGAGAGAGGGACTGCACCACCTGTGATGGATGAGCCTCTACTCAAGTGTGACGGCGTGACGGAATTAAATCACTGAACAGACAGCAGTGAACAAGAGACAAGGTTATAGCTTTCTTTTTTTTCTGTCTGTCTGTCTGTCTGTCTGTCTGTCTGTCTGTCTGTCTGTCTGTCTGTCTGTCTGTCTGTCTGTCTGATCAGGGTCTTGAATGCTGGGGGTCCCTGACCCCTGACCTCTCACCTCTGATCATCTCTACCCAGACATAAAGAAATGTCTCTATAGTGACCGTGTCAACAACATCCTTGTCCATTGTGTCCACTGGACAACACCTGGCCTGTGTGGGGGAACAATAGAGAAAGCATGGCTGTAGGGCTGCTGACTAAGAGAGGTAAGGAGGTTAGATAGAGCCTAGATAAGGAGAGTGACACTCCAGGGTTGACAGGCTTTGGGTCCTTGGGTTGTGAGGCATGTGTGGTGAGATTGAGAGAGGGGTTGGGACCATTCATGAGTGGCAAAAAGAACTTGAGTGGCAGTAAGGCAACAGTAAGATTTACAGGCTCGAATCATCAGAATTTCAGCATTTCAGAATGTCAGTAGTCTCATTACGTCAGTAGTCTCATTACGCTGTTGATTCTTCATATCCCTGGAGACAGCCCTATTTACCCAATGTCTCACTGCAGTGAGAGGTGGCTAATGAGACTGATGTGTGCAGGAGTGAGCTCTGGGTAATGTGTTTGATATGAGGCCTGATGGGAAGAGAGAGGATCATGACATCATGAAGAGAGAGGATCATGACATCATGAAGAGAGAGGATCATGACATCATGATATTAATGCCAACTCTTCTTTTCTCTCCTCTTGTCCATATCTCTCTCTGTTGCCTGATTTCAGATCCTTATTGGTACTGTATACCAACAAGTATGAAGCCATATTTGCACTCACATTTATAGACACACTTGTAAAATATACACACATTGTAATACACACACTTCTAAGGCTTTATTAGCCACCCCTTTATTAGCCACCCCTGATCCACCCCGCTTCTAACAAGTGGAAACAGGTGACAACCAGGTGTGGCTACTCACTGCAACTGCAGGGTGATATTTTCAAATTCTAAAATGTGTTTGCAACATCAACTAAATCAAGGTAAAAGGCTTATTAGAATTCACAGTTTGAATTTGAATATACACGAGCGAGAGAGAGAGGGAGAGAGAGAGGGGGAGAGGAGGGAAAGAGAGAGAGCCTTTCATATCTCCCCAGAGTTTAAAGGCTTTCCTTTCATGTGAACATTTGTCATATTTTCTCTTTGTTGTGATTCCATTCGCTCCAGCTATCTCCCCATGATGAAGACATCACTCTCTGGAAAGAGGAGGGGTGTGTGTGCGTGTGTGTGTGTGCATCTGTGTACTAGCACAGATTTGTATGTTCAGTTTACATGTTACTACTGTAACAGCACTTGGAACTGAATCTTCTAGCAGTGTACAATAACACATGGGCACAGATTTACAATATATTTCCCCAATGTGCACACAAGTGAGTAAGTCATACAGTACACCCTTTTGATTTAAAGCATCCCAACGGATGCATACAGGATGACAGGTAAGATAGTGTATCTTGCATGTTTTATCCCTCCTTCTCAGTCTCCAGAGAAGAGTGTGAGAGGGAGAATAAAGTAAAAGGGAATGAAAGTGTCACTGGGGAAGAAAGTAGAAATCCTCTTCTGTTATACTACATGTTTGAACACGCACCCACGCACACGCACACGTACACGCACACGCACACGCACACGCACACACACACACTCACACACAGCCCTTACCAAATTTTACGACCCCCTGGGGGTCTCCATAGACTGAACCAGGAGTCTTTTATTTGACTGTTTCACTTTCTGTACGCACATTGAGCCAAGGTTTTTACAAAGCTCTGCTTTCTGTTGTCCTTGTTACTGAGTGTGAGCCGGTCGCAGGTTACAATAAGTTTCCCCGTTCTGATCTTAATTGGACCTGATGTGTTGTTCTACTCCCAAGACGACTGTTCTGTTCGGTTCTGCTCAGTTTCATTGTAAACCGGGCCAAGAACCCTTGGCAGCCAGCACTCTGTAAAACACTTAGGCCAATGTCTGTAAAGAAGCTGGCGCAAAAAGAAGGACCCTAAAATAACTGTTATTGTTTTGTTTTTTAACATTTCTCGCCCACACATCTGTTGGTTGGGATAGTGGGAACTATGGCCACCTTATGGCCCTCCCCTTTTTCTTTTGCGTGGTGTTATTCTCATTATGGTCGTAATATGAAATCTCATCGGTTTAAAAAAAAAAAAGAAGCTTTTAAAGGATTACCAAGTGGTGAGATGGAAACAGGGCTTTTCAAAGTTCATGTTGATTATTTTGGTGCAGAGAGCTCCACACCCCTTCCCTGCTGCAATGGTTTTCCTTGGAATTTCCCATTCTGGGAAGGAATGGCTGTCAGAAGGTCCTGGAAGTGGTGAGAGACTGTAATTCAGAGGGTGGCACAACCATGATTCTTTGAAGCCACTGTCTCTGAACATGGCCTATATGAGGGTTGTTTTTGGTCATTTGTGGGTGTTGCTTCAAGCCATTAGGACCTAAGACCATACTACAGAGTTGAAGGCTGGGACACTAACACTTAAATATATTTTTGAATCAAAGTCTATGGATGAACCACTAGGGCTTCAGATGTGCAACACTTCAAGTGTTGAATATGTTCAAAGGTGTTAGATATCTTCAGGCATGCATGTTTCTATTCAAATGTTTTAGAGGGTGATTCTCCAGTGTATGAAGTGAGCATGTAATCTGGCAAACTCATCTAATGCTTTGGAGATGAACATGGATTCTTCCTCTGAAGCACTTCAACTTCAAAGCAGCACTGATTGTGTCATTACCCACCTTTCATGACTAGCCAACTTGACCATTTGGATCAGCCTAAGGTGGGGCTGTAACACCGTCTTTGTGTGATCTTCTGAGGCACACAGACAGGAAGTAGCATGAACAGCCTGTAGTTAGGGACATAGAGTACTTGTGAAGCTCACAGTAGAGCTGCCCAAAGAACGTTAAGTGGGATACTAGCCTCCAGATGAGCATGTGGGGCAAGGATGTGTGTGTGTGTGTGTGTGTGTGTGTGTGTGTGTGTGTGTGTGTGTGTGTGTGTGCGTGCGTGTGCATGTGTGTGTTGGGTGCTATGGTAGCTAACAGGGCTGTGGAGACCACCCTCCGGCATGGTGAGGGAGGCCTTTAATCATTGCTCTCACTCTCTCACCGGTGTGATATGTGGAAAGAGAGGAGAGGAGAGGAGAGGAGAGGAGAGGAGAGGAGAGGAGAGGAGAGGAGAGGGCTGTCTCCCATTAACACAGCTCTCTCTGGGATCCTAGAATAAGCTATGTCAGCAAGAAACAAACCTGCAGCCTGGAAGAGAGGGAGGAGGGAAAAGAGGGATACAAACCAGGAGGGGAAGAGGTATAAAGGGTACGACAAATGGGCAAAGGAGAAAAAGGAGGAAAGAGGGAGGGGACTGGTGAGTAGAGGGTGTAACAGTAGGTTGTGAGAGAATAAGACAGAGATGCATCTAGATTACAAAGACACTTCAAAGACCATCAATGCCAGATATCCTGGTACAAGGAATCTTCTAACCATTCTTCTCCTAAGGCCATTTCTCCTGAACACGTCTGTGTTTGGACTGTTCCTACATCAAGGTTATATATATGATTTCCAGAGTGTTATATCCTTGGGCCTACACAGTGCTAACTGATGACAAATCGAGGCAGTTATGAAATGTTTAAAAGCTGGAGAGTTGTGTTTATAGTTCAACTCTTGTCTTAAGCCGAGCGTCTGTTTTCTGACAGGTGGCAATTGATGTGTCCTCTTGGATCTTGCCTTTTAAAAGGCAAACCCCCCAACTCCACACACGCTCACACACACACACACACACACACACACACACACACACACACACCCTTGGATCGTACTAAAGAGTGTTTAGAAATCAGCCTCAGATGGTTTCATTGTTTAGTGCAAGTACTTGGAAGTTTCAGCACAAACCCATTTTGCCTTTTGAGGGGAGGACAAAAAAAGAGAGAAATAAAAAATAATGTTTTACGACCTACAACAAAATTAGCAACATGTGGAGTAAAACACTTGACCTCCAATGTCCACTCATCTTGAAAACTCAAAGGCCCCTCTAAAGTGGGGACCTGGAGGGGTTGGAGGACAGGGTAAGGGTTGAAGGTGGGGAGTGCAGAAGACAAAGATTTATAGAGGAAAGGAGTAAAGGTAAATAATGGCAGCTTTAGGTAGAGTGAACCAAAGGTATGGGTTATGGTAAAGGTGAATGAGGGAAGTCATAGGTGGGGTGAAGACAGAGGATTTGGCGTACAGGCTGGAGATCTGGGGCATAAGGTAGGGTCCGAGGTGGAACTTGGAGATCAGAACAGAGCAGAACAGGTTTTTCTAATAACGGGTGAAGTTAAACCTAAAGCATGTGTCTAACATCAACTGTCAGAGGAAATGAGAGAAGAGAGTAGTAGAGGAGAGGGGAAGGAGGTTCCTGAGTGGACAGAGAAACAGGAAGAAAGAACAGAATGTGAGTGTATGGCTCTTTTCCACTGCAGGGCCGAGCCGTGATATTCATGCTTCCTGATTCATTTCCATTGCCCTGACCCCCTTGGTTCCAGGAACCATCCGCAAACGTTTCAGCCTCGTTTGCGAGCTGGTACTGTATCAAGAACGATGGATGGGATTAGTAAAACAATGTTTTATGATTGGTTTAAGGTAGTGATGTGAAACAGATTTTTCCCCAAAAAATGGAGGACACTTCTGCCTAAAAAAGGAGAGCACTTCTCTCTCTGAAATATGTGTTTAACACTAGACACCCCAGGCCGTCATTACTAACCAAAGTACCCAGAGTGACATCTGGAGACATCTCTTTGTTGATGTTAGTATATTAGTATAACAGTGTAATCATTGAATTAGATCAATACCATGCAATAAAAACAATGCACTGGTTGTGGTTAGTCAAGACTTAAGTGTGATGAAGGGTAAGTGTCTGTTCTTCACAGGCTAGGTGCACGCTGCACATGCTTCTATTCACTTGTAATCACTTTGATCATGCAAATAACTATGTTGTTGATATCGCCATTTTGGTTGAAATCGGTAAGCCATTCATAACTGTAAGGTACATGTCATAAACCATTGATCATGCAAATAACTGTTATTGTCTTTCTGTCTATGTATGCAACCCATTATGGTTGAAATGGGTAAGCCATTTATAACTATTTAGTTATAATTCACCATTATGAGGGTAAAAACAGTCTTTCTTCTTTCAACTATGGTGTGCTTTTTGGTTGCTTTTGGAAGCAGGTGTTAATCGCTTACATATTAAATATGACATATTGATGGACATAATTGGTGTAACTGTACATACTGTGAATAAATTATATTGATTTTATTTGTAAGTAGGTTAAATTAGAAACTGAAAGTATATGCAACTGGGCACAGTAATGCCCGGAATACACTGTACAACTTTCAGAATTCTAACAAAGATTAATATACCACACTGCGTTTTAATGCAGCTATAATCTTGACGTGTCATTGTTGTTGGAGTGTACACTGTGCGATGGAAGCTGTCACATTACAAGATTTAAATTGTCATAATGGGATTTCAACAAGATAGGGAAACAACCTACAGCTAGCTAGCAGCTGGATGGGCCCATGTGCAAATGAACTGTATAACTATGGTATGGTTTTGATATCCACGCTCCACCATTGGCAGCTCACACTTTGGGCACCTATGCATCATTAAGGCATGAATGTCAGTTTCAGTTGCAAAGAGTGAATTAACTACTATTTAATTGCGTCCTTTCAAAAAACTGTTGGACTGCTCAAACTGTTGGACTGCTCAAAACATAAATTAAATAGGCCTACCTAGGTGATATTGCCTTGAACTGCCTGGCTCTCCCTCCTTGGAGACTGGCGCATAGGCCTACTTGGAGACCGGCAAATGCTCAATGTTCATTGGGTTCATCTTGCCTATCTCATTGTGGAAGGGAAGCCTGCAACAACTTTAGCTCCACAAGTAGATGAATACGACTACTATTCATCTTTTACTGTTGATAAGACAATGCACAAAGATTACACTTTACTCTGACCAAAGTAGAACAAGCAAAGCTACCTTGCATATTTGGTGACCGATTTTTTTTTTTAAAGGTTTCAGAGGACTGAATTGTGCTGCATGAAGACCTGCTTAATTTACGAAATGTCCATTGCAGCCTGTTTGCTGGAGAAAATGTTGCCTTCTTTCCCACTAGGGCGCAAATTGTGCAACAGCAGATTGAAAGCGCAACTGTCAATCAACAAAGGATGTGAAGGTCGCCTAGTTGGATACCATGCCATTTTGTAAGACCAGTTTATCCATGTGCCAAGTGTTTCCATTGGCCTACGCAATGTGGCGATCGCATCCTAGCACTGGTCACACTGCACAAGCAACTACAAAAAACTCTGACGTGCTGATTCATCGGCGTTGCAAAGGTGCCTGGAGAACATCGGGGAAGTAAAAGCTGGCATGTCACACTGTGTGAGTAAGGACATCCTGATCCTTAGGATTTCATGCCGATTTTGGAAATTGCTTGGCAACATGAAAATAGTAATCAAATCGTACAGTGTATTCCTGGCTGTAAAAAATAACACAAATCTGAAGCAATAATGACATGTAATGAAATATAATTATACATACAATGCCCTCCATAAGTTTTGGGAAGAGTAAGGATTTTGTCTTCTTCATTAAACATACTCTCCCTATTTCAGGACACCAAAAGTATTGGAAGAAATCATATAATGTCCAAATAAAGTACTAAGTATGTTTAGTATTTGGTCGACAATCCTTTGCATGCAATAACTGCCTGAAGTCTGCGACCCATTGACCCCACCAAACACTGGGTATATTCTCTGGTGATGCTCTGCCATGCCTGTACTGTAGCCATCTTCAGTTGTTGTTTGTTTTGAGATCGTGTTGCCTTAAATCTTAACATCAGGAGAGTCCAATTGGATTTAAATCTGAAGATTGACTTGAACGTTTTGGCCTTGAAAAACTCCCTTGTTGCTATGGCAGTATGTTTGGGTTCATTGTCACACTGTATGATCAAGCGCCATCCAATGAATTTGGAGGCATTTGCTTATACTCGACCAGACAAGATGTTTCTGTACACTTCAGAATACATTCTGCTGCTGCCGTCAGCAGTTACATAATCAATTAAGACAAGTTAGCCAGTTCTTGTGGCAGCTATGCATGTCCAAACCATAGCACCCCTCCACCATGTTTCACAGATGAGGTGGTATGCTGTAAATCTTGGCAGATCCTTTTTTCTCCAAACTTTCCTCTTGCAATCACTCTGGTACATGATAATATTAGTCTTATCTGTAGAGCCCGTTTTCCAGATATCTGCAGGCTTTATAGGTACTTTTTAGCAAACTGTAACCAGCCAATCCTTTTTGAGGATAACTATGGTTTGCACCTTGCAGTGAAGCTTCTGCAGTTCAGCTAGTGATGTATTCTGCGGATGGTAGTCTGACACATTCACGCCTACATCCCGGAATGTGTTCCTGATCTGTGGGTCAGTTGTTTTGTTTTTTTTCTTAATTATGGTGAGCATTCTTTGGTCATCCACTGTAGTGTCTTCCTTGGCCTACCAGCTCTGCGATTGCAGAGCTCACCAGTGCTTTCTTTCTTTTCTTTAATGATGTTACAAACTGTTGATTTTGGTAAGTCTAGTTTTGGCAATGTTTCTGAATAATATTTCTGATATTTCAGCCTCATAATGACTTTCATCAATATCTTTTTGCTCCTCATGTTGACAGACACCAATAGCAGACTCAAAGCCAAATACAAAGCCTAGAATCAATACTAGAAATTGACAGATGTCTTATGCCAGAACACTATCCTATGCCGGATGTGACGGAACACACCTGACTAACCAGAAACACATGTTAAGCACATTTCCAATACTTTTGGTGCTCTGAAATAGGGGGACTATGCATAAAAAGGGTTGTAATATCTAAATGGTAAAACCATCTGAAAAAAAAAGAAAACATTGCACATTCCACAGGTGTCTTGGGTTTTATTCTGTGTGCATTTGCCCTGCACTGTCTCTTTGCGGGCTGGAGTGTGGGCATGAAATCTCTAGAAAGGAACCAAATTAGTGAACGTGTCAATGTAAGCCCACCCCTAATTAATTATATCAATGTCTTCATCAGGGTGTGATGAATTCTATTCACATGTAATTGCTGAAAGCCATTACGGTTGAAATGGGTAAGCCATTTATAACTGTAACATCATTGACTGTCCACTTTCTGTATTGCCCGTTAACAACAGTTTATCACAGGCCTTTACGTACAGATACTGTAGCCTACATAGAGAGAAACACAAATAGGCCTAGATCTTGCTTCTAGTAGTCTAGTAGTATAAACAGTATCAAAAGGATGCTCATTGAAAACTAAAATAATATTGATTATAAGAGACTGTGGGGGGATGCTCTGAATTAGCACAAGGATTAAGTCGCAAATAGCCACAAGGACCAAAATGCAAGACGGAAACCAAGAGCAGCACAAAGGCATTCATAACAAATTGGATAAAATGCTTACAATGCACACCAATAAAAAAGTAATTGCTGCAAGTGGTAGTTAAACAAGTTGAATCTTAAGACAAAAAAGTGGATGCAGTAACGCTAGACATGCACCAACAAGGAGTGCAACTAGATGAGCATAAAAAGAAAATTAATCAGTTAGAAACAAAGTTGCAAGCCACCGTCACGTAAATCGATCAATGGCAAGGCAATACTGTTATGTTGCTGTCCCCTGCCCACCCCTTGAATCTCTCTCGTGGCTTGTTATGCAGCAATCTCACACTGTAGCAATAGGGTTGCCGTTTGCCATTTAAATGTTGAGGGAAGCACTGTATGCATTTATATGTTTGGGGAAGCTGATTATGAGCTAGTTGCTATTTCTGCATTACTTTGCTAGCTATTAGGCTAACAATCTCTACTGTACAGCAGACACCTAAAAAGGACTGGGGGCAACCTTGAACATGAAATAAGAACTTTATATCCTTATATCCTCACTTATCAAAATAAATATGTAGAGGTTCAGGTACAACACTTTTTATGCATAGTCCTCCAATTTCAGGATATCCAAAAGTGATGGGACACTTGGCTTGACAGGTGTTTCTGATTCGTTACAGTATATATCATAAGAGAGCTCTCAATGTCTAGTATAGTTTCTAGGCTTTGGGTTTGCCATTGGAGTCTGCTATTGATGTCTGTATACAGTACATGAGGACCAAAGAGACATCGATGAAAGGGAAGCCATTATGAGGCTGAAATATGAGAAAAAATAGCCAAAGCCTTAAATCCACCAAAATCAACATTTTGGAACATGATTAAAAGGAAAGAAAGCACTGGGGGAAAAAACGCAAACGGCCTGTTAGGCCAAAGAAGACTTCTACAGTGGATGACCTAAGAATGCTCACCATGATTTCAAAAAACCACCTGTCCCACAGATCAGGAACAGTCTCCAGGAGGTAGGCGTGAATATGTCATAGACTACCATCTGCAGAAGACTTCACCAGCATAACTACAGAGGCTACACTGCACGGTGCAAACCACTAGTTAGCCACAAAAACAGGATGGCCAGGTTATGGTTTTCTAAAAAGTACCTAAAATAGCCTGTAGAGTCCTGAAAAAGGTATCGTGGACAGATGAGACAAAGATGAACATGTGCCAGAGTGATGGCAAGAGTAAAGCATGGAGAAAACTGCCCAATATCCACAGCATACCATCTCATCTGTGAAATATGGTGGAGGGGGTGTTATGGCTTGGGCATGTATGGCTTCCACTGGAACTGGCAAACTTGTCTTAATTGTTGATGTAACTGCAGCAGGATCAATTCTGGAGTGTACAGCATCTTGTCAGCCCAGGTACAAATAAATGCTTCCAAACTCATTGGACCGCACTTCATTATACAGCGCGACAATTTCATTTGCTGAAGAGGAGACTTAAGACAAAAAGTATAATCTCTCCCTAAACCATACATTTACATGATAAGATCATTTCACTGACCCCTAGTAAAAATTGAGGTGACATTTGCAGTACATAGCCATTGAGATCAAAGTTAATTTTATGCATGCTCTAAACCACAGACCTGAGAACACAACAGTCACATTTAGCAGCTATGAGTTTAAATTCTGTACGCGCATCTCTGTTGGATTTAGATTACATGACTGCTAAGATAGCTGTTAGAGCAATAGGCCCAACATGATGATCTCATGGATGGTCAGTCCTTGCATTACATTTCTCCAGCCTCCTCCCTTAGCTGTTTAGCAAAAAAGTGATGCAGTGACTCCCAGATTGCCCCTTTAACTGGCCAACCACTAACTTTAATCAATCAATTAAGGACCAATGAGAAGCAGTGGTCCCCAAGGATTTATAGTCCCAGGTCCTCCAATCCCTTTGAGTACTGTTCCCTCAGTGTTCCTAACTCTTCATTTCAATGCCATGGGGTAACTCCCATTATATGTCAGACAGAGACCTCACGACACCTGACACTTGACCACAATAATATTTATCAGCATAATGGAGGCCAAAGTAGCATAAATGAGAACAGGTTTTTACAGGTTTAGTGTGATTCTCTTCAATAAGCCTGTGAACCACTAGTGAATCATTGAAAATATTACAGTAGGTGAGAACCTGCACTGTGTGTGTGCTTTGAAAACATTGATGCTCCCTCGCTTTATTTTGATAGTTCCGGTATGGGATTCCTGCCTATTTTCCCACTTAAGTGCCACACGGTAATCAAATCCCAAATTAAATATTTTCCCTTTTGCAATGCCATTCCACTGAGTTTACATTCCTGGCCCATTCCAAGCCAGTTCTTCCCCAATGAGGGACTTACTGAAGATTAGGGAAAACTATGTAAATGACACTGCTCTGACGGAGTCATGGAGAGCCATGCGGAACGTGAGACCCCGGGAGAGAGAATTGGGACCGGAACGCAGAGGGAAACACATCCCAGGGAATTTCCCTCGGAAATCTGTGGATTATCCCTCAGATTTTAATGAAAGTCGTCGGGATTAGGAATGCACCGGGTCCACAGAGGGTGGTGCCAAGACATGGAAGAGGAGGGGTTGAGGGGGTTGAAAGGATAAAACTCATCCGAGAGATCTGTATCTCCCCTTTACCCGAATTGAAGATGGGCTTACATGGTTTACTGATGAGAACTGTGATGAGGTGAGAGATGAGTGGATGGAGAGGGAGAAACAGTCTGTAACCGAAACGTTCCTTATATGGGTCTGATACATGCAGTACATAGATACATTCCATATCTCGATTTTCTCTTTTTCAAGACTTCAAAGATGTTGATCTCCAATTTCTCCCAGAAGTTGAATCCATCCTCCTCAATACTAGGTGTTCTCTCCAGCCATTCCTAAGTGAAACAATAAAAATGTTAGATTACTTTTGAAGGTGGAAGGTTGAAGCCAAGGTGGAAGAGCGAAGTGATCGGGCAGGGGTTTGGGGGCTGACCATTGCTTGCAAGTAGGGAGGGGCTGTTCCCTTTGCTGCCCGGTAGGCGAGCACCAGGGTCTTGAATCTGATGCGAGCTGCTACCGGGAGCCAGTGAAGGGTGCAGAGGAGGGGAGTGACATGGGAGAATTTCGGGAGATTGAACACCAGACAGGCGGCAGCGTTCTGGATGAGTTGCAGAGGCCTGATGGTGGAGGCGGGGAGACCAGCCAAGAGTGCGTTGCAGTAGTCAAGGCAAGAGATCAGTGTTTGGACCAAAAGTTGTGCTGTTTCGCTGGTGAGGAATGGACATATCATTCTGATGTTGGAGAGGAAGAATCTACAGGAGGGTGCTGTCGCTGTGATGTTCGCCACACAGGATAAGTGGTTGTCAAGGATCACCCCAAGGTTCTTGGCTCTATGGGAGGAGGTCACAGTAGATGTCAAATGTGTGAACACCAACTCTGTAGTATTGTATTGTATTGTATTGTATTGTATTGTATTGTATTGTATTGTATTGTATTGTATTGTATTTGATTTGATTTGATTTGATTTGATTTGATTTGATTGTACTGCTGTATTGCTATATCGAATTAATCTGTCCTGTTGATTACAGTACATACCAACTGCATGCTCAATGATGATCATCAGCCAGATCTTAGTGTGTGGAGATGAGACGTTAAGCCCCCACATCAGACCTGATAGCTAAGTAAAAGTGTGAGCACTTCCTTAATCAATCTCAGTAATAGAGTGAAGCTTGCTCTCCTTTCTCTCACACACAGGCCTATCAGTTCTCATTCTGTCATCAGATGAGATAGAGATGAAGCTTTGTGCTTCCACAATCAAGAACAGAGTAAACGGATTTGACATGTTCACATTTATTAACACGTGCACACAAACACACACACACACACAATGCTAATTGCCTACTAATTGTTTGGTAAATTCTAAGATACAAACTGTATGCCGGATATTATGTGTAAACAGACACACACACACACACACACACACACAGACACACCCGCAATGCCCTCCAACATGCACACACACACACACATACACACACACACATACACACACACACACACACACACACACACACACACACTCTCAGGCATGTAGAGAGACAGCTGTGAATACCACAGACACATATTCAACATGCAATTAAACAAGCAGACATTCTGGGGTCCAATAATGCAACATGCAAATGTTTAATTATTATCGCTGTTGAAACAAATTTGTGTATTTTATTATATAAGAACAACTCAGACGAACAATACAACAAACAATTAAATGACAGACATAAACAAACAAAAGACAAATACACAATTCCTACTCTCTCACACACACACACACACACACACACACACACACACACAAACACACACACACACACACACACACACACACATACACACACACACCCCACCTCCCCCCCCCCAAGGACATTCACCCCCAAACCCTCCCCAGACATACAGTATTCTATCACCACGACAACCTTTCATTAGATATTTTTTCCTTGATATTCTGTTCTTCTCCTCCCTCTCCTCACTCTCTCTCTACCTGTCTCTCTCCCCTCTTTCTCTCTTTATCTGTCTCTCTCTCTGTATGGGGTACATCATTCCTCTTTTGGCTCTATCACTTCTCTCTTTGTTACTCTATGCTTTATCATTGCATATTTCAATGTTCTTGAATACACCAGCCTCTCTCTCTCTCTCTCTCTCTCTCTCTCTCTCCCTCTCTCTCTCTCACTCTCTTGCTCTCTCTCTCTCTCTCTCTCTCTCTCTCTCTCTCTAACTCTCTTGCTCTCTCGCGCCGTATGATGCCAGTCCTGGTCTGTTTCATGGGGAATTTTCCCCTCTAATCCGGCCCAGCTGTGGGAGATTGCACGGCCAATTAAAGAAAACAGTTTGGCTCCCTCCCAAATGAGGCGACCACATGTTGCAGCCCCTGATCGCCTTCCCCCTGAGACCCTGGGGGTCAGGGGTCACGGCGCTTGTCATTTCCTTCGCCGCAGTGGAAAAAAACACGGTCAGACAGCAGACAAACAGGACAATTATCCCCATGCTGCCAGAATGCCTCCTCACAGGCCCTAGGGTTCACAGAGGTCATGTCTGACCGTATCTACAGTAGGAGAGGGAGAGAAGGCATCTGTCAACAGGATATTTGCATCAAGTTACCACTCTGTGTTGATGGGCTGCTTTTATTGGGGAAGGTTAAGGTTGAAACCACAGAGGGACCACACAATTATATCAGCTTGGATTCTAAGATGTTGGAATTAGTGTAAAATATGGAGCTCAAATTTGTGGGTGAGGTCACTGTAAGGATAGCAAAATAAGACCATCAATTCAAAATGATGCTGTGCACCTTAGGGAGAGGTTGGTGTTGGGTTCAAAGGGCAAAAACTAGTTTTTCTTTTACTTCCTTGAATGTATGACCCACTCTGGTGTGTGTATGCGTGGTGTGTGTGTGTGTGTGTGTGTGTGTGTGTGTGTGTGTGTGTGTTTGTGTGTGTATGTGTGTGTGTGTCCTTTCAGAGGCATGCAATTGAAGTACAGTGTGTTTTTTTCCCATTACACAATGGATAAACAGGAAATCGAATCAAACTATGGATACAATGCAACCCTGACACTGTACACAAACACACACACACACACACACACACACACACACACACACACAACCCTGACACTGTACACAAACACACACACACACACACACACACAACCCTGACACTGTACACAAACATGTACAGTTCTCACACCGTGTCTCCAGTAGAACCACATTTGGGGACATGGAAAATTGTACAGTTTGGATTTTCCACCTGAAAAACAAAGCATTCCTCTTTACTGAGGTCTGCACTGCATCATATATCATAGTAGAAACAGATGAGCTCAGAGTTGCCCCTCATTCAAACAACACATGCATAGCACACAGTAAAAATACATGGCCAAAGTGTAGCCCCTGGCTTCAATAAGATAGCATATACATACTGTATACTCTGTATTGTATACAGTGTAAACAAATGAACTTAAGGTAGCTTTCTTAGCTAAACAAGGTTAGCACAACATTAACTGAAAATACGCAGACCAAATGTCGTCCTCATTAATCAGATGCAGCTCAAGTCAAACATGTGCACGATGTACTGTAGCAGCCTTTAGCGGCCAGAGCTATAGCAGCGATAATAGCATAGAGACAGATGAACAACGGATCGTTTTTTAAATATTAGCTGCTAAGCCAGCCTCGGAAAAAGTAAAAACCAGCACACTATACTGTCTGAGCTTAAGAAAAAAAAAAATCATCCGTTGACATTTAATGTTTTTTAAGACAAAAGAAAGCATGCAGTGTTAACCAAAGTTAGCACCACACTTGCTTAAAAATTTATGGCTGTGTTATTATGTGGAAACAGAACCTCTTTGTCACATGAAGGCCGGGAAAAAGTCTGGAAGAAAGCACACTGAGGTGAAAGAGAAAGGAGAGGGGACCGGTAGCTGAGTCAAAGATGGACAGAACCACCCAAAGAAAAACAGACACTGTTGATTTCACCATTAGGTTTTCAGACTTTGATAAAAAACAGAAAGAGGGAGAGTAGTGAGTATATCAAACCCAGATCTTTCCGCCTTTACTGCTTCAGTCATCTGTGTAATACCAGGGTGATTGTGAATGAAATCAACAGGCTCTTTCTATTACAATCTCCCTTCTGTTAAATCTCCTTTAAAAACTGAAACACTCAGCGGATCATCCAGAGGAGCCATTTAAGTTGTAGCAGGATGACAAGCGTGATTCTTTCAGCATGCTCTTAAATTGAAAATTGTCCTCTCTGGTACATCTCCATAGACATGTCAGATATCAACGACTATATAACTCCCCTTCTTTTCTCTCTGAGGCCGTTTTCAATACCCGCTGTGTGTTGACAGACGCTCTCGTCTGGGCGACCTTGGGCACTTCCTGTATAGAGGGGGTCCCAGCTGGGGGGTGAAAGGTGAAAGGTCACCCTTGCGCTTGGTGCTGTCTCTGGCTCTGTCAACACAACCTCTGCTCTGCCATACCACTTCCCCCGGATCCTACCATGTAAGGGGAGAGGGGGTGAAGGGGTGGGGGATCGGGGGAATCAATTACCTATACCTACACACACACACACACACACACACACACACACACACACACACACACACACACACACACAAGGTCTCGACCAAATTTCAGGTTCTGAAACAAGTTTAAAACGTTGGAAGTTACACCACCCCCATTTGAAGTTAAACAGATGTGCAGAAGTCCTTAAGTGATGTTGCATGGCACTGAATCCCTCATATCTCAAATCACCTCATGTTTGGCCTCTCACCTTTAACCTCGGGTCATCTAGGGAGACCTAAACCAAGGGAACATGTTTAGTTATTCATCTAGTTTTAATCAAACATCAAAAGGCCATAGGCAGGGTCAGTGCTTAACACGTCCAACCAAGCTCTTTGACCTGGGTTTTACGATCTGTTCAATACTCTCTGATCAATGTCATTTAACTATGTGGTCAAGTGGCCGTTCTCTAAAAGGTCAAAAGGTAACAGGGATTATTGCTTTAGCATCAAACTGAATGACTCCACCCGCTGTAACCATGAACCCCCCCCCCCATGAACCACCCACCCCATCTCCTGTAGGGCTCTGAGAGCCACCTGTCATTTTGATTGATTGTTCCCAAACATGGTGGGGCCCTATCAGTGGACGTTTTTTGAGGCGACACACAGGAGTACCCGTGTCTGTTTGTCCATGTGGCCTTAGTCATTACAGAGATGGGCTGTTCCCACACACACACAACCTCTGCTCTGCCGTACCCCGGATCCTACCATGTCAGGGGAGAGGGGTGAAGGGGTGGGGGGTCGGGGGAATCAATTACCTATACCTACACACATTCACATGCACATGCACATGCACATGCACATGCACATGCACATGCACATGCACACACACACACACACACACACACACACACACACACACACACACACACACACACACACACACACACACACACACACACACACACACAACACACCCCACACAAAGCCAGTGGCTCTAATTTCCCCCAACAGAACACCCAGCAAACCAAAATATTGATTCTTCATGTGTCTTAATATGTGTGTGTCTGTGAATGTGTGTGTGAGAGTTAGGAGGTCTCAGCATTAAGGGATAAGGAAGGATATGTTTTCTTTTCCATGTCCAGGAGAATGGAAAAACTTTAGTGTAATTACTCTAGCCGTGAAATGGGAGTTCAAGCATAATAATCACTTAGCCACAAGCACATACACACAGACACACAGACACACAGACACACACACACACACAGACACACAGACACACAGACATCTCCAGCTGCATTTTCTTCCCTCTATATTCCCCCTGTGAAAACATGTTTGGGATAGGACACACAGATATACACACACACACACACGCACACACACACACACACACACACACACACACACACACACACACACACACACACACACACACACACACACACACACACACACACTATTCTTTCTCATACAGTGCCTCTGTCCTCACAGGACGTGTGTGTGCTTGGCAGAGAGGGGACGGTGAGGAGAGCCGTGTTTGGACATTAAAGTGGTCACATTATTCCCCTGGACCTTCCGTTGAAAGATGGACCCTAGTGGCCACTTACAGCTTAGAGCTCTGACAGCTGTCTATAGCTAATCTCTCCATTTCTTCTCAAATTTTTCTGTCTGTCTCTCTACATTTCCACATTTACTCTCTACCCATCTTTTACCCCTCTCTTTCTCTCTCTCACACTCTACTACCCTCCCTCCCTGTCTCTTTGTCGTTCTCCCCTTCACTCTCTCTCTCACCCTGTCACTCTCCACCCTCTCCTCCCCCTCTCTTTCATCGTGTGGCTGTTTTTCTGGGGAGGTGAGTGCTGATAGCTCCCATATTTTCCCTTAGCCCTTCCCTTCCTATCCCCACTCGCCTGCCTCAAATCAGACAACACACACAACCCTTCCAAAGGGCCCTTCGTCTAACTGAAGACCCCTATTATTTAGACAGGCCTGTCAAGCTCCCACTCCTCCTCCTCTTGCTTTTCCCTCTCCTCCACCACCCTCCTAGCAAAGAGAAAATCCACCCGCAGAGTCCGAGTTTAGTGTTTGTGGCGATGTCCGTCGTCGAGCCTGAGGTACTGCGGCCCGTTGTCCGTGTCTTGTTTTCCGGGATCCCAGGAGCTCTGTCAACACGTATCCAAGCGAGAGCATGTGTGCTTGTCCGTCTGGCACTGTGAGAGCTTGAGTTACACATCCCCCTTAAAAGACGTCCAGGAAAAACAAATGACATCCTTTGGAGGTTTGGAATCCAGAGCATGCTTTTTTTTTCTACTTCTGCCTTTTGGATTGAATCACACTCAATGATAGATCCATCACTGTCAGGTCCCTGGTTTCAACCAATTGTTCTGGTTCCATATAATTTGATATGTTCCATATGAGTGGGTATCCTCTTTTATACTGGTTCCTGCAATCAAAGGGAGTGTGTGAACAGTGGCTGACATGCTGCCATACAGTACGCCCCCCCCCCCCCCCCCCCCCCCCCACACACCCACATACACACCCACAAATACACACAAACAGAGACAGAGAACTCCTGTTAGCAGTGTCATTCATACCTGTAGTCTTGTATCATTTTTCTGCTGTCAAAGTTGATTTAGCCCTTCAGGACAGGGATACAGCACTTTTTGAGCAGAGGAAAATGAGAAGTCATTCCTAATCCACGCTCAAATCTATCACTCCCATCATTCCTGTCGCCACAACACACCGAAGAGCTGAAAGGATGAAGATCACTGCACTGGCCGGCCTAAGGAATAATTTGGGACTATCAAGAGACCATGACTTTCCAAAAAAGATTCTCGACTTACACTATGATTTCAAAGAAGCTGAACTCCAAGCAGCTGGATGCTGAGAACATGATGGAAATAACATATTAGGAATGGATGGATAGAACACTGAGGGGACATTGAGCTGTGATGGTTATAATAATTGTTGCCAAACACATGCAGTACAGTACAGTAAACCGTACAACCTAAAATAGGTCCTGTTCTGGATTTGGTGATATCAGACATGTGATAAATGTATTTAAATGTTTCTGATACAAAGACAGTGATCGTCTGATCTTCCATTGTGAATGGTGATCAATGCCCCCCTTTCTCAGCCCGGAACACCTATTTACGGTTGAATGAGCATGCCTGGTGGACGCGCCTTGACTGTCATCAATTCCTTTGCTATTGTGATGTATATAGTATAGGCCAACAGGCCCCTCCCACCTATGTTCTATTGTGATGTATATAGTATAGGCCAACAGGCCCCTCCCACCTATGTTCTATTGTGATGTATATAGTATAGGCCAACAGGCCCCTCCCACCTATGTTCTATTGTGATGTATATAGTATAGGCCAACAGGCCCCTCCCACCTATGTTCTATTTTGATGTATATAGTATAGGCCAACAGGCCCCTCCCACCTATGTTCTATTGTGATGTATATAGTATAGGCCAACAGGCCCCTCCCACCTATGTTCTATTGTGATGTATATAGTATAGGCCAACAGGCCCCTCCCACCTATGTTCTATTGTTTGGAGAATATTTAAGGAAGTTACAGAACCTTCATTCTTTGAGTTTTTCACGTTAAGCCTAGCACCGGTCTCCTGTGTTGTCCTAGACACACATAACGTTTACTATTATTAGTTTACTACAGTTTGTTTATTTTATATGTGTATTTGAAAGTATAAAATTGGTTAATTTGTTGATACTCTATTCTCAATCTTCCTATGAGCACTAATATGATGTTGTGCACTCAATAAAGGTTCTGTTAAAACACCACAGCATAATCGAGAATCCAGGATCCAATATGATCGAGCGGCTGTCACACAGGGATGAACAAATAGTTATCAATCATTATTAACCATAAAATATATTTTGGAGTCAGATATAATGGAATGCTAACTTCTTTAAAATGTTATAGTTGGTCATGTGACCACTTGTGTGTAGTGTCCGCTTTATATTGTCCATAACTGTCTGAAGTCGTACTTGGGAATAAATGTATGTCTTTATTCTAATCCCATCCAGTCTTTTCTCTATTGTTCAGTGTTTATACCAATTCTTGATTACAACCCCTAGTTTATTAGTGGAAACAGGTGTGTCACCACTGAGCTGGGGCAAACACCTGCTATCACTGCTGCTAACCAGGACCATGGAGAGAGGAAGACTACTGTGTGTACACACAAGTCTTAAGTCAGTTGGGGTGAGAGATGTTTTCCCTGAGGCTTACATCCACAGGTCTAAAGTTAGGTCAGCTCAATGCTCTCCTGAGTGTAGAAATACATTAATTAATGTCCAGGATCAGTCACATGTATCAGTCAGTGATGTGTTCTCTGAGGTTGGTGACCTGGGGGTCTGACACAGGGTCTGGTGTGTGTCTCTCACACACAGCTACATCTGGGTCATAATCACTGATGATTCACAGTTCACACACTCGTAAATCTCTTCCTCTGAAGTCGGCCCCTGCTTGGCCACACTAACTCAAAAAGAGCACACAATTCAGTTCCAGTGATTGTAATGCAACACAGGGAGAAGATATACAACTATTCATTTCAATTCAATTTCTAATGCCAAAGCTTTGAAGTTTGACTGAGAATGCATTATAGGGATAGTTTAATTTCACTTTATCTTCAAGGCATGCCAAGGCAAAAAGGAGTGAAAATCTATGAAGCCACAAGGCTGGACCCAAACAAAGCCGCAAAACTCTGAAAAGAGATTCAAGAGAGGAATAGACAATGATCCAAGTAAAAAAATGTCTATTTAGGTCTAAAAGTAGCCAAGTATGAGTATTTTGGGCGATGCATTCTATTTTCTTAGCTCCTCCTAAAACGATTCCCCACATGCCGTGTTGTATGACATTTCATACAGCTACATGTATACAGCTCGAAGTGTGACATGTAGCCAGTTTGTAAAGTTAGCGCCCACTGCGGCCAGTCAAATATAACCCTCCAAACCCCCTGCAAACCTACTTTAAAAACCTGCTTTGAAGCAGGTTTGCTTTATCTGCACCTCTGCAGGTTTGTTTACCTGCACACCAGGTTTCACCACACAGTTACCACAGAGAAATGCTTGTTCAAATGTTCCTGTGAAAAGTTGATAGCATGGTATTCTGTGTCAAATTAATAACAGGCACATACTGAAGCAAAAGAAAACTTGGGCAAAATGACAAGATATAAATTCAGGAATATAAAATCCTGGTATGTGTCTCAAATCTATTTTATGCTACACTTGCTACACTTGTAATAGTATCCCAGAATGTGGAATGGCCAGTGCTCTCTGTTTGCACTTTGCTTTAAAAAATAAAGATCAGAGAGGGGAGGATGAATGGAATGAAAATACTAGCAAAATATATAGAAAGAGAGCAGGGGGGGGGGGGGGGGGGGGGTGCGGGAGAGAGAGAAACAGGGGAGAGAGAAAATAATATATAAAAGAGGGAGTAAGGAGAGAAGGAGAGAGAGACATCCCTCCATTCTCCCCCATCAGTCGTTAGTACATTAATTGAGTTTGGATGAATTGGAGATTGATGACGGGAAGGCCCCAGATTGCATTGCAGTAAGAGGGATTACAATTTGAAATCAATTAGTTTTGTGTCTGCAAGCTCCTACCTCCATGGGAAAGAAAATCAATTGAGGAAATTAAAAGTTGAAGCAATGACAACAAAGTCATTTTTGACAGGCTTTTCTTCTTGGCTTTCTCTTTTATCTGAGCGAGACTTTTGGTGCACAGAGACATGACAGCTTTATCTCTCTCTCACAGAACTCTGTCCAGAGTCTTACTTAGAACCACTCCAGAGATATCCTGAGTCTTGACCTCTCAGATCTAGGAGGATAGGGACTAAGAGCTACACACTTGGCCCACCACCACTGATTTACACACAATTGAATATTTTATTTGGGTTCACAGTAAAGCATTACATCAATAGAACCCAAAATATAACAAAGGCCATACAGTCATGGATGCAGGTAGCACCGTCTTCGGCACACAGCTAAGCTAATTGCAAAATATCAGTATTAGCTGAAGCCAAGGCCAAACATAAGTGTGACTAAGGGCTGGCATTTTAGCAATTTTTTTGAAAAGGCTTCGATGTAAAGATCGAATGAGCAGCCTATGTCTTATATGGTCACCTTTCCTTGGCTTTCATTGACAATAACAATGTTATTATTATTATTTGGCACATTAGAAAAAAGCCTTGTCATCATTCTCACTGAACCAACTTGCCATAACATGTGAATTGTAACTGTTGATGGTGACGCTTGTCTAACTTCACTAGCAATTAGGTCAACAATGCGGTCATGACAATGTAAAAATGCAATGTAAAGGCACACACACACACATGCACATGTACACGCACACGCACACGCACACACACACACACACACACACACATACACACACACACACACACACTTAAACACACTCAGATACAGATACATACTGTAAACAAATACCATTCTTTTTACAAGTTACATGCTTGACTGACTCATTCGCCATCAACCTCCAAACACGTTCTGACCACGGTATCAGCATTATCCTTTGATCCCTCTATTCAGTTGTAAGCCATAGGTTATTTCATAGGGCTTTGCAACATCCTATTTATATCTGCTTCTTATGAGACTTTTATATAAACCTACAGTTCTACAGTAGTACAGTCCAGGGGAGAAAACCTCGCGCCACCTGAACAGTTTCTTCCCCATGGCAGTGGGGCTCACAACCAAGCCCCCTGCCTCTCACTGACCCCCCCCCCCCCTCACACACACACACCCTGTCACACAAACAATGCACTGACAGTGTAATTTATAATTATTTAAAATTATTCTAATTTATAGTGTACATGCCCAACAACCATTTCACAGCCTCTAGCCTCATTGCCATTTAGTCTCACACAGCCTACAAGATGTACTGTTCTGCTGCTCTTTTTTTGTAAATTTGTACATTTGTTATTGCTGTTAATACTTTGCTATTTTGTAAATTTCTTGTCAATATTTGCTATTTGTTTTTTATGTCCATGCACCAACCTCACCAAGTCAATTTCCTGTATGTGCAAATATACTTGGCCAAATAAAAGAATTCTGATTCTGATTTTGATTCTGATTCTGATTCTGATTCTGATTTTGATTCTGATTCTGATTCTGATTCTGATTCATTACAATGAGCCCAACCTCAGATTTCTACTTCCACCAGTCTCCCCAGCATTAGTCCTATACTGTACGTCCAGGGCTACTTCTAACAATAGCTTAGATAACAATGTTTACAGCATACGAGGAAGATGAGGTGAAGTGATGATAGGGAGGAGGAAGGTCATTTTAATGACAGGTCATGCAAGGGGCTACCAGCCAGTCTGTCAACAGACCACACAGCAGGATCGATCAATACCCATCATCCTCTCTACAGGCATGCATTACAAAGGTCAAAGTTCACACTGACCAGTAAGCAGAAACAGCACAAGGCTTTCAGCATTGGTGAGAAACAAGGTCTCCATTGGTAAGAGAAATATGATGACCCTCACAACAGATCTTCCAGCACATACACACACACACACACACACACACACACACACACACACACACACACACACACACACACACACACACACACACACACACACACACACAAACACACACACCGTCCCTCACTGAATGGGACAGTGAAGCATTTTTTCTTCTTTTGGCTCTACACTCGAAGTTATTCATATAAGGTTAAAGTAGAGATTCTCAGCTTTTGTTTGATGGTATTTGTGTATATATTAGTTTCAGCAATCGCAAACGGGCTGGTAGGCCAAGGAAAACGTCCACAGTAGATGACCGAAGATTGCTCATCATAATTAAAAAAAAAACTAAAACAACTGTTCCACAGATCAGGAACACTCTCCAGGAGGTAGGCGTGAATGTATCAGAGACTACCATCCGCAGAATACATCACCAGCCGGACTACAGATGCTTGGCTGCATGGTGCAAACCACTAGTTAACCTCAAAAAGGATGGTCAGAATAAAGTTTGCTAAAACAAGTACCTAAAAAGCCTACAGAGGTCTGGAAAAGGGTAAGATGAATATTATCATGGACTAAAAGTTTGGAGAAAAAAAGATCTGCCCAAGATTTACAGCATACCACCTCATCTGTGAAACATGGTGCAGGGGGGTTAGGTTTGGGAATATATAGCTGCCACTAGAACTTGCTAACTTGTCTTAACTGATGATTGTAACTGCTGATGGCAGCAGCAGAATGTATTCTGAAGTGTACAGAAACATCTTGTCTGCTCGAGTGCAAGCAAATACCTGCAAATTCATTGGATGGGGCTACATCATACAGTAAAACAATGACCCAAAACATACTGCCATAGCAACTAGTGAGTTTTCAGGGCCTTGACTGGCCAAGTCAATCTTCAGATTTAAATCCAACTGAACATGCATTTTATTTCCTGATGATAAGATTTCAGGCAAAAAGACCTTAAAACAAACAACAACTGAAGATGGCTGCAATACAGGCCTGGCATCACCAGAGAAGATAACCGGTGTCTGGTGGAATCATTGAGTTGCAGACTTCAAGCAGTTATTGCATGCAAAGGATTGGTCACCAAATAGTAAACATGGACAATTTGGACATTTGATCAATCTGTTCCATAGGTATCCTGAAATAGGGGAATTATGCATAAAAAGTGTTGTAATTTCTGAATGGTGAAACCAATATGTACTGTACCATCAAATGAAAAGCTGAGAACCTCATATTAATTGTTTGATTTAAAATCAAAACGTTTGGTGTGTAGAGCTGAAAGAAGAAAATGCTTCACTATCCCATTACTTACGCAGGGCACTGTATATAGTATACAGTGCCTTCAGACAGTATTCAACCCCCTGAACCTTTTTCCACATTTTTTTGTATTACAGCCTGACTTTAAAATAGATTTAATATTAATTTTGTCACAATACCCTAAAATATCAAAGTGAATATTATGTTTTCGAAATGTTTACAAGTTAATTAAAAATGAAAGGTTGAAATGTCTTCAGTCAATAAGTATTCACCCCCTTTGCTATATTTGACACTCTTAAAATTTGTCTTAAAACTTGTTTTTGCATTTGAGCTCATTTTAGGAGTGTCATAGCAAAGGGGGTGAATACTTGACTGAGGACATTTCAGCTTTTCATTTTTTATTATTTTTTTATTAAAAACTATTTCCACTTTGACATTATATGACATTTAGAGTAGAACAGTGATCAAAAAAAAAAAACATCACTTAGATCTATTTTAAAGTCAAGTTATAACACAACAAAATGTGGAAAAAGTCCAGAGGGATGAATACTTACTGAAGACACTGTATATACACCATTTCCTTGCTGCTAGCGCTCTTACAGTGTCTTTTAGAGTCTTTTAGAAAGGAGAGGTGGAGGGAGGCGACAGAGCAGGAGGTGAGGAGAGGGAAGGACAATGGGAGAGAGAGAAAGGAGAGAGTGAGCAAGAGAACTGAATAGAGAGAGAGAGGTTGAAAGGCAAGGGGGCAGTGGGAGGGAATAGAACAGTGATTAAACCATCTTATCTGAAAGCATCTGCACCTGAGAGCAATTTGTCACCAATTTTGGGAGTTAAATCACACATTGAACACACACACACACTGACGACGTCTGGAGGGAGTTAGACACGCGGATGATGTCTTCTGGGAAAGTTGCAGGGGTCTTAGAAGAGATACCCAGCTCTGCTCCTCTCCTCAGGCATTTGGGGCCATGGGCTCTCATTTCTGGAGCCCCTACCCCTCCATCATGTGATACCCCTCCACACAGCTTTTTCACTACTCCACAGGCACCCTTTCAAGGTCTGGGCACTAAACGCCCCATTCCCTCATTCCTTCCCTCTCACCCCTCCTTTTCCTCCTTCTCTCCATTCCATGAGAGGTGAAGTAGCTGGGGTGGGGTTCCATGAGTGGGTGAGTAGGCGAGGGATGAAGGAAGGCGGCGAGGGATGAAGGAAGGCGGCGGGGGGGGGGGGGCTCTTGGTTCCTGTGCCTCCTAACTTGTTGCGTATGTCTTCCCCTTCCCCTCTCTCCCTCCTCCCTCTCTCCTTCCGCCACCCCCCTCCCTCCCTCGCTTTCTCCCTCTCTTATCTGAGCGTCGGAAACAAGGCATTAGCCCCTGGAGCAGAGCCAGTTATTTTTTGTATTGAGTTATAATAAAAACTGCTCTGAGATCAGATGAGATGAGATGAGGGAGGGAGGGAGAGAGGGAGTGTTTTTGTGGTAGGGGTGTTTGCTTAAAGCGCTGAGCTGTTATTGCAGCGGGCGGCCCAGGAATGCGTCCGCCTGCAACCGTGGAGGCGGGAGCGGGCGCAGGCAGCCAGGGGACGGTAAACCAGAACCCGACCACGCTAACCACATTATGTCATTCAGCTTTATGATCTGCTAATAACCAAATCGCATTTAAGAAAAACACTCTGGATTCAATTAGGTCCCAAAATGCTGCTTTGACTTTCGATATGTGTTCCATATCTGGCAGAGAGAAGGGCCTTTAATTTTTGTAGCATGTGGACTGGAAAGTTGAAGTGGGGATGGCTACCCAGAAATTATGGCAAACCTTTATACATGTCCTCATGTATGAATGCATGAAATTCAAAATACAGACTTGTTTAAAAATGTTTGAATGTAGGCACACAATAGTTTAAATGCTGCCATTTGTTTGCATGACATTCTTTGTAAATACTAGTAGAGGAATGCGATATTGTCTTTTGAAAAATGCCCAACTTTATGTAAACGTATTACAACATCGAAGCAGGACATTGTAGAAAATATGAAAAACAACCATGGAAACATTTTAGTAACATGAGTCACAAGATAAGGTGGACAAAACACCTTGACAAGAACTCCAAACTACGATTATAATACAGAGACATTTCAATATGACATTGAAATGTCCAACACTGAGGGTCATCTAGACTAAATACTAGATGTAATTTGTTAGTATAGCTGTATCTCAAATTAAACACAGGCTACTATGCTAACCACTATTCCCCTGAGAGAGGGAGAGGCGATCATTTGATTTGGTACTTTTAATTAGTGACTAACACAATGAGTGAATGACCCAAAACAAGTCGCTCAGAGCAACAGGGGGAGGTGGGAGGTGATGGGGCTAGGGGCGGAATAGACATGTCCATCATCCGGTCCAAAGTTCCCTAATTAGCACTGACCAATCAACAGAGGCCATACATCAGCTCCCATTTGTAAAGACCAATCACAGGGCTCCATCAGTCAATGGGCTGTTATGTCCGGGCCAATAGTGTGTCTGGATGATGGAGAGTGGTGAGGGAGGATGCCAGGCACAGTCCAGGAGGATGGGAGGCGGAATGGGCTGTGACAGCTTTATTCATCGGACGCTTAAACAGCCTCTAAGGAGGCAGAAAAATGTCAATGTAGAGAGGATGATTACAAGCGATATCGATCCTTCTGTTCCCCCAGCATCCCCAAAGGCCTTTTCAACAAGAAGTTGGGAGACAGGAAGAGGAGGAGGAGAAGGGTGGGAGGGATGGATGCGGTTCTCTCTTCCTCATTCATTCTCTCGCTCTCTCTCTCACTCTTTCTTTTTGCTGTCGGTGCATCTACTTTATAGCAATACAAATAGTGCTTAGCAAGGAGCTTCCATCTTACGACAACCACAACAACAACAACAACTGTGTAAGAAGCCTTGTGACTTTTTAAACTCAACTGTGCTAGACCAAAAGATAGTATGATGGAAAGGTAGGTGTCGAGAAACTGACAAAAAAATGGTAGATCCGGTAGATCCATTTAAAGCTGTGAAGTTAAATGAAGCCAAAAAACATTATTTTGTTAATGGTTATTGCTCTCATATTCCTTTTTAAGTGTTTCTTTCCAACCATTAAAAGCCAGACAGGGTTAGGGGAACAAAGTGGAGAGGGCAGGCCAGTCAAATGACAGCTCCAGACTCACACACACACACACACACCCACCCACCCACACACACACACACACACACACACACACACACACACACACACACACACACACACACACACACACACACACACACACACACACACATTTATACACTCATCATCATATACTACATCATATTCACAATAACACACTAAAACATATTAAGACATACTCACAAATACTGTCCACACTGCACATGACAAGACACTGTATTCTGTGTGAGTGGCTCTCTCTCTCTCTCTCTCTCACACACACACACACACACACACACACACACACACACACACACACACACACACACACACACACACACACACACACACACACACACACACACACACAAACACACAAACACGGTGCAGTACAGACATTGTGCTGTGGTTGAACCTGGGCGGTGTTCCCTGATGTCATTTTACCATCCTCTAGAGCCAAATTTCACTAGAGTGCCTGGACTCCGGGCCAAGTCCAGTAATCACTACTTACCAAGCATTTGGGCCGGCCACTGTTCCAACATAACAGTCCAAACTCGGCATACCGTATTGGCCAGATCACTCAACTAACGTAAATCAAAGCTACTCATATGTTTACTGATACCAATTTAGCTCCTCTTGAACTCAAATACTATGTAGGAACCGAGAATGTTAGTTTATACATGAATTGGCAGCAACTGTTTTAAGGTGCATTCTAGCCAAGATTGAACTCTAAAATGTCTCTTATAATGTTGCTGGCCAGAATTGTACACTAAAAGTCAAACCCCTTGCTTTTCCAAAAGAAATCTCAGGCTAATTTCTTTTTCTAAATGTCTTGAATCTGAGACCCAGCCTAACCACAGTCTTATAGTGCCTCATGGATTTTCCACCTGGTTCTGTCACTTTTATACCCTGTTGACCCCTGACCTCTATGACTCTGTCATACTCCAATAAGTCTCTTGCACCACAGCAATTCAGCTCTATATTCAGCAATCCTCTCAATGTTCCTAACTGTCTAAGCCAACAAGGTGTCACTGAGTCCATAGCAGGGGTTGAACATACTGTACTGTACCAGAACCAAATGAAAATCCATGTTAACTATACTGATTTGTAGCAGAGAGACTTACAGTATACTTTACAGTTCATTCAACAGGAAATACTGTATACTGTAAGGTCCCTATGTAGACGGAATTTGTTGGCGCCAGCCTTGATTTAAATTTGTATAACTATTTACAGTTGAATGAGCATGCCTGGCGGATATCCTGAAGAAATCGCACCCTCGCCATTTGTCAATTCCTTTACAAATGTAGTATATCTCATACCTTGTACTTTGTTGGGAATGATATTTAAATAGAGGGACAGCAAGATGTCCGTGAGTTACCTGGGTTAGGCCCATGGCCACCGGTCTCCCGTGTTGTCCTTGACACACGTTAACATATGGTTAAAACTTACAGTCATATGTTGCTTTGAAACTGTTAAATTGGTTATTTTGTTGAAACTCTATTCTCATTCTTCCTATGTGCATTAATGTGATGTTGTGCGCTAGATAAAGGTTCTGTTAATACAGCACAACATAATCGTGACCAGGTTCTCACATTTAATGTCTAATGTTCACATGCATCGTTAAAGACACGTACAGTGAGTCATCAGCTTCAGATATTGGCCTGAGCGTAAACTCCTCACAAGCCAATTAATCTTAATTTGAGGGCATGGTAAAATAGCATTTTGGGTATTCTTAATGAATCTAGGATCCGATATGATCGATTGTCTGTCACACACGGATGAGCAAAGCATTGTCAATCATTATTAACCATGAAATACCTTTTGGAGTCAGATATAACGTAATGATAACTTGTGTTAACTGGTCATGTGACCACTTGTGTTGAGTTCGATTCATCATATCCATAACTGTTTGAAGTTCTACTTGGGAATAAATGTATGTATTATTCTTAACCCATCCTCTATTCTTCAGTGTTTTATTTCAAATTCTTCACCTATGTTGGGCCACTTATATAAAGCGACAGCTGTCTGGAAATAGCACTGTTTGGAAATGAGTTAGGGGTTAGTCTGGAACAATAAGAGATATGTGACTGTGTTTGTGTGTTTGTGTGTGTGTGTGTGTGTGTGTGTGTGTGTGTGTGTGTGTGTGTGTGTGTGTGTGTGTGTGTGTGTGTGTGTGTGTGTGTGTGTGTGTGTGACCAATTAAAGCCATTATCTGTATGAGTTGTTATGAAGTTTTAACCTCACAAGACACAGAGTGGCTAGATACCGTATGGATCAGTACCTCAGACTATAGCAGTTGGGGGAAAAAACAGGACAAAAGAAGACATGGGACTGCCTCCGAGTGAGAGGGATCAAATACAGGATCCTGCCCAATCGTCTTGCGTCACAGCCAAAGTTTATACACTCACTCTGCGAACGCTATTAAAAAGAAAGAAAAGAGAGACAGAAAGAAAAGAGATGGAGTAATTTAATTTCATCTGTGCTGAAAGCACAACTGTTGGCACAGATAGCGACTCGCTTCATTAGCTCACTCTCTCTCACGCCAGCTAGTGCATATTTCACCCCTGAGTAATGTGAGACAGGAGGTTCACCCTTGTACTTTTTCTATCCATTTCTTGTCCTATCTTCCTTCTGTTCATACAAAGCACCATCAATTCTTAATTATTACCTTTTGATCACAAGTACATAAATACATTATTAGAATTGTATACTAATCAGCTGAATGCACATTTTTGTATTTAGACATCATGAAACAGGTGTGTTTTAGCAAACAGATTTAAACAGTTCCACCATGCTGTTCAGTGTGTTTTTGTTCCTCTCTAAGTCCTGGCCCAGGAAGTGTAAAGGATAAGAAACATTTAATGTCCACCAGCGTTAACTATCAGAAAGACAAGCTTAGGCAATGAGGTAAAAATAAGACCAGGGGACACACACAAACACGCACACACACACACACGCGCGCACACACACACATACACACACACACACACACACACACACACACACACACACACACACACACACACACACACACACACACACACACACACACACTTCTCACTTCATCACCCTCTGGCCTTGTTAAGAGGCTGTGTGCAGCATGCAGTAAAGCAGTTGACGAGTTGCCGTTGCGACTCAGGTAACAAATTGGCAGTGGTGTTTTCCATTGCTGGTGATTGTAGGAGAGGGTGTTTTCACCATGACTGACGAGTCGCCCTGTCGGGGGCCTGAACTTTGCTGGAGCATGAAAGCGAGGGAAATGATGGAAGCCATATTCACATCTTTTAGCCTGAGGGGCCAAGCCACATTATTAATCTATTACACTCTCATTCTCAATCTTAACTAATTTGTGTTTTCATCATGTTTCCTTTTTTTCTGCCGTTCTCGATTGCAGTTTTTAATTTCAAAGTTCTAACAAATTTCTTATTCACTTTAGCGGGGGAAGAAAAAGAGAGGAAGAGGCAGATACTTTGAAAAACATTACTTTTAGAACAATATTATAAGCGGGCACAAAGACATATCAAGCACACATAAACACAAAGTACGAATACACATGCATACAGTACATGCTCACAACTATACATCAAATAGATTATGGTATAATTTATTTATGATTCAGGTGAGTATACAGTCATTCTTTATACACTCACCGGCCACTTTATTAGGTACACCTGTTCAACTGCTCGTTAACGCAAATATCTAATGGTGTGGGGGATATTTTCTTGGCACACTTTGGGTCCCTTAGTACCAATTGAGCATCGTTTAAACGCCACAGCCTATCTGAGTATTGTTGCTGACCATGTTCATCCCTTTATGACCACAGTGTACCCATCTTCTGATGGCTACTTCCAGCAGGATAACAAATAATTTTACTGCATGTCTGTTAAAAGGCATTATCTTGTGTATCGCACAACAATAAAGAGTCCATCTGAAATCTTAAGCCTGCACTATATGACAGTATTTCCTGATGGGCAATCAGAGCCTATTTTTCTGTCTCTCTCATAGCTGTAGAGAGGGAGGGAGGGGGAGGAGGGGGTGATGAGAGGGGGGTGATAGGTCCACTTCCCCCACCCCCCACCACTATGATTACAGGCTCACTCTCTGGTCCTTCAGAGCTGGAACTGGGAGGCTGTAATGACTCCTTGTCCAGACTAGGGAGCACAGGAACCCTTGATTGGTTACAGGACAGGCAGGAGGAGGCTGATTGGATCCAGGACAGATGGTTGGCTGTGGGGAGGAGAGTTGGCAAGGACAGGCAAGGCCACTACCTCTTCACTGTTGGGGAATGCAATCAGAGAGGAGGGGACAGACTGGAGGATGTAACAGACTCCTTTTTACTCTCAGACGGAGAGTGGGAGTGAGCCTCTCCTAGCTCCTCTGTTAGCTATCTTGTTGATTTTCTCAAAACCAAGGTTTGTTACCTCTGTTCTTGCTGATTTTAAGGTGCACTTTTAGAAGTATGATCCAATAATAAACACAAATTGACATTTAAGACAGATAATAATATATGCCATTTAGCAGACACTTTTATCTAAAGCAACATACAATACAGTGAGTGCATACATTTTTATACATATGGTACAAACATGATTTTAACACACAACCTTAATGTTACTAGTGCCATGATATAGAAACGCATGCATACTTCTCCCTTCTTCCTGCTGGGACCATATATACTGAAATGTATGCACTCACTGCAATGTAAGTCGCTTTGGATAAAAGCGTCAGCTAAACAGCACATATATCCCTTTCTTCTCTCGTTAGCGCTCTTCTCAGGCCAACCCAAGGCTCCTTCCCTCCCTCTCACACCCACATAATCCATCACTGTGAGCCACATCAATAATACGACTAATATTAATACCATCTACCGTACGCCCTCCCATGTCCCCCTCCCTGCGACATGGCATTCCTTACAGGAGCCATAACTCTGTGTGTGCTGACCCTGACAGGCTACAGCATAAAACACTCAATTTAAAGGGCATAAGCGTGCTTTACTAGATTACATGTCAGGCCACGCTCCCACTGATAGCCCCCACCCTCCCTACTCCATTTAGATCAGCCTGGGCACACACTCAACAGTGGAATCTGATTATGACGGGGGGGACAGATACCAAACAGCATCTCCCGATGGGAGAGAAACAGGGAGAAATTAGGGAGAAATATGGTCTCATGCTAACATATGATGTCAACTCTTGTTGAATTCTAACTACTTAAGAATGTTTTTTGCTTAACAGTGATGATGTGCATTAAGGGGTTATTGCAACAATGTGTTCATGCTGATCCATGTGTATGCTTGTGTAAGGTCCTGTACTCACCTACAGTGTTGACCTATTTAGAGTTATCTGTGTTTGTGAATTGGTTCGTGGCTGCTTTGGAGAGGGCAAAAGAAAGAGAGGGAAGGGTTCAGAGAACTTGCTACCTGCTATAGCCAATGATTACAGTCATACTGTACTTGGGAACTTCTTTCCTCCCTCTGTCATTCTACTGTAATTGGATTATATGGGAGTGCTTGAGAAGACAGTGGTGATGCTGGTAGTGAGGGTTATTGTATTGGCTTGATTATCCTACCTCTCTGCAATCAAGGACACTTTATTTAGCAAGTGGCACACTTCCTGGTCCCCTCACCAAAACACACACACAAACTCAAACACATGTGTGTGTGTGTGTGTGTGTGTGTATGTGTGTGTGTGTGTGTGTGTGTGTGTGTGTGTGTGTGTGTGTGTGTGTGTGTGTGTGTGTGTGTATGTGTGTGTGTGTGTGTGTGTGTGTGTGTGTGTGTGTGTGTGTGTGTGTGTGTGTGTGTGTGTGTGTGTGTGTGTGTGTGTGTGTAGATGTGTGTAGGGCTTGTGGGGATGACAAGAGGGCCTGGCTTCTATCAGTGGCAAAATCAGGAAAGGTCAAAGTTCAAGAGAGAGTGATGCTGTCAGTGACAGGGAGGAAGAAAGACCTGGGAGACAGAGAGAGAGAGAGAGAGAGAGAGAGAGAGAGAGAGAGAGAGAGAGAGAGAGAGAGAGAGAGAGAGAGAGAGAGAGTGAGAGAGACAGAGAGAGAGAGAGAGAGAGAGAGAGAGAGAGAGAGAGAGAGAGAGAGAGAGAGGGAGGACAAACAATTGAGAGCTATCAAAGTCAGAAATTACAAATATGGATTATGACTGTATGAGTACAGTAAATAGTTATAATAATACTGCTGTATATATTAGAGCTGTGATATGTCATGTTGTTCATGAGTCTCATGCAAGTACAGCTCACATAAAATCAGCACCACTCATTGCCAATGATGTGTGGTATTTCCTGCCCCTTTGACACATATTCATCTACACCCCCTCCTCACCAACCCCAACGTCCTTGAACAAATATATAAAATGTTCTTGAATATATTTGACCAAAATAGAAGTTCTCCAAAAAGGACTTGTTGATGTACTAATGGGGAAAGGGTGAAACACACTGCATCGCTAACTATTTCCAACCAGGTCTGATGTGTTTGCACACATACACACACTCACACAGACACAGACCCAAACACACACACCTCATACACGATGCACAACATAACGTGATAGAATCTTTCTCCCTGATGGTAATGTGTCTTTTCCAGAGGAGTGCACTCCTCTGGAAAAGAGAGTCATTACATGCTGTTAGTTGCTTTTTAATCTTGTATGTATGCATATACGTCTATGGTGAGCGACACCTCCACTAAGTTGTGTGAATATAGAGAAAAAAGCATTAAAAACATTTGAAAGCTGAGACAGCCGGGTACACAA
>NC_139653.1:34440152-34707652 GCF_951799395.1 Argentina silus
TAACACACACACACACACACACACACACACACACACACACACACACACACACACACACACATTCACACACAATACAATACAGTACACATACATTCCAAGGTAATAACAGAATGATGAGTCATTCTCTGGTTCATTTCCTTCTCTTTAAATGGGTAGGTCAATAGCTGGCAGGTGCTTCCATTGCAACAGCACAAACAAAATGAGAGAAAGCGAGAGAGTGAGAGAAACAACAATGGAATGTGAAATAAAACAAAGTAAAAACCATCTCATAATCACCACTTAGCTGTCTGAAAACTGAGTGACTTTGACAAATGATTCTAACTTCCTCAAACAATGGCTTGATTCAGCAGAAGACAACAAAAATAGAGTGCTCATTACTTCTCTACGCCCCTTCTAGGCATGTCTCTTGTGGTGTCTAGGGTCCAAATGCACATTATCAGCCCTAACACACTAATTTCCTTCTCCATGGGTCTTTCCTTACATCTCCTAATATTGCCACAAACGGTGAAACACGGCACACCATAACTCATTCCCCAGTGCGCGCACACGCACGCACGCACGCACGCACGCACGCACGCACGCACGCATGCACGTACACACGCACACTCACACAACCCACTCCCTTATATTTTTCCCAGAGTATGAAGAAACCCCTCCTCTTTACCATGATATCCTTGACCTAAAAATTTATCCCACCATACCCTCCAGAATCACACATGTATCCCCCCCAGGACTGAGTGTATGTGGGGTAGAATGTAGATGGGCTCAGGGCATCTTGCTCTCCTAGGACCAGTGTGATACTGCTCACCACTCTAAACTGCACATGCCTGGGTCACAACTCTAAACTGTTGTCTTGAGGGACCTTAGGATGGAAAATGGCCTCTCACCTTCCCTATAATATGCCACACCTTGGCTGATCTTTTACAACATTTCTTTGGTCTTACCTTCTGGGTCATGGACCATAGTTTTGTGTTTTTGTTAAGTTACCAGTGTAAGAAACACTAGTCAAAGTAACTGGATCAATAGTTATATTCATACTCCCGCCCACCCCCCCACCCTCTCTCTCTTTCCAGCCCCATACTGAAACACAAACACTTGGCCACCCAGAACCCAGGGCTGCTACTTTTACTAACAAATCCTTACTTCTTTAATTACTTAATTTGTTTGCTAACATTTCTAATCAGTGTGACAATGGAGGGGTCCCAAGCGGGACTAGAGGGTGTTTATCTGTCTCCCCCCTCCTCTCTCCCTCTATCCCTCCTGTCTCCTCCCTCCTCTCTCCCTCCATCCCTCCTGTCTCCCGCCTGTTCCCTCCCTCCATCCTTCCTGTCTGCCCCCCTTCTCTCCCTCCATCACTCCCGTCTCCCCCATCCTCTCTCCCTGTAGTCTCCCCCCTCATCTCTTCCTTCATCCCTCCTGTCTCCCCCCTCCTCTCTCCCTCCTTCCCTCTTGTCTTCCCCCTCCTCTCCCTCCATCCCTCCTGTCTCTCCCCTATTTTCCCCACAGACTCCCAGCCCCTCCCTACATCAACTCATCTTACGCCTCCCCTCATTCTCTTATGCTTTCCCCCTCCTCTCCTTGTGGGTATAGTGTAGAGCCCTGCTCCCCTCACTCAGAGCTGCAAGAGGAGGATAAGAGAAACTCAATCCACACAGCAGACATATGGCTCCCCATGCAAACCTATACATACAGTGTGTGTATGTGTGTGTGTGTGTGTGTGTGTGTGTGTGTGTGTGTGTGTGTGTGTGTGTGTGTGTGTGTGTGTGTGTGTGTGTGTGTGTGTGTGTGCGTGTGTGCGTGTGCGTGTGTGCGTGTGTGTGTATGTGTGTGTGTGTGTGTGTGTGTGCCGTGCTTCGGGCTCCTGAACGACAATGCAGCTTTTTGCTTATTTTATTGTTACTTTGTGTTATTTTACCTTCTAAAGTAGCCTGCTACCTTAGATACCTCATTGCACTACTGCGTATTTGTATTATTTGTATTATTTGTATTGTATGCTGCATTGTCAAGGAACCGAGCCAAAGAATGTTACTCCCTGCACTCGTGTATGTGACGTAACAAATAAACTTGAACTTGAACTTGAACTTGTGTGTGAGTGTGTATGTGCGTGAGGGTGTGTGTGTGTGTGTGTGTGTGTGTGTGTGTGTGTGTGTGTGTGTGTGTGTGTGTGTGTGTGTGTGTGTGTGCATGCATGCATCTCCTTGTCTCCCCTTGTTTTTTTTCTGTAACCCATAACCTAATATTCTCATTCATCTCTCTACTCTGTAGTTTTCTCTCTCTCTCTCTCTCTCGCCTCTTCTCTTAATAATTTAAATAGCACCCATCCTCTTCTCCAAATCCAAAATTCCCTTCCCTTCTCTTCTCCTCCTCTGCTCAAGAGAAGTATCTCCTCACGCTCACTATTTTATCATTCATCTCTTTCATGTCTTTTATTCAACCTCTCCATTCATCCAGTGTCTCTTCACAGCCAAGGAGATTGATGCTATTCATGTTTGCCTCAAACTAACCACTTCAAACCACCATTGACACCTCTCCTCTGAGAGTGAAAGAAGTGAAAGAGACAGAGAGAGACAGAGCATGGGAACTGTTCAACTGCTTGAGTGATAGTGGGTAATAGAGGATGGGAGTAGCTCTCTTTCCTCCCATCAATTTATTTTACACACACACACACACACACACACACACACACACACACACACACACACACACACACACACACACACACACACACACACACACACACACACACACACACACACACAGGGAGGGAGGGGGGTCTTATTCCTCAAAGCTCCCCTCTCCCATGGGCGCAACTCTATCAGCCTCATACACTCTAGGCACTCCATAGACAGCTTGGGTCCTCTGAGACACAGGAGATGGACACTCTAGCTCTGTCTCTCCCTTCTCTCTCTCTCCAGAGACCTATAACTGAATATCACAGTGACACTAGCGACCAGCAAAGAGTGTCAATCTTTTCCCAAAATAAAACATCTAGGCTTTCAAAATTTGACTTCTACAGAGCTCTGTGGGTATATGTGGGTAAGGGAATCTTCCAACCAAGGAAACCTATTGCTATCAAACTGCATTGACAAAATGAAGTGTGTCAACCTCCATCACTCTTTACCCTCTCAGTTTCCATGTAGGAAATCTTTCTAATCCCTTTCTTTCTTTCCTGCTCTTTGTCTCACACTCTGTGCTTTTATCTCATAATCTGTTATAGTATTTTTTCACTTCCTCCTGTCATTCTTCTTTGAAAAGTTGCACCTTGACTTTGAAAATCAGGAAACATATAGGAAAACAAACACAAAGAAAAAGTGGGGGAGTTCTAAATAGATTATTCCAGACTCACCTAATGCATTTTACCGACATCATACAACAAGCAGGGTACTGGGCAGAAAATCATCCGAGTGAAAAGAGAGAAAGATGAAAGGAAAAGAGAAGATAGAGGGAAGATGGAGGAGGAGGGGGAGAATGATTTGATTTGTGAGTGCTGACGCACGTATGTCCTTCAGGTAACAAGATTTGTCACATGCCCTGACAGCACATGGCGTAGCGGTTGGCCATCGGGGGGCGCCGCTAAGCGGCTCAGCGAGCACAGAGGTCAATGGGACGGCATCCCAGACACACGATGGGTGGAGGGGTGGAGACAGACGGAGAGACACAACAACACACTAATAAAACAACACCACCAGGGTCGATGTTTGACATGCTAGCATGAGAGGCTCATCAGATTATGCTAATGTGTAGATATTACTGAGGCACTGATGTGCTATCCACTTATTAAGACATTGACAGATGAAGAGGAAGACATATTAACAGTGTTGTAGCATTTTAAAAGTTTTTTTTTTTTTTTTTGTGGTTCTACATTTTAAGAATAAAAGGGGGATGGAGGAAAGGGTGAAGGGATGAGTATGAGAGGGACAGAGTAAAAACGAGAGAGAATGTGAATGAAAAGAGAGTTGTGGGTCCTCATAGATCTACCCTCTGATTGTATTCAGCTCTGATAATTTCAGCTCTGTTGGCTCAGTACCAAAAGAGCATTTGGACAATATAATTCATGTGGTTCATGATTAGAAGAAATTGTTGATTTATTGTTGAAATTTATTGTTTATTTTCTCTATGAAAATGTCTATGTTTTACGTTATGGCTTGTCATAAGATCCAAAGTAAAGGAAATTCAAAATAAGCACCACCACCCATAAATGGAGTTTACGAAGGTTCAGGCAAGGCACTTTAAGGAGGAGGGCAGCTGGCCATCAGGTGACGGAGAGCTGTTCCCAAGTTATGCAAAACACATCACATGTTCGTGGGACCAGGCTTTAAAAGAGCCAAGTTATGCAGCACTGCACCATGGTTAAGCAGTGTTTCGCCACTGGCTATACAAGTCACATTTGTTGGTCGTATTGTTTTCCTTACCTGTTTGGTGTGCCGGCAAAGAAGTTTCGGTCCTGAGCAGGGTTCTTTGTAGCACCCTCCTGGAGACCCGATGGGTCCCTGGTTGGCCCGATTCTCCTACCACCGTTCAGGCCAGCAAAGCTACTGCAAAGAAGCATCATGTGGCACGCTTTCCCTTGGCACCAAAGAGGGTGAGGGTCCTGGAGCCTGCACTGGTTTCACCTGTTGTTGATGACCCGGTCCTCACAGACATCCAAGGCTCCCTGGGTTAGATGAATGTACACCTCACTACACTGGAAAACATCAACAACATTGACACTTCCGCCTTCATGCCCGGCCCATCCGCAGTTGTGGGGGAGTTGTTATTTTCCTGCCAGACATCACGCCCATCAGGACCCTTGGTACTGCAGTCCCGGTCACTGTCAGTGGGGTCCCGTTTATCTCGCCTGCCGCCGCAATTTCTGTTGCTTTGAGGAACCAGATTATACCAGGTACAATGTTCAATGTTGCTTTTGGGATTTTCCGGGACACTTTGTGTTCCCAGAGAGGCGGGTGAATTGGATACTTATTTGAGCTTGATATTTGACCTGGCACTCACATTTGGGGGAAATTGGTTCTTTGTGTATCAGTTTTTCTCCACTAAAGTACCTATGACCCTTTAGCATTCCAATATCAGGTTGGATTTGCCAACCTAATATACAGGGTGCTTACCGGGCACTGCGCCTTGTTTTGCTCCGTCTGCGGGTCTGCCTCCCATACTGTTGGTGTATGTCCGAGGACATTGCAGGCAGGCACTAGCCCACACCAGAAGGCCAGTCAACCACAGATGGTCACTACACACTCCAAGCAGGTGAAGGTGGGGGCCCGGTGTTCTGTCTTATGAGAGTGTTTGTACCCGTAGTAATTATGATTGTGCTTGCAGTTTCTGTGGAGACAGTCACTCTCAGGCAGTGTGCCCGCACAAGATTACTCCAGGGAAAAGATGAATAAACACTCCTCAACACCCATGAATGTACCTGAAATTTCTAAGGCTCTGACCAACCATCCTAATCGTTCTTTTGTGGCTTATCTCATTACTGGTGTTATTCATGGTTTTCTTGCTGGTTTACATTCCAAAGGTTATACATGTTTGTCCTAGTCTGTATGTCATGAACTGGATGTAGTTGATGGGTTGTTAAGAAAGGAGGTGGAGAAGGGCTGTCTGTTGGGTCCTTTCAATGATCCTCCCTTTTCTGACTTCTGCAGCAACCCCATTGGGGTAGCGACTAGAAAATATTAAGGCAAGAAACAGCTAATTTTCGGTCTTTCTGCACCTCTCAATGGCCAGGTTCCTTTATGTTGGATTCTTCTCAATGATTGCCAGTTGCCATTCGTTTTGCATTTACTGGATGATTTTTTGGTTGTCGATTTTCTGAATTCTCCTCCTGATCGCTGCATTTCACGGCTCAAAATTACTTTCAAAGCACTTTTTTTGGGGGGGGATTTTTAGGTATCACCCTAGATAGCGGATTAATGCAAGCTTCTTTGCCTCATGATAAATTGTGAGATCATGAGGAGTTTTTTTGATATGGTGTCCGTTACTAAACGTGAATTTCTTTCTCGGCTGGGCCATTTCAGTTTCGCTATGTGTATCATTCCTCATGGCCGTGCCTTCATTTCCAGGCTTTTAGATTTGGCTAAATCTGTTGGTGGGTTACATGATATGGTTTCTATCGATTCATGCTGCCAAACTGACATGTGTTTTTGGACACTTTTGTGAGAACATTGGAATGGGATTTCTTTCTTTTACCACGTTAATGTCGAGACGTCCACTGCCCTCGAGTTTTTCACAGATGCGACTCCTTCTGTTTTTTTTTAATTAAAATCAATGGTTTTCCGAAGCATGGCCTGGAGAGTTATTATCTCTGACTCAGAATGAGCAATCGATAGCATTTTTCGAACTATATCCCATAGTGCCAGCATGCGTCATGTGGGATGATCAGTGGACCAGGAAGCTAATTCTATTGTATTGTGACAACAAAGCTGTGGTTCATATAATCAATTAGGGCCGGCATGCCTTGCCCTCCTTTTCTGCAAATGGTTCTAGATTAAATGAGTCCCTATACATCCAAGGCTGTTCTGTACATGATAATGGGGTTGGCCAAATCTACAGAAAAAGCTTACGATTCTGCATGGTCTTATTTCACTTCTTTCTGTGCTGCATTTTCGGATGGTATCATGCCTGTTGATATATCTGTGGTGCTTTCATAGTTCACTGCTTTGAATCTCGGAAACTACAGCCTTCTTCTATTAAGGCTCAGATAGCAGGCATTCAGTTTCATTTTCAGTGCATAAATCCAGCTGTTTGTAGGCTGCTTGGGAATTCCTCCATACGTCTCCTGCAATGATAACCATCTTCCTTTGACTCTACCTCTAGTGCACAAACTGGTGTGTTTTCTTAAACGCAGGTGTTTCAGTGGCTATGTGGATGTTTTACTGGAATCAGTGTTTCTCACAGCTTTTTACGGGTTTCTTAGGTGTGGTGAATACATTACTTGTAGTGCCATTTTCGATCCGGCCTATGATCTCAGTCACTGATTTTCAAATGGATAATCAATTGTTCATAATCACTCTCAAACACTCTTAATCAGCAGAGGAACAGCAGAGGACAGCAGAGGAACTCCCATTGTAACCTCACAAATGAATGTATTTTGTTAATTGTATTTTGTCCTGTTTCTTCCATGTTTCACTATTTGCATTGCCGATCATGAGCAATGCCTACCAAACCACTGTTGTAATGGAAGAGGGAAAACCCATGACCCGAGGAAGGTTCGCCGCATGTCTCCAGTTCCTATGCCAACAATGTGGACTGTCCCCGGATGTATACTGTACACAACTCACTCTTTCCACATCAACGCTGCGACCTCAGCAGCATCAACCACCGATGTGTCGACTGCCACTTTGATGAAGATGGGACGATGGTCATCAGTGGCTTATGAACGTTACATTAGATTGAATTCTGAAGAAATTGTTAAAGCCCAAAAGGCACTGAGTAATGTATGATATACACTCACCGGCCACTTTATTAGGTACACCTGTTGAACTGCTCGTTAACACAAATATCTAATCAGCCAATCACATGGCAGCACCTCAATGCATTTAGGCATGTAGACATGGTCAAGACGACCGAGCATCTGAATGGGGAAAAAAGGTGATTTAAGTGACTTTGAACGTGCCATGGTTGTTGGTGCTAGACGGGCTGGTCCAAGTATTTCAGAAACTACTGGGATTTTCACGCACAACCATCTCTAGGGTTTACAGAGAATGGTCCGAAAAAGAGAAAATATCCAGTGAGCGGCAGTTCTCTGGCCGAAAATGCCTTGTTGATGCCAGAGGTCAAAGGAGAATGGCCAGACTGGTGCAAGATGATAGAAGTGTGCTTAGTGTGCTTAGATGTGCAGCGGACAAATCTGCAGCAACTGCGTGATGCTATTATGTCAATATGGACTAAAATCTCTGAGGAATGTTTCCAGCACCTTGTTGAATCTATGCCACAAAGAATTAAGGCAGTTCTGAAGGCAAAAGGGGGTCCAACACGGTACTAGCAAGGTGTATGTAATAAAGTGGCCGGTGAGTGTAGAACATGATGGCTATGGTTGCAATAAACAACGGTACAGTTGTTGTATGTGAGAGAATGTATGTGATGAACAGTTATTCATAGCAGGTGGTGGCTGGGTACTGACTGTGTAGTAAAAGTAGACGAGGTAGATCTCGATAATCATCCATGGTGGGTCATAGACATGCTCTGTGACCTAGCACAGAACCATGAGGTGGTTTCTTGTCATCCCCTAGCCAATCCTGAGACATGTGCAGGAAAGTGATGATGGATTCACTGTAAATACATACTTGACAAGGTAGAATATTCCCATGTACCAGATAACCGAATTAGTATCTGCTTTGCGGACATCATATAGGTGCTGACGAGCTTAGAATCAAGAGCAATGCAATCTCTAAAGGACTGAGTAAGACCATGCCCTTTAATACTGAGGAGAAGGACAGTGGGGAGGTCGCTGTGTTACCTGGGTAATAGTGAATAGTTGAGACCACATAATGCTAGAATGATTCCCGTCTGATCCAGGTGGCAAGACATCGTCCCCACACTGAAGAAGGTGCGGGAGGACACTGGGAGGGTCACCCTGCTAAGCAGGCACCAGCTTTGGCTCTGACACATAGTTGTAGTGGCGTTGGATGGTTCTGTTGTTGGGGTTTGAAAGTTCATGGGCTCCCTGCCTTATATTATTGTATTCAATATTGTTTAACTTCAAGCGGGGAGCTATATCAGTGTGGAGCCATCCATTGATGCCAAACCTAATGTACTACCATTTCCATTAAACTTCTTAAAGTGTCCCGACTTAAATGGAGTTTACGAAGGTTCAGCCAATGCACTTTAAGGAGGAGTGAAGCTGGCCATCAGATGGAGATCACATGTTCATGGGACCAGGCTTTAAAAGAGCTGAGTTATGCAGCAATCCACCATGGTTAAGCAGTGTGTCGCCAGTGGCTAAGCGAGTTACATTTGTTTGTTGTCCCACCCACCGCCCTAGCTTCCACCTGCAGGTTCGCAGGTGTTTACCTACCTAAGGGGGGTTTGAAAGTTTATGAGTTCCCCACCTTATATTATTGTATTCAATATTGTTTAACTTCAAGCGGAGAGCTATATCAGAGCGGAGCCATCCAATTACGCTAAACCTAATGTATTACCATTTTCATTAAACTTCTTAAAACGACATAAGTGTCCTGACTGAACTTCAGTTATGCACTAATATGATTTTCAAGCTATGAACTAATAAGGAATGTTGGTCCATTGTACTTCAAACAACATGTACTCACCACTAGGCAGGTTGCTTAGGATTCAAAGCTTCTCTCAAAAATCCTAATTCATACTCTTAGAGTATGTTTTCTTCCAAGACAGTGACTATTATTCTGCATGACAAGATACAAGATCCTTTTAATTGCCACACATGGAGCTTTACATTCAATGACATACAGACTAATGAATAGAAGACAGACAAACGCAATACAGTCCAATGCACTGTGGATTGCACACATAACATGTAACATCGTTACTATCCTTACTAAGGATCCTTACTATCATCGTTAACTGTTATGTGGGAATGTTTTGGGTACAGTCATACAGCAGCCTTAGTGACCATATAAGGTTATAGAAGTTACTGGAGTTGAATTTTAAGCAGTGGATAACTATTTTGGAGGTACAGTGTAACACTGTCAATATATTGTTTAATGAAAATTGTCAAATTTTATCATACTATTGGAGAGCTAACAAATGATGATCTGTGCATTCAGGACAGAGCAGCCGAGAGGAGCTCTTCCCGTCTATGTGTCCTGTCCACACTCGCCCTCTACCCTGAGCCAAGAGCAATAGAAAAGATGAAGGATGGAAAGAGAGGAAAAATTAAAGAGGGAGACAAAGGTTGATTAAATTGGTTTTCAATTCTAGGGCTCTGTCTGATGAGAGTGTATTAATTTGCTCCATTACATGTTTTGAGAGCCAGTGAGTGTATTAAAAGGAGGTGTATATCATACCAGTGGCAGCCCTGAGCCCTCCCTGGTCCATACTGTAGCACTAGCCAGAGTGACTCAGCAGGGCCAATGTTCTCCTGCCTCACACAATGCCTTCTCTGCGGCACTGCTGCACTCTCTATGTGGACTGGATGGACTACAGCTGATTGAACTGTATAGTGTGCATTTGTGTTTGAGCATTTGGCCATACACTCTAGTCTTGAAGAGCAGACGTGTTGCCTCCCACAAATTGTCCATCTGGAAGCCAATTGTCTTCCAAGTCCTATAGACGGATGGGGAGGGATGGGGAGGGATGGGGAGGGATGGGGAGGGATAGGGAGGGAAATGCACACTCAGGAATTATTTGTCTTCCGATTCTGATTGTGCCTTTTTGTCAACATGTCCCCGGACACAAAATGAGTAGCTAACTTCTAGATGCTTGCCGATGTTATCTGTGTGCACTAGCTATAGAGATCTATTTATATTGATAGGGAGCACAGTTTCCACCTTCATTCTGAGCCTCACCTACCCAATCTTGTGAGGTGTCTGTCTGTAGAAGGCCCTTTTTTCTCCCTTTTTGAAGTTCTCAAAAGCTGGATGCATTATTTACAGACATACCGCATCAATTGGTATGGATGGTTCAAGACTACGTACACTGTATAGAAATGGTGTGCTTTTTGTGTTTTTGATGTACAGTACAGTATATGCATTGTGTACAGTAATACCACAAAATGTGAGTTTGTGTGTTTACAGATTACAAACATACAAAACACACATACACACACACTAACACAATGCCCCCGCGACACACAAACTGCCCCCTTTCTCTCTCTGTCTTTGTGTGTGTAAAAGGGATCTCTCTGTCACCATTCTTCCATGAGCCCTATTCATAATTTCTTCCACTAAGCGCATGTGCAGGTGTTTACTGTAAAGCAGCGAAAAAAAGAAAAAGACGGAAACAAACGTCAACGGTCTCAAACCTGGAATGCAGATGTAATAGAGGAGGGGGAGAGGGGGAGAGAGGGAGAGAAGGGGTCAATCATTATAAGAGCCTCAAACAAATAAAGTTCTCTGTCCCAAAAAAAATAACAGAGGAAAATGCAACCTCAAGTCCAGTTGGTGATGTTACAGACCACCCAAAAGGTTCAGTGAAACTTGCAGAAAAGGAAAAATATGGGTGGAAGTGAGCTTCACGGTTTCTGACAGAGGCCAAGCACCAGACGTCATCCATGGCACCAGTATGCTGCCTCAATAGAAGACAGATACTTCCAGATCTCTGTAAAACTACTTAGAGTACTTATAATTACAACTCATGGATATCATTGGCTTCAGTCTGTAAGTGGCTCATTCATGATCAGAGAATCTCTAGTAACACTTTACAATAATGTATGAGGGATTGGGATACTGTAATAGATCATAATTTCATTGGTTCTCCGTCTGGCTTTAGAGTTATACCTAGTCAAATGTACCAGGCCAACACACACAAATAAAAGCTTAGACCACACACACACACACACACATACACACACACACACACACACACGCACGTGCATGTGCACGTGCACGCGCGCGCACACACACACACACACACACACACACACACACACACACACACACACACACAAATAAACTGACAGACAGACACAAACAAACTGACAGACAGACAGACACCCACACATACCAGAGCAAATTACTCCCCCAAAACATGTCAGCACCTGTTGGTAGCTTTGACACACACTACCTGAGTGGGCAACTGGGGTCAAAGTTCATTCCCACAGTCCCTTGGCTGTATCCTCCGTCTCCCTTTGTTGTCCCAAGTACTGCAACTATATTCCCTCTCTTTACAAAGGAATAATGATAGTGGTAACTTTGTAAGTGTTCTTATACATTTCACTCAAAGCACTTATGGGATAATAACCAATAGGGTATCAACAATAAAGTATCAGTGTATATGTGTCTAATGTTGGATTCACTCAAGTCATGCCATGATAATGTATCGAACACTGTCTCAGCATTAGGAATCCTCAACGAGTTGTGCTCTGTTTGCCTCAATATCACATCATAGTGAAGATGATAACTAACCTCTGCCTTCAAATGGACACAAACACACATAAAACATCCCCCCTATGATGTACACACATACAGAGCCTTTGAGTTGTCCACAGGGGTTGTGTGTTTCCAATCCATATGTGTGTGTGTGTGTGTGTGTGTGTGTGTGTGTGTGTGTGTGTGTGTGTGTGTGTGTGTGTGTGTTCTCCCCCATAAATTCAGACATCCGTCACATTATCCTAATGAAAAGTAATAAGAGCACTCCAAATGATCTACTCCCCACAGACTTCCCCTAGCTGTGTGAAATAAGATAACATTAACCTGAATTATATGGCCTGCCAGCGTGAAGTGCCATAGCACACACACACCCTGCTTATCTGCTGTTTACTTGCCATAGGGGAGTAGTACTGCTACACAGGCATCATAAACTACAACCAATATGAAACAATAATACATACAATTCACACAGAAACAGAATAAATATACATGTATTCCTGGTCTGAGAGGAGACATATAAAGCATTTGCAGAAAAGCAGAAGACTTTGACAGGAAATGTGTTTATTGAAGAAGAGAGAGGGAATGAGAGGGAGGTAGAGAGAGGGAGACAAAAGGGGAGACAGAGATGGGGGAATTTCTAAGGGAGGATAGATCTAATGATAGCATGCTGAGGAGAGAGGAGGAGTGGAGAGGGAACAGAGAGACAGAAGAGAGAGGGTCCCTCCATGGATGCAGAAATTGCATTACTGCAAGTGCAGTAATCAAAGGGAAACCATTGTGAGTGAAACCATCTCTCTTCACACACACACACACACACACACACACACACACAAATACACACACACACACACACACACACACACACACACAAAGAGCTCAGGAACATACAGTATTTGGGGGGATGGGGAAGAAGAAAAAGAAGAAGACTGGTGGGACCTTTGTGGATATATCCATCTCTTTCTCTGTCTCTTCAATGTCTTTTCTCTCTATTTCTCTGTTTCACTCTCTCTCTCTCTGGATCTTTTTTCCCTTGCTCCCTTTCTGTCTGTGTCTGACACATTTATTTAGAGGCAGGGATCTGAATGAGTCCCTAGCTCCCTCTCCTCCTCTCCTCTTCTCCTGTGCTCTCACCCCTCTCTTCACAAACTGACAGACAGTCCTCTCTCTCTCTCTGTTCGTCAGACTTATCTGAGGGGGGAGGGGTTCCTTGTGGCCTGCTTTAGAAGAATCCCTTCATTACACACACACACACACACACACACACACACACACACACACACACACACACACACACACTCAACCTGTCATCCTCCAACACTGTTTCCAATCCATATGAAGTTGTCTGCCATTGTCACTCATCAGTTGAATAGCATGGAGTGTCCATTTCAAACCCACCTCCAGTTGAAAGTGAAGCGATTGAGAGGAAGAGAGAGAGAGAGGTTCGTCAGGCTTAATCCATTAGCCTCTGGCCTCACTCTGTAGATCTGAGAGGAGCACCACTGATCACCAATCAAAGCCTGGCTAATGAATAGTAATGTCCTTTATGAGATAGAAAAAACAGGACAGCCGCTAATGCATTCAATCAGGGATATTTTACATGTACACGCTCACTTTTCTTCTATTTCCTGCCTTTGGGTGGGGATGTTCTGTATGAACTGAGTGTACAAGTGAGAAAAGGATTTGTAGGTTTTGATTAATTAGTGTATTTTTTCTTGAAATCTCAACCCTAAATTTCCTCATACAGTTTTGTTTCTATATGTTGACTGTAGTTTAAGCATGCCTGTCTTTCATTTCCCCTCTTTCCCCCACTCTTCCTTTCATCTGTGTCATGTGTTCAGCCAATATGAAATAAACATAGCATAGGAGACCAACTTGTCTTTCATTTTCCCCTCCTTTCCACTCTCTTCCTTCCATTATTGTCTTCTGCTCAGCCAATTTGAAATAAACCCAGAAACAAACTAACTCCTTAGTGCCAGAAAACACTCTTGCAGATCCAGCTATGAACACCACCCATCTATTCAACCCATCACCATCTATTCAATTCAATCCAGAAAGGGCCACTGTATTCCAACACCTTGCAAGGGGGATACAGTTGTCAACTTGGTTCATGTCTTAATAAGAACCCCATTGACGTCAGTTGGAGGAGAGGTCCCGTCACCTGTTTCCTCTCCAGGTTTTAATAAGTTACCAGAGGAGAGGCAGCCGAATCAGATGGAGCCTAGGGGTCCCACAGGGGAAATACTGAGCGTAACCATTTCAAAATGACAGGCAGAGACAGGGAACCAACCTCAGCTCCAAAATGGATAACATCCCAGCTGACACTGGCAGAGGAGAACAGAGGGAAGGAGGGAGAAGGAGGGTGGACGATGACAAAGGCAAGGAGAGGACGGAGGGATAGAGATTAGAGAGGAGGACAGGAAAGATTAGGAAACGATAAGGGGAGGGAGAGAAGAGAGGGAGTATGAGAGAGAACAGGGTTGAATGAAAGACATATGGAAAAATAAGAAACCAATAGGAAAGGATAGGAAAGTGAAAGGAAAAGAAACAAGTGAACAGTAAACATTATTCAAACGTATGACTGAAAAGTTACCAGGATGTGTAGTGCTTATTTGTTTCGGGGAGATTATGTGAAAAAAAAACACTATCCAGGAGGCCACTTTATGAGTGGCAGGGCAAAGGTGCAGGGTTTTTGACCCCCCCCCCGTGCACGTCCCTGGTTGGCCCCAGTTCTGGGTATTATCATTCTGATTAATATTTATTTATGTATATTTTTGGATTTGTTCTGCTCGAAGGGGTCCTGTTTGAGTTGGCGCGTTTCCGTCGGGCCCATCTGTTTCTCCTCACTCCGATTCTGGAGGACGGACAGGGTCCAGAACCATGGAGAGTTCTAAAAACAGGTCCAAAAACATTTCTCAAATACATAATTCATTTCTGTGGACCTGCTATGACTCAATGCTAGGGAGTTAGTTGTGAAGTCCTGGGTCTCTGCCCCACTGGAAACACAGTGATGACAGAACACTGTCAGAGCCCGTTCCTGGAATGTTCCCTCAACATCATAATAATTGTACTAACGGCTCTCCAATGTTGTATTTGTGATGAAAACAAGAATATTTGCCAGCTCAGTTTGAAGGTAAATTACATTATGTGAAGCTCAGATTTTCATCTGATTGGTGCATGACATCTACTTCCTCATCCTGGTAATTAGACACTGTCTATCCCCACATCATAGGGTAATTATTGATCACCAAGCTAACAATCCATAGATATGCTGTGCAGTAGCAGGGGAGATGAGGGTTTATGATCAGGGTGGGGGGAAAAAAAGCCACGTATGTTACTGTAATAGACCTGATGACCGGCTCTCCCGTAAGTCTTGTATGTGGACCTCATGTTGCTTGCTATGTGCATATGCTATGTTAGAGTTCATTTTGATCATGGTTTATACAAACTATCTACAGTAATAATCCCCCTCTATGGCCATAGTAGATGCAGAGGCATTTCTGAGAATACCCGTGTCTACAACGTAAGTAGCAGACCTCTCTAAGAGTTGTGAAGATGCCGTGCATGCATGACGACAAGCTGCATGACGTCATCCCTGACCTACAACTATGAAGAGGGGCAGCCTCCTTTAACAAGTATTCTATCTTTGCATTTTTTGGGTGAAAAAGTCACTGCCTGGTCCCCATTCTCTCAAAAATCTGAATTAAAGACGTATCATTATAATTCTTGAATCCCTATAAATGAAGAAAACACTTACCCCCACCCTCCCACCCCCCACTGTATAGAGACTGTGGGGCTCGTGCCGGCAGTAAGCTGATGAATATGTATGACAGTGAGGGAAAGAAAGACATTCACTCATCCCAGGCAAGAAACGCCTGCAGCCAAATTCAAGGGAAGCCCTTGGGATAACCTTACAGTAGTGATGAGAGAGAGAGGAGAGAGAGAGAGAGAGAGAGAGAGAGAGAGAGAGAGAGAGAGAGAAAGAGAGAGAGAGATGGGATTTTAATCAATTAACTGACATTTCTAAAAATCTGTTTTCGCTTTGTCATTCTGGGGTATTGTGTGTGGCAAATTCTTTAATTTAATCCATTTTAAATTGAGTCTATAACACAACAAAATGTGGAAAAAGTGAAGGAGTCTGAATACTAATAAACTAATAAATGTAAATGTAAATATATATATCTTATATATGTAAAATATATATATATGTATATATATATATATATATATATATAGCTAGTTAAAACCCAGGATGTGAGCCAGTGATTGGAGGGTTGCTGAAATCATATCAAACTGGCCACAACATGACTTATAACATGAGAATAAGAAGACACTGAATAAAAACCTCATAAATGGCTAGTAATACCCCAATTAGCTATTTATTAAACACTTATACACTTATTAGTGCCTTAAAAGTGTTCCTCTTACTAAAGTATTAACATGTATACTGTATATGTATGTACAGTAGACATTGTGCAGTAACAGTTAGGATGTCTACCCCCTCCCCTTGGCTGTCTTGGTGACGTTTCCTTGGACGACTCCCCGGACCTGTGATCATCTGAGCTGATTACTCTCAGCAGGGAAACTCCGCCTCTCACCGTCCCTCTCACTAATCAATACACCTCCATCTCTATCCCTATTTTCCCTCTCTCTAACTCCCTACTTCCTTCTTTCTGAGTAATGTATCAACTAATATGTTTATTCCATGATGGGATCAGATGAATTTGTATGTATTTGTGTGTCTGCCACTGGGTGGAGTCTCAATGAATTTGTGTTTGTGTGTGTGTGTGTGTGTGTGTGTGTGTGTGTGTGTGTGTGTGTGTGTGTGTGTGTGTGTGTGTGTGTGTGTGTGTGTGTGTGTGTGTGTGTGTGTCTGTCCGTGCCTTGTCTTGCCTTTGCTCTGCTCCATATGTTACCAGTCACAGCAGGGGGCATGTTGGGACGAACTAGTGAACAGCTGGAGGATGCCAACTGTGGAACATGGGGGAGGTTATACCATACAACCCACTACAACGGGACTGAACCATTTTAAAACCATACACAGCCAGAACCCCCTCTTCAATTACATTCAACCACATTCAATCATTTAGAGGCCAAACTTGAACAACAGTCAACACACAAAATCATGATGCAGCACCATTACAGAGTTCTGGCCCACACTGTGTGTGTTTGTGTTTCTCATTTAACTCTGGTTTGTGATGAGGCCTGACACAGATGGGAAATATTGGATACTCCCCCCTCTCTCTCACATTTGTCTCGTAAATCTTACTACCTCATTCTCTTCCTTTGTCTCTCTCATTGGCGGCATTTTGCTCGCTTTCATCACCCCATATTGACGAGCTTCATCCCCTTGACCCTTTCTCAGTGGCTTTATCTTTTTATTTTATTTTTTTCTGTCTCTGTATCTCCCTAAACTAGAGCATTATTTCCAGGATCTACCTCTGTCCTTTTCCCCTGCCTGTCTGGAGTTTCCCTACAGAGTGGGAATGCTTGAGATACTTTAGGAGATAATTAGTGCTGTGCCAAGCTCTCCAAAAAGCCTGGGTTGTGTGTGTGTGTGTGTGTGTGTGTGTGTGTGTGTGTGTGTGTGTGTGTAGGGAGGGAAGGCCAAATAATGTCAAAACACAATCATCACATACACACCAACTGTGGAAACGAGAAACACACACATGAGCACATATAAAAAGAATCACACTAACAAACACATGCATAAAGACTCATTAATAATCAACTTAGCAGGGATAGAGAAAGAGCTGCAGTTCACACAGATAGGCACAGGCTTCAAAACCCCCAGTTTGTCCATAGATCCCATCTAAACTACATACATGCCTTTGAGTGTGTGTGTGTGTGTGTGTGTGTGTGTGTGTGTGTGTGTGTGTGTGTGTGTGTCAGAAAGCATACAGACAGACAGACAGACAGACAGACAGACAGACAGACAGACACACACACACACACACACACACACACACACACACACATACACACAAAAACAAACACATACAAACACACTTAGGTAAACATATACAGTATGATACACAAGACACTCTCAGGCACCACCCACTAGTTTTTTTCACTTTGTTTTATCACTAATCTGTCAAACACAGACACATACACCACACATATCTCTCTGTCACTCTCTCCCAAGACAGACACACACACACACACACACACACACACACACACACACACACACACACACACACACACACACACACACACACACATACACACACACACACAAATACTTTCTCAGAGCTCTTTCACTTGTTTTGTCTGCAGTAGCCCTCTTGTAGATCTGTGCTAAAATAACTTCAAAGGAGAGGAATCTGAAGGAGGGGCGACCACGAGGAGTATGGGTAATTAGGACTCGGATAAAAGGGTGCAGAACAATGAGAGAGGAGAAATAAAATGGACAGACCAACAAAAGAGAAACTTGTTCTACTCAATGATAACACTTCAGCACACACACCCTCAGCCTCTTATTGGGCCACGAGGCAGGAAACTCTTACACACTTAAACACACAAACACACATACACACACACACACACACACACACACACACACACACACACACACACACACACACACACACACAGACACACAACTTTGCAAACACAAAAATTATCCAGACACTAAAACCTCCTAATTGTAACGATGTAAACAAGCATCTCTTTTCCCTACACTTTACCACCACTGCACTCTCAGCTCTCACAATGGAGGCAAAAGTGAGTGGACATGTTCCTCTCCTTAGCAGCACTTACCCATCAGTCAGAGTTAAAAGCTAATGCAGTTCTATTTACCGTCGGTACACAGGGAAGTATGTGTGGATTGTTCCTTATCTCCGCCAGTCCAAACAGTGCTGTATTATTGAGTGCTGTGTTCTAACCATTCCATAATCCTCTCTACTTTTAGCTGCCATATCATTTAGCTACCATAACAACAATGATATATACTGGCGATGCTCAAACCTTGAGGTACTATAACCTGTACCTGTCAGTAAATGGCAAACATAGTAGAGACAGAAAAGTCACTAAATCATGAGAGACGTTTTAGAGAGAGCTGGACAAAAGAGAGACAGAGTGTTTCAATGAGAGGGTTGACAGTGCCCTCTGTTGATTGTATTTTTGTCCTGCTTGAGGACACGCACGCACAGACACACACACACACACAAACGCACACACGCACGCACTCACGAATGCACGCATGCACAGACAAACACACACACACACATACACACAGACAATCGCATACACACACTTGAAGAGGGGTGTCCCGGTTCTGTTTGGTCTACACCTACACCACATCACTCACAACACCTCACAATAACTACATTCCCCTGCTGACGTTCACTGGAGCATAAAGACAAGGACATGAAAACGTGCGTGCGTGCGTGCGTGCGTGCGTGCGTGCGTGCGTGCGTGCGTGCGTGCGTGCATGTGGCCGTGCATGTGTGCGTGCCTTAGCCCTGAACAAACACACACTCTGGTGACAGAACCCCACTGAGTTGCAGCTGCCTGAGTGACACATGCAAGTAGAGCCCAAGAGCCTCTCAACAAAAAAATACTTATCCCCTCCTCCCCTTCTCCCCTACACCCATCTCCCCACCTCCCCTACACCCCTCTCCCCACCTACCTTACACCCATCTCCCCAACTCCCTTACACCCCTCTCCCCACCTCCCCTACACCCCTCTCCCAACCTCCCTTACACCCCTCTCCCCACCTCCCCCACACTCCACCTCCCCTACACACCTCTCCCCACCTTCTCTGTCTCTGTCTCTGTCTCTCTCTCTCTCTCTCTCTCTCTCTCTCTCTCTCTGTAGATTTCTAACACAGAGCCTCTCCACACTTTACTCCCCCAGAATACTAATGGAACTCCAAATATGACTGTGTGTGTGTGCGTGCGTGTGTGTGCGTTTGTGTGTGTATAGCATACATGTAGTTCCAACAAGACTGTCACGCTTAATTCGTATGAATTCATACAAAAAGTAGAACACAAAATTTGTATGAAATCTTACAACCTGGTTCATATCAAAAGCTACAAAGGCAACCGAGCAGGAATCTCCAACAGTAAGGTACGTCAAAAACTGAAGATACGTTGCTTGAGAGATACGACTTGCATGACAGTTAGGCAGATTTAGGCATTAACTTCAAGTGGTTAAGGTTAGGGTAAGTTGTCAGGGGAAGGCATTAGCAAACATTAGCATAAGCAACAAGAATTAGCACCACCAAAAACAGTCTCCCAACCACGATTTGAATCAGTGATGCTAACCCTAACCCAGGTTGCAAGTCAGGGTTCTAATGCCTCAACCCCTGGCCTGTAACAGTTTAACTAACATACATACCATATTTATTGGAAGTGATCCAAAGAATTCTTGTCCTCTTTACCTTTCTTTTTCCTGCTCTCTCTCTCTCTCTCTCCCTCTCTCTCTCCCTCTCTCTCTCTCTCTCTCTCTCTCCCTCTCTCTCTCTCTCTCTCTCTCTCTCTCTCGGCTGCCAGTCACAAACCCTAAAACCACCACTCCTGTACTATACTCCTAGTTTGGAGAGGAGTGGGGAAATATTTGGCCCAATCTTTTTACATTATCAGCACGCCTGTTCCCGTTATTTCCACACAAACTGCATGTTGGGGGTGGCACATCGCCATGACAATGGCAGTCTTTGTACTCGTTCCAGATGGGTGATTTATGCATGGCAAGACACCCCCAAAGCACCACCGTCCCTCCCTCAGCTTGGCCAAGTTAGTTCAACCGATTTGCTATAAATCCATCTCAGGCGCCACTTGAGTCGCTAACAAAAAGCCTTTAACTCTCTCTCTCCTATTCTCTCTCTTTCCCTCTCTCCTCTTCCCTCTCCCCTCACAAGCCGAGTCCAGTCTTCTCCACATCAGCCTCCAGAAGGCCTGTCTTTGCATCTCATTCCTCTTCTCTCTGTCACATATGACGTCTCTCTCTCTCTCTCATATTCTCTCTTTCATCCAACCACAATCCCCCTGTCTCTTATAGGAGTATAAGCCCACACACTTTCCTTCATCTTCTCCTTTCTGCTTCCTCAGTTTGTCTCTTGAACATACTGTAATTCTTGTGTATATATACATACATATGTATGTCCCTCTGTCTACATCAGTCACCCCTCTAACAAAGCAACAACCCCTCTCTCCCCATCTCACTTCCTGTCCTCTGTTGTGACTGTCTATATTTAAAGTAAACAGCACCTACCCTGTTAAACAAGGATATAAAAATAGTTATGAAAACTTTTCTACTTCAGTAGAGATGGAGAAATTAGAGATAGAAAAAAGAAAGAATGGGAAAGTAATTGTAGAAAGGGAGAGAGGGAGGGAGGGAGGGAGGGAGGGGGCTATTAGGATCAAACAAACTTTAGCCTTCCTTTTTCACTTGAGAGGTCAGCTGCAAACACGCTTAGCCTCTAATTGTTACCATTCTTCAGTCTGTCCACACACACACACACACACACACACACACACACACACACACACACACACACACACACACACACACACACACACATATTCAGACACATTTTGTTTCCACTCTCTTTCTTCTCCAACTCATCTTTTGCCCTTTCTGGTATACAGTTCACACACACACACACACACACATACTCGCACGCCCACAGACACACACAGATGAAGGCACATATGCATGTAAAACACATACATATACTGTACATGCTCTCATACAGTATACATGCTCACACACACATACCTGTCATGTACACACACTCAAACATAAAAAAAAATATCAACGGCCGAGTCTGTTTTGCCTTTGTTTTCATAGCCTGTGTCAGTTGTGCAAAGATTAGATTAGATTAGATTCAACTTTATTGTCATTGTGCAGAGTACAAGTACAGAGACAACGAAATGCAGTTAGCGTCTAACCAGAAGTGCAAAATAGCAGAAAGTGCAATGAACAGTATTTACAGGTAGTGCAATATATGATCAGTAAGTAGTGCAGTATAATATAAGCAGTGCAGTATAGCAGTATATGAGTAGCAGTAGCATTATAGCAGAATAAATAGTTACAGTATGAACAGTGTAGCAGCATATGAGCTGTATGGGTAATGCAGTCTAGCAGTATATATGTATTAACAGTAACATGAGGTAGATAGCAGAATAAATATAAATATGGAATGCCGTATAAACAGTATAAACAGGTATGTACAGTATGTGCAGTAGTGTTAAAGAAAATATAAGGATATGTGCATTATGTGCATTATGAACAGTATGAACAGTATGGACAGGTATGTACAGAAGAGCAGTGGTATTGAGTAAGAGCAGGGGAGGGGAGTAGTAGTGCAATTGTCCGGGTGGGGGTGGGGGGGGGGGGGTGCAGGGGGGGGGTTGCAGGGGTAGTAGGTTGTCAGGTCGGTGCAGTGTTCAAGTTCAGTAGGGTGACAGCCGCAGGGAAGAAGCTGCCTCTGAACCTACTGGTTCGGGTGCGGAGAGACCTGTAGCGCCTCCCGGAGGGGAGTGGGGTGAAAAGTCTATGGTTGGGGTGAGAAATGTCCTTGACGATGCTGCGTGCCTTACGCAAGCATCGTTTGCCCTGGACAGCCTCGATGGAGGGGAGTGAGGAACCGGTGATGCGTTGGGCAGTTTTCACCACCCTCTGCAGTGCTTTCCGGTCCGATGCTGAGCAGTTGCCATACCATACTGTGACACAGTTGGTAAGGATACTCTCGATGGTGCAGCGGTAGAAGTTCACCAGGATCTGAGGAGACAGATGGACCTTCTTTAGTCTCCTCAGGAAGAAGAGACGCTGGTGAGCCTTCTTTATCAGGGTGGAGGTGTTGAGGGTCCAGGAGAGGTCCTCAGAGATGTGGACACCCAGAAACTTGAAGCTGGTGACTCGCTCCACCTCAGTCCCGTTGATGAGGATGGGGGTGTGTGCGCCAGCTTTAGACTTCCTGAAGTCCACAATGAGTTCTTTGGTCTTCTTGGTGTTGAGAGCCAGGTTATTGTCGTTGCACCACACTGTTAGGTGCTGGACCTCCTCCCTGTAGGCCGACTCATCGTTGTTGCTGATGAGACCGATCACCGTTGTGTCGTCTGCAAACTTAACAATGGTGTTAAGCAAAGCCCAGCAAAGTGCTGGGCTGTAATTTTAATGATATTTATGACTGTGCAAACACATCTGTCTCCCAATGCCATGTCATACACACACACACACACACACACACACACACACACACACACACACACACACACACACACACACACACACCAAACTCGATGCAATATGCATGCAGGCATAATAAATGGAGACGGTAAGTAGTGCTGTAGCAGACAGGCTGTCAGAAAGAGATCAGGGAACAGGAAAACACACGCACACACACACACACACACACACACACACACACACACACACACACACACACACACACACAACCACAGTGAGAGAGGACTGGAAATAGGGTCGGAGAGAGAGAGGGAGAAAAACAGGGCAAAGGAGGTGAGAGAGAGGGAGAGACTAGAATGGGATGAAAAGGAGAGACAGAAGTAACACTTAGTCCTTGTATGACATAATATAGTCAATCCTTGAAACATGGTTAACCAATAGCAGTTTAGTCGCTCTGGTGTCCTAGAAATGCATGCCTGTGTGCTTGCATGTGTGTGTGTGTGTGTGTGTGTGTGTGTGTGTGTGTGTGCTTGCATGTGTGTGTGTGTGTGTGTGTGTGTGTGTGTGTGTGTGTGTGTGTGTGTGTGTGTGTGTGTGTGTGTGTGTGTGTGTGCGTGTGTGTGTGGGCATGGCTGTGGGGCAGATGAAGTATACAGTATCTAAATGTCCATGGGAATCGACCACAGTGGAGCGCTCTAATGATGGATACCTACGCACTAATCATTCATCCGCTGCCTCGTACTTTACTTCACTTTCACTTATTAATTTATCTCTCTTTCTGCCACCCCTCCCTCCCTGCACTGCGGCACACAAACAGAAACAAATCACAGATTTAATTAAATTAGGTCTGGAGGAGCGCCCATTGGGTATTGTTTATTCAACACAGTCTCCATGCAAAATGTGCATGCAGTACTGATCGTGCAAGGCCGCCATAACGGGCTCATCTGCACACTACTGTATCGTTGAATCTGCGCATTTCCACAAAGCACTATTAATAGGTTAGAAAAATCATGATGATAATAATAATAATAATAATAATAATAATAATAATAATAATAATAATAATAATATTAAACACTACACTAGCAATACAACTACCTAGTACTTTGACCTAAGTGGCGGTTAGGCAGTATTTGGCATTCATTTTGAGTGGTTAGGGTTAGGGTTAGGGTTAGGGTTAGGGTTAGGGTTAGGGTTATTGCATACAGTTTTAATAGACAAAGTGAAATGACAAAGAATCTTGCTACACGCTCAACAACAGCAGCAACAACAATTCAATAATAAGTAATAAAAAGTGACAAAAAGTGACAATAAAGTGACAATAGTGTTAGTGTGCATGATGGGGGGGGTTGAGGTAGTGACGGTTGAGTGGGGGGGGGGGGGTTATGGGGGGGCGTTGTTAGTTGAGCAGTTTTATGGCTTGGGGGTAGAAACTGTTCCGAAGCCTGTTGGTCCATGTCTACTGACTTCTCCATCACAGTAGAAAACTCTACTGTGACCTCCTCCCATACAGCCAAGAACCTTGGGGTGATCCTTGACAACCACTTATCCTGTGTGGCGAACATCACAGCGACAGCACGCTCCTGTAGATTCTTCCTCTACGACTTCAGAAGGATATGTCCATTCCTCACCAGAGAAGCAGCACAACTTTTGGTCCAAGCACTTGACTACTGCAACGCACTCTTGGCCGGACTCCCCACCTCCTCCATCAGGCCTCTGCAGCTCATCCAGAACGCTGCTGCTAGTCTGGTGTTCAATCTCCCCAAATTCTCCCATGTCACGCTTCTCCTCCGAACCCTCCACTGGCTCCCGGTAGCAGCTCGCATCAAATTCAAGACCCTGGTGCTCGCCTACCGGGCGGCAAAGGGAACAGCCCCTCCCTACTTGCAAGCAATGGTTAGCCCAAGCAATGGTTAGCAATGTTTTTTTTGTTTTTTTTAATTAGCCTACTGGCATTACGACTGCCAATGGCCCCTGGTGTGAGCATTGATTACTTTGTCTTATGATGTTGAATAGATGATTCACTTACTTAAACAAATGTATTGTTGTACGTTGCTTTGGATAAAGGTGTCTGCTAAATGCCATAAATGTAAATGTAAAAATGTAAATGTCTAGATGCTCGGTTACCTTTTGCCAGAAGGCAGCAGGGAGAACAGGGCGTGGCTAGGGTGGCTGGGGTCCCTGATTATCTTCCTAGCCTTCCTCTTGCATCTCTCAGAGTAGAGGTCCTGAATGGCTGGTAGCTTGCAGCCCGTGGTGTACTGAGCCGTTTTCACCACCCTCTGAAGAGCCTTTACAGTCGGGTGGTGCAGCTGCCGTACCAGGCGGTGATACAGCTGGTCAGGATACTCTCTGTGGTGCATCTGTAAAAGTTTGTAAGGATCTGAGGGTCCACACCAAATTTCCTCAGCCGCCTGAGGAAAAACAGGCGCTCGTGTGCCGTCTTGATCACAGTGTGGGTGTGGTGTGACCATGTTAAGTCCTTGGTGATGTGGACACCAAGCTGCTGACTCTCTCCACTGCAGACCCGCCGATGTCGATGGGGCCGTGGTCCCCCCTTCTTTCTCCTGAAGTCTACGATCAGCTCCTTGGCTTTGCTGATGTTCAGGGAGTGGTTGTAGTCCTGGCACCAGTCCGCCAGGACTCTTACCTCATCCCTGTAGGCTGACTCGTCGTTTTTGGTGATCAAGTCAACCACAGCGGTGTCATCCTCAAACTTTATGATGGAGTTGGAGCTGTGCGTGGCCGCACAGTCGTGGGTGAACAAGGAGTACAGTAGGGGGCTGAGCACACAGCCCTGGGGAGCCCCTGTGTTGAGAGTCAGAGTGGATGAGGTGATGCTGTCTACCTTCACTACCTTGGGTCTGCCCGTCAGGAAGTCCAGGATCCAGTTACATAGGGAGGTGTTGAGGCCCAGGACCCTGAGCTTGGTGACAAGGGTTAGGGTTAGTGTAAGGGTAAGTTGCCAGGGGAAAGCATTAGCAACAAGAATTAGCAAACAAAAAGACTAAAATAATTTTTGTCAAAATTGCCCCAAAGCTGACTTGAACTTGCAATGTTTGGGTAGCAAGTCTTGATTACACGTCTACTTGCCAACCCCAACCTACCACCTAACAAGCCACCTCATCCCATTTGATCCCTCATAATCCCTAGCTTTGTTTTCAACCACTCTAATGCTCTTGGTTGAATAAATACACACTTCCCTTAGTGTCTGGCCTCTCAGGACTTCTTTCATTTGAGGGTTGCTGCCTTCCTCCTCTCCTGTCCTCTCCTCTTCCTCCATTCTCCATCCCCCCATCTCCCAGGACCCCATAGAGAGCCTGTCACCACCACTGTTTTCATGTTTCCCTCCTTTCTGTTTGTTTTTGCAAATAAAGGCTCCTTAACTTGTGCAGAGGAGCGCCTCATTCTTTTCTCTCTTTCCAGCAGTACCTTAATGACCCTGGCTCTCCTCTTCCAGCTGTCTCCACTCTGCATCAGCATTTAATCTGAGCTAAGGCAACAGGACCACCCCAATGACACACACACCACCACCACCACCACCTCGATTACCAGGTAATTAGAACCAAGTGAGAGAACAAGAGAGCAGTCTTCTCTCCCCTCTCTCTCTTTCTCCATCTCCACACCTCTCTCCATCTATTCCCAAGGTTAAACACAGAAGCAATAAGTGTATTTTATAAAGCTAACTTTTTTTTCATTATGAGAAAGAGGTGCATTGTGGTGAAACTTAAGAGCTGAGTGAGCAGAAATTAGATAATACACTAGAGGGAGATTGTAAAGAGATAAATTAAAACCTTGAGATAAAATCAAGATAAAGTGCAGCGAAGGTGAATTTTTTTTGTGAGAAACATACAATAGAAAACCTGGCAGTGGGAAAAGTCTTTATTACACATTTTCTCAGACTCCCTTTTCTATAGCACTTTATCTGCAATGTCTCGGGATATAGTCCCTGTCCCCTTGTCCTTAGGGTGATAAAATCTCAGTTCTATGACGGGTCATAACAGAGCTACAGATACACAGTACGTCACAGTCTCTATTCATGATTTTCATTATTATGTCACTGGTTTGTTGTGTGGATTCCATCCACAGGGGAAGATCCTGGGTGGACAGCCAGACCCTCTGTCCTGGACGGAGCGATGGCGTGGGCCTGCGCAACCTGTTGGTCTGGATCTGCTGATGCCAGGAGGCCTTCAGCAGGGCCGATCGAGCTCTCCTCCATGTCCTATGGCAACAAGCAACAAACCTCTGTGCAGCTGGCACTACCTCGGGCTCCTGCTCCGGAAACAGTGGGGGCTGGTGACCGAGGAGACACTGGAAGGGAGACATGCCCGTGGAGGAACAGGTTAGGTGTTGTGCACATACTCAACCCACAGTAGATGGCTGCTTCAGGCCGTGGGTTGAGGGATACCAGACACTTCAGGATTGTCTCCAGGTCCTGATTGATCCTCTCTGTCTGGCCATTCAACTGGGGATGGTATCCAGAGGAGAGGCTGACAGTTGCCCTGATGAGAGTGCAGAGGGACTGGGCGGTGAACTGCAGACCCCGGTCAAAGACGATGTCCATCTGGAGACCAAACACTCGAAAAACATGCTGGACCACGAGTTCTGCTGTCTCTTAGGCTATAGGAAGTTTGGAGAGAGGCACAAATCGGCAGGTTTTAGAAAAACTGTCAACTATAACTAATATGGCGGTGTTACCTTGTGAGGGTGGGAGACCGGTGATGAAATCCTATTAAATGGTTAGGAATGAGAAGGGGATGAAGTAAACATTGAGGGCATGACCGGGGGTTCTTATTCTGGACACGGACAGGGCAGGCAGCAACGAAGGACCACACATCTCTCTCCATGGTGGGCCACCAAAACCGCCTACGGATGAACTTGAGTCCTAGTGGTTCCCGGATGTCCAATCAGACACACAAGTGCCCCCACTGCAAGACTTGGGAGCAAAATGTAGTGGGGACAAGCAGACATCCAGGTGGACCACCACCCGGGTCCTCGTTGCGTCCTGGCAACAACTGTCTCAATACCCCAGTGAACCGGTGCCACAATCTGAGAGCTTGAGAGAATGGGGTCAAGGGATTCTTCCAGTTACGGTGTGTCGAAGTGCCTGGATAGGGCATCAGGCTTCTGACAGTAGGAAAGGATGAAGTCGAAGCTGTTGAAGAAAAGAGCCCACCGGGCATGATGGGAGTTTAGTTGTAGTCCAGGAGTCCTGCATGTAGGCCAGATTTTTGTGGTCAGTCCAAACAATAAACGGATGTTGAGAACCCTCCAGCCAGTGTCTCCACTCCTCCAGAGCTAATATTAGATGTTCATGTCACAAAGCTATTTCTTAAATCACTGTAGGTCTGGTGATGTGTACATGACACACACACACACACACACACACACACATACACAAACACACACACACACACACACACACACACACAAACACACACACACACACACACAGACTAAAGATGTACAGTATGTTACTAAACAATCACAACAGTGTGTGTTCAGTTGATCAACGGGTGCAGTGCTGTACAGAGTTGATTGATCCTGCCTTGAGGAGAAGTGTATGAAGATGGATAATGTGTTCTAGTGCATAACAGTGCTGCTCTGTCATGGTGATGGAAATGTTATTGATATGAAGATGCCAGCCAACTCCTCAGATCACTAACTGTTTCTCCTAGGATAGAGAGTATATGAAAACCACCTACTTTGTGCAACTCAAAAAATATTTCAGCTACTCAACTGTTACACACTTTTCAGGCTAGAAATTGGTAAGGTTTGTGTGATATTGAGGTTATGATGGGGAAAGGTTAAGCATGTTTCTTCTCCTGGGCTGCACCCTTATGACCTTATGAGAGGCCCTGATTAGCCCCATGAAAGACTGACTATAAAATGACCCAACTGTCCATCCCCTCCTCCTCCTCCTCCCTCTCCTCAAGCCCTCTACTCCCCCTCTTCCATCTCTGACCAGACTTCTCCATCCTCCTTTCATTCTCTCCACTGAGGCCCACATGCAGTAGCACTCACTGGGAGGGTTCTGACACCCTTTATCCCCCTCAGCCACATCCAATCAAGTCACCTTGAACACACACACACACACACACACACACACACACACACACACACACACACACACACACACACACACACACACACACACACACACACACACACACACACACACACAGTCCTCTCCTTGTCTTGAGCCAGCTGAAACCCCTCTTACCCCATGCAGTCACATTCAATCACCTCACCTGGAGCTGGCAAGAGAGAGGAGAGGGAGGGGTGAAAAAGGGGTGTGTGGGGGGGGGGGGGTAGACAGGGATTTGAGGAATAGAGAAATACAGAGAGACGGGGATTTGAGGACATGAGAATCACATCATCTCATCGTCAGGCTCACATCTGTTTAGAGCATTAGAGCCCAGCTAGCACGTCATCAAACCAAAGCTAAGAGATTGATCACTTCTCACAAGACCCAAGAACAACTTACCCTGCCCCCTCCCCTAACCGTCAACCCCCCATCTGCTACCCCGAAACAGCCAGCCAACCCACCCAGCATATCTGGTGGATCCTGACATTTCACGGGTAATTTCTGTTCAAACACACACATACACACACACACACACACACACACACACACACACCGGTGAAGTGGAATCAACAGACCTTTCATGAAAGTCTATTAAACTTTATTATTCTTATTGCTCCATATCCATTTCCTTTTCATCCACAGCGCCCGTCGCTCACTCCGATAGGAGCCCCAGCTATGTGCTGTGCAAACACGGTGCTGAGAAGTCATCCATCATCTCTTCCCTCTCTTCTCCCTGACTGCGGTGGCTGAAGTTATGATTGGAACGAGGGGGAGAATTCCAGGGGAGAGAGATGAAAAAATGAATGTTTGCCCTGACTGAAGTATATCTCTATTCGTTCCCTCCATGGGAAAAGGTAAAGAGTGGAGAACTGAGAGGGCATAAGAGAGAGACTGGAGCCCAGTACAGTATGTTTGATAAAGTGATTGAACAGAATATTTCTTTGAATCATTTGAATCATTTCAGCCACTAATAAAATGGGTCCCCCCACACATCACAATATTATCTTGTCAGTCTGCTTTTTCTTTTACTGGCCACACTGACAGAATCATCAAAACCAAATGAGATGATTCTAGATTTCTTTATATGGTCTGTATGTTTCTCATCTCATCTGGTGTTGATAAGTCAGTGTTCCACAGTCAAACTCTTATAAACCAGATGAGATGAGTAGATTTCCCCAAATGGTCTGCATTTCTAAACACTGTTGGCTCAGTTGGGATGTGACTTGGATTGTGTATGAGACAATTTCACAGTTGCTTTGAAAACCCAAACCACCCGTTTATCCATTTCAACATATGTCACAGAATGTATGATTCATCTTCTTATTGGCTAGGTCTAAATATTGCTATACTGTTCCCAGCAGTGGATCAACATTCCTCATGTAAGGATTAGGGCTAGTCAAGTAAAGGGAGAGGAGGAATGAACATAGGGTGCAAGGGAAGACATGGAATAGCTTTCACAGAATTAACATTTTCATGGCATTTCTTGGCAAATACAAGTGACCCAGCAACTACAGTAACTTATTTGGGCTAGAAAACAACAAGCCAGAGTTTCCCAATAAGGAAACTGCCAATTTTCACCCAGTACTGGTCCTCCACATTCAAACCTACAGTGGCCTTGTAATAATCTGAACTTATTATAGCCATACACTAAATACAGTACCAGAGCTGGTCCATAAGCAAAGTTCCAACTCTCATGCAGTACTGGTTCCCCACATTAAGACCAAAGATGGCCCATTAACTACAGGAACATATCAGGGCCAGAAATCACACCCCAGAGCTGGCCCATGAGCACAGTGCCAACTCTCACCCAGAACTGGTCCCCCACATTTAAACCAAAAATGGCCCAGTAACTACAGGAACATATCAGGGCCACATTCCTCTTACCAGAGCTGGCCCATGTGCAAAGTGTCACCCAGTACTGCACCAACTGTCACCCAGTACTGGTCCTCAAATCCCTAAATGTAGACCAAAAGTGGCCCAGTAAGGACAGGAAAGTATAAGGTCAGTTATCACAAGGCCCATGAGCAAAATGCCAACTCTCAACCAGAACTGGCCCCCCACATTCAGACCAGGTCTGGCCCATATAATACTTACCGCCACATGTGCCACCACAAGACCAGATCTGGCCCACAATTGTCTGCTGACTGGGTACGATGAACCTTCTCAAGCCTGGCTGCCATATTGGACAGGATATCCATACCCTATTCCAGAAGCTGCACTAGCTTAATAAGGAAGGTTCTGATCAGATTTCAGCAGCCAAACTATTCAATCCAAGGACTCATTCATGTGTCAATGCCACTTTCAATAGAATCTGATGGAGACAGACTGAGTTACCCATGTTGAATAGCATTCCCTGTAAAATCACTGTGGTGGTTGTCTTTTTCATAGACACTACATACTCCATGAACCCCCTTTCTGAGAGAGTGTGTCCCTTGTGGACTGTTTGGTGTGTGTGAGTTAAAAGAGTTGGAGATTTTACACACACACACACACACACACACACACACACACACACACACACACACACACACACACACACAGACACACGCACACAGACGCACACAGATGCACACACACGCACACACACGCACACACACACACAAACACACACACATCCCGGGACATGCTCTCTTGATGACTCTACTGACAGATACAACCTGGCACTTTGGATCCACTGTTCTAAAAGCACAAGTTTGTGGTTTGTGTCTCTATAACATTACCAGGCTTCTTCTTATCGTGCACAATTTATATGGAATAGCCTGCCTGCCCTTGTTAGGGGGTCAGCGACAGTTTTAAGACTAACTTTTAAGACTAACCTCAAGACCCACCTTTTTAGAGCTGCATACAGTTGCCCTTAGCAACTCCCCCTCCATTTCCCCATTCCCCGGTTCAAGGTTATTGTGTAGCCTACCCATAAACTTTTATTTATGTTGTGTGTTTTGTTCTTTTTTTTATTTATTTTTTATGATTGCAGTGTGTTGAGACCTTGGTGAAAATGGACTTTAACTTAAAACTTGAAACTTGACCGAGAAAAGTGACAAAGTAAAGCCCTCAGCTTCCCAGTCTACAGTATCTGTATCTACAGTATCTCTCTCTCTCTCTCTCTCTCCCCCCCCACCCCCACCACAACCTAACAAGGTATGGAAAACCCCTGCACGATCACTCCGCTCTTCCACCTCAGCTGCCCGTCTGGCACCGGCACCTCTACGTGGATGCAGCGGCCACCCACTCGGTCACGGCTTTTCACTGTCCTGGCGCCCTGCTGGTGGAATGAGCTTCCCCCCACTGTCAGGACTGCAGAGTCACGACCGATCTTCCGCCGTAGATTGAAAACCCATCTCTTCAGGCTACATCTTAACCATCCTTCCTAAGCCCTCTTCACCCCCACTACCCTCCCTGTACTAACCCTAACCCCAACCCTTGAGACCTCTTCACCCCCTGTACAAGTTCTCTCCTGTTAATAAATAATTAAAAATTTAAAAATTTAAAAAGAAAGCCTTCTGGCATTACGACTGCCAATGGCCCCTGGTGTGAGCATTGATTACTTTATCTTATGATGACTGATGAATAGATGATTCACTTACTTAAACAAATGTATTTGTTGTAAGTCGCTTTGGATAAAGGCATCTGCTAAATGCCATGAATGGAAATGGAAATGGAAAAGTCAGAGGACGTCAGCTGAGGCTGGTTGTGGAGAGGTTGTGTGTGTGTGTGAGGGGGTGGGGGAGACTTGTTTTGACAGGGTAATGACTGAGACAGGCCAGAGCAGCCGGTCCCCACCGACATGGTAAGAAAGCACCCGGACCTCAGTTACCTCCAAAAACACACAGGAGAGTAAATATATTTTATTTTACAGTAAATATATATAAAATGATTTTACACACACACACACACACACACACACACACACACACACACACACACACACACACACACACAGACACACAGACACACACACTTCCAGCAGTAATAAATAAATACGAACAGGGTTTGGAATGGAGTTCAAAGTTTTTAATGAGAAAGTTGATATTCTGGCGGGGAATTCTTACATGGAAGAGAATTGTGTTATTGAGCTTTGCAGGAGGGAAAAAAGGAAAGTAGTAGAACAGTGAGAAAATAAATGGAACTCCAAAACTCCAAATGTCAAGGTAAAGCAAAGATATCGTAAATGATGTCGCTAACAATGCCATAATGAAGTGCTGTTGTGTATATCATAGTTTTTACTGGCTAAACCTGGCTGCTCATTTTGAGTAACATTAAAAAGAGGTTAATGATTGTAAATTAAGTCAATAAGAACATTTACTGACCAGGATGCCAATGAACACTCAGTATCAATCACAAATAATGCTATACAGTGACAAATGAGGTACTACATCTGACCAATATTGATATGTTGATTTATGCGTTAAGGTGGCCACTAAGGACTGTGGCAGCTCAATTGAAAACGGGTCAATGGATTGCAGACTTCAGGCAGTTATTACATGCAAGGATTGTCAACAAAATACTAAACATAAGTGCTTAATTTGGACATATAATGAATTTGTCCTATCACTTTTGGGTACCCTGAAACAGGGGCACTATGCATAAATAGTGTTGGAATTTCTGAATGGTGAAATCATTATGTACACAAATATCATAAAATAAAAGCTGAGAATCTCTACATTAACATTGTAGTAATTGTTTGATTTCAAATGAAACTTTTGGAGTGTGGAGAAAAAAAGAAGAACAAATTCTTCACTGTCCCATTACTTACTGTACACAGTGACTGTAGATCCTAATTTGTGAAACATGAAATACATTGTTAGTTACTGTTGTTTACAGTCACTTTTAGAATAATTAGCATTTAGTTTAAGAACTAGTTTGCACAGCTGACCCATCAGACCCGTTTTGTTTCATGTGAAATGTGTGTTGCTCAGCTGGCTGGCTCACGGAACAATCTATGCTAGTTTTTGTGTACATTTCCAAACTAAATAATGGCTGCACCTTCAACTACCAAAATCTTTTGCTAGTTTCAAGGTCATGTAACTAAGACATTCTCTGGAGAAAAAAAGGTAACGATATGACAGCACATTTTAGCCGGGCTACTTTTGATCTATCCCATGACCATTTGCAAGATACGAGACAGATCATCTTACTTGAGACAATGATGTAGAAGTCAATACACTAATGGGGGGTGAAAGGATAAATAAACACCAACTGTGGTGACACATGGCAGCCATTTTGTGCCAAAACCAGTTTTCTTTCAACATAAAGGTATTTGGATGAAAGGTAAAATAAATGCAATTGATCATTAGTGTATCAGTATCACATAATCTCTCGTCAAACATAGAGGTGCTTGTCACGGCCATTCACAATCGAATGATGATACAGTAATGATAATGATGAGTTGTATATGAGACCTGAAATTACGACAGAGTCTGTGATTCCAGGCATTCAAGTCTCTGACAGACACCAGACGTATAACACACACACACACACACACACACACACACACACACACACACACACACACACACACACACACACACACACACACACACATATTAGAGGAACACTCACTTCATTGACATTGGCAGATCCAATGTGAGTAGAGAGATGAAACTAGGCAGAGAGGTAAGTCTCCTGTTTGAGTTCCAGTAGAAGAATGTCATGCTAAATAAACAGACTGTCTAGCGTAGCACTGATCCAACCCTGACTCTTCACTCCCTACTGAATGGATCAGGGGGAGTGTGTACTGGTTAAAGACAGTTACACAGAGCAGTGCTGGATACACACATACACATACATACAAACCCTCACATATGCATGTGAACACACATTCATGCCTATGTGCCAAGAGCAACGTATGCTCCCATGTACACAACACACACACACACACAAACACGCACGCACACACACACACAAATGAAGGCAGGCACACACGCACGCACGCACGCACACACACACACACACACACACACACACACACACGTGCACAATGATGCACATACTGTACACACACAATGTCCCAATACAAACATACACCAACAAATGAAAAATCACATACAATGGTCTAAAAAAATGTCCAAGTCTCCAAAGTGTAAATACAATTTAATTCCTGTGTGCAACACGGTGTCATTGCTAAACATACAATACGTTAAAATAGAAGACGTCTGGGTTAATAATTTTTTTTTTACACTGCAATAGCCACGACTTATGTGGCAGTTAGGCAGTATTAGGCTTTCACTTTGAGTAATTTAGGTAAGGTTTAGGGTTAGGGTTGGGCGTTAACGTTGAGTGGTTAGGGTTAGGGTTAGGAATAGCTTCAAAGTGGCTATGGTAATGGTAAGTTGTCAGTGGAAGGTACAATATTAGCAAACATTTTGTCAAAATAGTCCCAAAGTCGATTTGAACTAGTGTCGTTCGGGCTGCAAGTCTTGGGTTGCCCACTCGCCACCCCTAACCTGTCAAAGCATTCTTCCTTTGGTATCATAGCTATGATAATTACATCTTGTAATCTGACAAATAGGATAAGTGCACATCCAGGATATGATACAGGGCTGACATCTGTGTTCGCCTCTTTGTATAAGTACCTTAATGCACATGTGTTTACTTACTTACATCTTCTTTTGATAGCATGGAAGGTGTGTGTGTGTGTGTGTGTATGTGTGTGTGTGTGTGTGTGTGTGTGTGTGTGTGTGTGTGTGTGTGTGTGTGTGTGTGTGTGTGTGTGTGCGCGTGTGTGCGTGTGTGCTTGCATGCATGTGTGTTTGTGATGGGTTATCAGTGTGTTATCAGTGAAGGCTGTGTGTTATGGCTCTGGGCTGCTCTTTTTCACACCACTCCCATGGGACAAACTTACTCCTGCCTCTGCTTTCTGTCTCTCTGCCATGTTCTGGCATATTTGGGGAAAGTCTTGACTAATCGTCTCTGTAAAACATTAGCTGAAAGGGTGTAAAAGCAAAAATGACGTTGAAGCAAAACAGTGGGGGGAAAATGTTGAGAATTCACCAATTCTTTAAAACCTCTGCAAATAGAAATCTATATATAGTATATGCCTCTTATCACAAACCAATAGGAGTTCACAGTCATGTTTGACACCTCAAACACCTCTGACAGTGCACGTTGATCACAGCATTTCCCATGTACAGTATTGCAGTCTGGGTGGAGATCTGCTCAGAGAATAGAACTTGAGTAAGATGCAGGTTATGTCTGCATATCTAATGTTGGGGTTCAGCCTGTGGAGAACAGTCCCACCTGTCAAATGTTCACCTGCTGCTGTTGATGCGCTAGGGGCTCATCCCTATCCAAGAGACAGAGGGAGGGAGGAGGGCGAGAGGGACAGAAAGACATATAACACATTCAAGGTCCCTAATTGAATATCTGACGTACAGTGCATTCAGAAAGTATTCAGACCCCTTCACTTTTTCCACATTTTGTTATGTTACAGCCTTATTCTAAAATGGATTAAAATTGTTGTTCCTCTTCAATCTACACACAATACCTCATAAAGACAAAGCAAAAACAGGTTTTTAGAAATTGTTGCTAATTTATTACAAATAAATATCACCTTTACGTAGGTAAATATAGAAATATCACCTTTACATAAGTATTCAGACCCTTTGCTATGACACTCAAAATTGAGCTCAGGTGCATCCTGTTTCCATTGATCATCTGTGAGATGTTTCTACGACTTGATTGGAGTCCACCTGTGGTAAATTCAATTGATTGGACATGATTAGGAACAGCACACACCTGTCTATATAAGGTTCCACAGTTGACAGTGCATGTCAGATCAGGCCATGAGGTCGAAGGAATTCTCTGTAGACCTCCGAGACAGGATTGTGTCGAGGCACAGATCTGGGGAAGGGTACAAAAACATTTCTGCTGTATTGAAGGTCCCCAAGAACACAGTAGCCTCCATCATTCTTAAATGGAAGAAGTTTGGAACCACCAAGACACTTCCTAGAGCTTTGGCCCTCCCGGCCAAACTGAGCAATAGGGGGAGAAGGGCCATCGTCAGGGAGGTGACCAAGAACCCAATGGTCACTGACAGAGTTCCAGAGTTCCTCTGTGGAGATGGGAGAACCTTCCAGAAGGACAACCATCTATGCAGCACTCCACCAATCAGACCTTTATGGTAGAGTGGCCAGATGGAAGCCATTCCTCAGTAAAAAGCACATGACAGCCCATTTTGCCAAAAGGCACCCAAAGGACTCTCAGACCATGAGAAACAAGATTCTCTGGTCTGATGAAACCAAGATTGAACTCTTTGGCCTGAATGCCAAGTGTCACATCTGGAGGAAACGAGGCACCACTCATCACCTGGCCAATGCCATCCCTACGGTGAAGCATGGTGGTGGCAGCATCATGCTGTGGGGATGTTTTTCAGCTGCAGGGACTGGGAGAGTAGTCAGGATCGAGGGAAAGATGAACGGAGCAAAGTACAGAGAGATCCTTGATGAAAACCTGCTCCAGAGCGCTCAGGACCTCAGACTGGGGCGAAAGTTCACCTTCCAACAGGACAACGACCCTAAGCACACAGCCAAGACAACGCAGGAGTGGCTTTGGGACAAGTCTCTGAATGTCCTCCAGTGGCCCAGCCAGAGCCCAGACTTGAACCCAATTGAACATATCTGGAGAGACCTGAAAATTGCTGTGCACTGACGCTCCCCATCCAACCTGACAGAGCTTGAGATGTAGAGAAGAATGGGAGAAACTCCCCAAATACAGGTGTGCCAGGCTTGTAGCGTCATACCCAAGAAGACTTGAGGCTGTAATCGCTGCCAAATGTGCTTTAACAACGTACTGAGTAAAGGGTCTGAATACTTATGTAAATGTGATTTTTTTTTTTTTTTTGTTAATAAATTAGCAACAATTTCTAAAAACCAGTTTTCACTTCGTCATTATTGGGTATTGTGTGTAGATTGATGAGGGAAAAAATAATTTAATCCATTTTAGAATGGAGCTGTAGTGAAGAAAAAGTAAAGGGGTCTGAATACTTTCCGAATGCACTGTATGTACTGTACAGAATGCTCTTATAAATAAAGGTGTTCAAATGGCACAAGTTGCTAGTGTTTCTGGTTGCTTAGAGAAACAGAAATACAGAATGTGACAGACGGCTAAAAGTGAAATATCACAATACTTGAGATATACAGTAATCTGGTGAGCAAAATTTGAAATACTCTCCCAGAATTCTCGACAGGCTATCTGAGAGGTGAGCGGGTGAATCCTGATGAAGTTGTCGTTGACTGAATCAATACAATACGAGTGTGTGTGTGTGTGTGTGTGTGTGTGTGTGTGTGTGTGTGTGTGTGTGTGTGTGTGTGTGTGTGTGTGTGTTCACAGAGTTCGAATACACTTAGATAACCCAATCGATTGTGGTTGTGGCTCACTGGGCCCCCCTATTTGATTACCCATCTATTTCTCCTCTGTGTGCTGAGATCAAGAGTTTCTCTCCCTCCTTTTTTTGTATCTCTCCATCAATGATGACTGGGCCAACTGAACCCACAACTTTCAACTAAGCCAGTGAATGGAGAAATTAATTAAAACATATAATTACGAACTTGTGTGAACAATTATCTACAGTTCATAATGCACTTAGATGGTAACAGAAACACAAACACACACACACACACACACACACACACACACACACACACACACACACACACCAAATGGGTAGTTTAATCAATTTTAGCTATACAGCATCCTCTATTCATTAGAAAACATATCAAAACCTTGAAAAAGATGACATCATTTAAATTAGTTCCTGAGAGAAATAGCCATTGATTCAAATATCTATGCAAAGATAATATAAGTACACCATGAGGACAGAATGTGAGAGATGTTTAATGCATCGCCACCTAAACTCCTCAATCTAAAACCTCCCAATCGATTACAGTGACATAGGAGAGAGAGATATATAGAAACAGGGATATGGACCGAGAGAGGAGGAGCAAAGAAAGATAAACAAAGATGGAGAAGAAAGAAATAGAAAGTGTGAGAGAGAGATAGACAACGAGAGAGTGAAATGTATTGACTGACAAGCTTGTGAACCATGTCAAAATCCAATACTGCACTTTCAGGTGAAGTATTAGAGGAGAGAAAAAGTACATTTTGGTTTCATTGCAAAAGAAAATTGAAGCGGCAGCTATTGAGCCCCATCAGTTATAGATTCCATCATGACTTGTCAAGGTTGAGTTATCCCATATACACGCACATACTTCTGCTCACACACTCACATTTTCATTTTTGTTTTCTCCCTCTCTCTTTCTTATAAGAAATGCTCATCCTTGTATTTCTACCTCTTTCTTCTTACTTCTTTCCTTTGCCTCTTCTGTCCTCTCTCTTGCTTGCTCAAAAGTCTTTGATCCAAGCTGAACACACATATCTATATAGTGTACTCATAATGCTCTGTCATCAACGTGTGTGTGTGTGTGTGTGTGTGTGTGTGTGTGTGTGTGTGTGTGTGTGTGTGTGTGTGTGTGTGTGTGTATGTGTGTGTGCTTATGTGTGTGTGTGCTTATGTGTGTAAATCTGTAAATGATACTGGTTCTATGGAAGTGTCTTGGTTATTTATCACAGACAATTAGCAGAGCTTGTAGCACTTAACACCAGTGAGTCCACCCTTAAGTGTGGATGAGAGATGATACAGCTAATATGTGTTTATGTACTGTGAGATACTAAGCGACATACAAGCATACAGCAGACAGTTGGAAGGGGGAAGGTGAAGGAGTGTGAGAGAGGGCGTGAAAATACCCCATCCAAACTATGTCAAGTATTTAATTCTGTTCTCTGGAGACCAGGGGCATCTGCCAAATGGCAAACTCAGCTGTCTCCTTCCTCTAGCCTCAAACATTCACATAGAACTAGGAGTCTCTTTCAATACAAACTCTGCACTTTCATTCACACATACAGTACAGTATACATATTCATAAATAAAATATACATACATACACAACATATTTACAGTTATGTTGGAGCTGTAGTTTAACACACACACACATACACAAGGGGCTTTATTTTCAGCTGGCGCAAGGTGACTGCTCTGGAGTCCTGTATCGCCTGTGCTTAGGTGGGTGGAGTAGCGGTAATAGAGGTGTGTTCATGACAATGAGCAGGTCAAGTGCCATCAGGTGTGCCGAAAGATTCTGGCTTTGAAAATATCACTAATATTTCAGACTCCCCACCAGCACCAGCACCAGCACCCCCGCCAGCAGTGTTTGCACTAAGACGCCGTTAAAATAGAGCCCAAAGAGAACATGTTTAGGAGAAATGTGAAGTTAAGATAGAGATTGAACCTTTAGGTGTTCACATCCTAGCAGCACCAGATGTGCAGTATTAGCTGCCAGCCATGTTTAGACATGCAAGTTCAACATCATCTCATATGTATTCCTAATATTGCTGTAGTGTGTATAACTATGTGAAGGGTGTTATGTCTTATCATACTGATTTGTTATGGTGTGACAAAAAAACTAAACTTTAAGAGGATGGAATGGATGGATGAGGTTGGGGAGGGGGGGTGGAATGTTAGACTATATGGCATTCTCATTCTCATCAGTGTGTGTGCTGTGTGTGTGTGCGACAGTGTATAGCTCACTTTCGGGAGACAAGGTCAAGACTCCAGAGGGAGATGATGACTTACCATCCCTCCACCAACCATCCTTCCATCCCCCCTCCCTCCACCAACCATCCCTCCATCCCCCCTCCCTCCACCAACCATCCCTCCATCCCCCCCTCCCTCCACCAACCATCCCTCCATCCCCCCCTCCCTCCACCAACCATCCCTCCATCCCCCCTCCCTCCACCAACCATCCCTCCATCCCCCCTCCCTCCACCAACCATCACTACAGTCGCTAAAACAGCCCTACAAAAAATAACTAAATCTCTCTGGAGGCCCAAAAGAAAACAGAGGAGAAAAATGGTAATCAAAATATAACATTATTTGGTTTGGCCTACACTCTAGCCTCCATCCGTGCAGTGCTTTGTTTGCTGTAGCATTGATTTACTTTCATTATTCTGTTCCCCTTTGGCAATGAGAGAACAAGAGGGATAACAGAGAAACATATTTACAATCATAATTTAAAATAGTGGTATGGATTTCGGGTGTGAAGTGAAGCAGCCCTGGCTGGATTGAGACGTATCGATCTTACACTCGTACTTGTAATTGCTGAGACACACGTCACAGTGAGCCATTTGTGATTCCCTCCCTCTTTCTCTCTATTCCTCTACCCTTCCCTTCATCTCTCCTTCCCACCCTCCCATCCTTCCCCCACTATATGTTGCTCACATCAAAGCACTCCAGCTCATCCCATCCATCCATCCTTCCAGCCTCCTACACACACACACACACACACACACACACACACACACACACACACACACACACACACACACACACACACACACACACACCAGAGTGGCGCCGTGTAGAACAGGTAGCGCCCAGAGCCATGCTCATGCCCTTGGCCAACAGGGATTATGTTCCACCAGCCAGGAACCTGCTGACAAAGACAGGAAGTAGAACCATTCCACCTGATACGTTGCATTGCAGAGCCCTCGGGGAATCATTTTAGTGTGACGCACGTGATGGATTAGCTACTATTCCAGAGCTGTGTTTACCTAGGCTCAATCAGTGCCCAGGCAGACCATGTGGAGACTCAAGTCCACACAATAGAAAACAGGCAAACAGGGTGATGTAGCAGCCGTGGCAAACAAGGGCACACTTCAGGAAGGCTGGCTTCTGGACAAAAACTGTGGATTGGGAGTGTGTAAGGACATGGAGCAGAGAAGCATCATTCATGTGGTGTTGTTACAGGTGACATGAAATTAACCTCCTCCTCTCCTAAAGGGGACCTGACAACAATGCCCTAAAGGTCTTCCACTTAACACTCTTATGAGGTCAAAAGCTTACGTCTTTTTACTTTCCAGGACTGAGCATGTATGTGCTAGAAAACTAAAAGTTGAAACATTGTCACAATAAACCCATTTGACAATGACCATTTTGTACTAGGTGTTTGGATGTCCAACACCTGCAAGCCACTGGATGTGTGTGTGTCCAATCCTATTTCATATTGAAAATAGTATCTGAAAATAGCATCAGACTGACTCTACAAGCACAGTATTGCCTCTGTCTCTCTACTGTCTTCCTCCTCCTCCTCTCTCTCTCCTCTGTCTCATATTTGTCTTTTTCCCTCTAGCTTTTTCAGCTCCATGTAGTACAGTCTGCATGCTTGGGATCGGAGACAGGCCTGACCCATTTTACCACTGAGAGTCAGACTTTTACCCCCCCCCCCCCATCTCCCCCCATCTCTCTGTCTCTATCTTTCTCTCAGTCCATCCATCCGTCTTTCTATCTCTGAGGGATGCAGATCCCTGTTTCTAGAATTTGCATTCTAGACACACTCACTTCGCTATCTCACACACACACTCAGAATTGTTGACAGACATATCCACATACACCCCCCACACACACACACTCACACACTCACAGATACAGTATATGTACAGACATCCAAACATACAGACATTGACAGACAGACACACAGACAGAAAGACGCATGCACGTACTCACGCACACTTAATAGATAGACAAACTCACAGTGTTTAAACATTTGTGGCTGAGTTGACACACAGACAGACAGATAGACAGATAGACAGACAGACAGACAGACAGACAGACAGACAGTGTGGTGTGTTGTGATGAATCACTAGCAGAATTAGCCCTTGAAAAAGCAACACGGCAGTAATGACCAAACTCAATTAGCTCAGCTCTGTTCTGTCTCTGCAGGGCTAAGCCTCTCTCCATCCATTGGAGCACAGAGAGCCTCATAAATCCAGATTATTTTAGCTAACGAGCGCTAACACCAGTCTCAATAAATCACACACACACACACACACACACACACACACACACACACACACACACACACACACACACACACACACACACACACACACACACACACACACACACACACAGAAGCTCTCACAGGATTCCTTAATCTTGGGGTGTTTGTGTAACCAAGAAAGGCTCACATCTGAGGAAAACACACCAGGCCAGAACACACAGACTCTACCACCCTTAATTAAGTGACCCTTAGTATAACAGAGACACACAGACACAGACACAAACACACACACAGACACACAGACACACAGACACACAGACAGACAGACAGACAGACAGACAGACAGACAGACAGACAGACAGACAGACAGACAGACAGACAGACAGACACACACACACACACACACACACACACACACACACACACACCTCATCCTTATGTTCCCTTAGGTTATGTTTTAAGAGTGTCACATTTCATTGTTTGGCAGACAATTTCATGTTTGAAAAAATGCCAAATATGGTGCACAACTAAATACGTAGCTAGCTGTGTTCCTAAAATCTGATTAAGTAACTACCCCGACTTCCTTCCCATCTTTGCTTTGGCCATCTCTGAGCTCCGCCTCTACAAGGCTTCCTTTTTCAAATTCAACTTCTCTACAATATTAAATCCGTCTCTCTCCCCTCCTCCTCTCTGTTGTTCACACACCTGTGGCTATAGCTGTGGTCTGGAGACGGGGAGAAGGCAGCCTAATGTTTACCATAACCACAAAACTCTCCCTCCCTTCATCTCTCCTTCCTTGACTTCCTTCTTTCCAACCCTCACCACACCTCCTCCCCCTCTGTCAGCAGTGTGAATCATGCTTTTGCTCTCACCCTCCCTCCCTTCATCACTCTTCCTCTATCAGGTTTCCATGTCAACAGATGCTCCTCTTCTGTATGTTATTGACTCAGAGTCACTACCTGGGTTTGGGCATCCATATTCAAGTTTTATGAGGTGGGTTGGAGTTAAGTGGGATACTGTTTGAGCACTGAAAAACAAGCCTAGAAGCCTAAACAAAATTCCTAGACAGTTGCGCGCACACACACACACACACACACACACACACACACACACACACAGTGATTGAGATGGAGCAAGTCAGAGCTGGAGGCAGCATAACACATTAAGAGATTGAGCAGTGCAGCTCTGGGGTTGTGGGAGGAAATTACTGCTCTGCCCTGGTATATGACATCAGAGAGGTGTGTCATCTGAGAGTTTTCTGAGAGTTTTCCGAGTGGAAACTGGAAAAGGCTTAAAGCACTTTTGAAAATGAGCTGTGCAATTGATGTTTTGTCATCGTCGACTTATGTTCTTCATCAGGATGACACATTACTCGTCTGGCAGAGGGAGTAAGCACTTTACTTTTAAACATAAATGTATTGATTGTGCGTTAGGCCCTGATGACAAACGATTTATCTGATGATGGTGAACGGGAATGGTGATGTCAGTGAGGTTATGCTGCCACCCAGTGTTCCTCAATGAGGAAATTCCTTTAGCAGCATACAAGACTGGTATGAACATAAATAAACAGGCATCCCTGTGAAAGAAATAATGTCACAACATTGAGGTTTACCCTCGCTGTGGCATCATTCCAGTCAGTCAAGACGTGTTATACATATTTCTGCATATTTTAGGCGTGTTTGTCAGTTATATCAAAGCCTCTTTCAAAGAGGATTCTCAATTGTTCCTCTTTCTCAATAGTATATAACATCTCTGGTTATACTCTCAAAGGACTTCAAATCAAGCTAGTCAGATACATGCATGGATAGGAGGCACTCTTATGTCAGTATCTTTTGGTGGTGATCCATAGTAAAAGTTATGGGCCAAATAGTAGACGGAAATCGTTTCTCTACCAGTTTCTTGACCAAATTACAACGTGTATGTGTGACCACCAATCCCACCTGATGTAAAAGTGTTGTCTGCCTTTTTGCCCACCCAGCAACTTGTACTCCCCACCAGGGGTCAGGCTTCCTGATGTTCAGTTTGAAAACATCAATGTATTTACTGGTGTTACAATACTTTGATGGTCTTCTGTATTCACTCTGTTTATGTGCAAATGAAAATACATATATAAGCTCTTAGACATGCTGTAACTCATTAAAAGACACAGTAGAGGGAAAACAAGTTTATTTACTTTTTTTGCCCAATGTGCTTTACAGTAAAAAAAAAAAATAAAAAAAAAAAATAAAGAAGAAAAAAAATAAAAATATATATTTTTTTTTTCATCACCAAACTGGAAAGTGATTAAAGAACCATTGGCAGCAGTGGGATAATTTAAAAGCATAACCATTCATTAAAAAGTGAACCATTTTGTCACTCTCACAGTAGCAATGGTGGAGTCTACTGTATGAACTGTAACAACCTTCCCCAAGGTTCAACATGTGAGCAAAAACGTTTATAAATTATTTTGCATTATTCAGTCACATTCAAATAGTGTAAATAAAACATTGAAACCAAATAGCCTAAATTAAGACAAGAAATAACAATTTATCATACAGAAACAAATTCTACAGTAAAATGTGTCACAAGCACCATTTTCATCAAATTGTCATGAATTCATGAGAATTCAAATGGCAGTTTTCCAGGAAGTACATATCCAGCTTTGTGTTTCCAGTTTCAGCATTCCTGTTTTATGCAGGAATCTGGGAACACTGGAATCTCAACATTCCAAATGTGTGTAAGGAATGTAAGAATAAAGTGGCTGTGAGTGCCTGTACTCTTTCCCCCAAATGCCTCTCTCTTATAAACATTTCAAAAATCTAGAAAACATTAGAAAAGTTTGTATAAATGTGTACAATTTTAAGTTTCCATGGGTGATTGTCAATATGGAGGTCAAACTTCTATTTGACAAATCTGTTCAAGAAGGCATGGTGTGTGTGTGTGTGTGTGTGTGTGTGTGTGTGTGTGTGTGTGTGTGTGTGTGTGTGTGTGTGTGTGTGTGTGTGTGTGTGTGTGCGTGCGCATGTGTGTGAATGTGTACTAGTGTCTATGAATCTAAGGTGTTATCTTATTAAAATATCAATGGTGCAAAAGGGTACTACCATCAAAGTGGGAAATGGGCTTAAAAAAGTACTACCATCTGCTTAATTATTTCCACCCCCTCTTCCTTTCTCTCATTCCCTCCCTCCCCTCCATCCATGCCTTATCTCTAGGTCATCCTGTCCATTTGTAGCAGGCCTCCTGGTACGATGTGGCGTTGACGACACTGAACATGTCTCTCCTCACAAACAACAAGAAGTTTCCCAGAGGGCATAGCGGTTGAGTGGCATGGCGGTTATGCGAGCGACAGAAGGTGGTCTGAAAGGTTACATCCTCTCCGTTGTAGAGCACTCTCACAAACAGGTCCCTCTTAACCTTTGCCCTTTCCCCTTTCACGCCACCTTTGTCCTGACTCTTACGTTGTCCCTGTGCTGTCGCTGGACGCTTCCACAACTCAAACACCACCCTCGCCGCAAACCGTGGAAACCTGGCCGCCTCCAACCCCAGGGCGCTTAGCAACGGTGCCACTGTCACATCATGAGCTGATGACAGGGTGAACACCTCCTCCCCTCCCACCCGGGGGTGTCGGCCCAGCCCATTGCCCTTGGCGACGCGTTCCATCCTGGCAGCAGTGCGGTTGAGATATGGGTGCGATGCTAAGACGGCATAGCGACGATACAGCCCTACTCTTCTCCTATCTGCCTCGTCTTCCAACTGCTGTCTGCGGATCACAGCAAACTGGGCTAGCGTCAGACAGCCACCACCTGCCACACAGGGGAAGGGCAGCCCATGGCACAGGTGGCAGAGGAGGGAGTCTATAGGGTTGGCAGCTCGCAGCTGGCGAGTGGGTAGACCCAAAGTATGGGCCATATCTGCATAAGTCCTATCCAGTTCATTATCAGCCACTCTTAAGCGGTACTGCCTTCTCTGCTCCTCCTCTAGGTAGCGGTTCCTGGCAGGGCAGTCGCAGGCAGAGCCACAGAACAGTGTGCTCCACTGGTGGCGCACCGTCAGACGGCTCCAGTCAAAGTCTGGTAGGAGCCCGTACAGCAGAGCCAATCCACTCTGGAGGGTGCGGCTCTTGCCTGTGGTCTCCACCCACAACTGTCGGGCTGACCAATCAGACGGTAATAGTTTGTGGCGCTTGTAGGCTTGGCGGAGGAGCTGGCCATTGCGCAAGTGCTGTACCACGCCTGAAGGGAAGAAATAGATAATTATTGGTCGCGTGTCAGAGTGAAAGTATTTTGTATTTCAGAAATAAGGTCTGTCACCTTCCTTCCTTTCTTCCCTCACTTACTTCCTTCCTTTCACAGAGCAGACTGGACCAAACTAGGTGGAGCTATAGCTTACTCCTAATCGGTTGCCTCTATACTTAATGATACATATGCCATTTAGCAGATGCTTTTATCCAGAAAACCAATTTCTGTAATTTCGCCAGCACAACACTGTAGAATGCACAGTAATATATTGTAATAATTGGATACAGCAGGGTAATGTATATTGCATTGGGGGCAAATTTGATCCGATTTTAAAAAAATATTTCATGCACTAACTAATAATTACACTACATGTAATAATTACACTACTTTCCATAACAGTAACTACTATTTACTGTCATTTGAGGCAGCAAACTCTTTACCTCAGTAAAGGACAACTGAGTCAGAGTACTAGCTGTTCATTGCCTTTCATTTTATGTTAATTGAAGTGAATTAATAATTTAGCCACCAAAAATAATTTAGAAAAATTGTACAACAGCGTAAGACCGACTGCATTAGCTATGCCAGAGGGGTACAGCATTAGCGAGTAGGCTATAGCTTGGTACAGTAGTTTAGTATGGTAGCTAACTTAGCCATCTATAGTTAAGTATAGTGGAAGTACAGTAGCTGAAAGCCTAGTTCGCCTTTTTTTTTTTTTTTCAATGTAGCTATAGCTACCAATGGGCACTGATGGACAAATGTTTGCTGATATATAGAATTAGTTGACTAATGCATGTCTATAATTAGTTGTCAGCTACTCCACAATCTACAACCAAGATGGACGTTGAGGCAGATGACCCTGCTACCGGGGTCATGAGTGAATGAGTGAGAGAAAGAGATGGCACAGCATTGACATGTTGATGTTGTATCCTCTCTTTTGTATCCTCTCTCATTTCAGCAGATCCATTACCTTACAAATGTATATAACAAAAAATATTATATTGTTTTTGAAAAGACAGTAGTATTGCTAACAACATGTAAGAATACAGTAATGTATAGTACCGTAGATTACAGTACCTGTTTTGAATACTGTAGACACATTACAGTACAGTACTGAAAAAGGAAAACACGGTACCTTAACGGCAACTCAGCTGCCGGTAAGTTACTGTCATTTTACAGGGTAATTTGTTATAGTGTGTATAGTGTATAGTGGGTACCTGTCTGTGTTAGCTCGCCCATCTCACAAGCACTGTGGTTGGGGAGGCGGGGCAGGGAGGTGAGGGTCGCCTCCCAGTGGCCACGCCCCCCCTGGGCCATATGACTGATGAAGGAGGCCAACTGGGGGTGGGAGGGCTTCCTGGGGGAGAGAGAAAGAGATGCCATGAGGGAGTATGTATGATGTGTGGAATGCAAAACCACAAAACTACACGAGGCCTGATAGGACTGTGATGTTTCATTCTTCAAAGGGAGTTAGGCCCTAAGTCACAGCTACCTTCATATCCAAAGGTTAACAACGTTATTCAAGAGTGAGATGTTGCACAATATCTCGCCCCAAACACTTAATCTCTGCAGTTTTCTGCTACACTGCTTTTCATGACCCTGCATACAGCCTTGTAATATGGCTCCTCTGCCGCCAGGTGGCGATCTAACATCATATTGGGCGGGTGAGTGAGGATTGGTGAGAAAACACACACACACACACACACACACACACACACACACACACACACACACACGGCAGGGGACGAACAGTCACTGATCCAGTAGATAAAGGATGATTAAGGATTACAGTTTAATACACCAAATCTGTGAGCTAGAGCTCAGCCGCTGCAGATTAAAGATTATGGGCCACCCCCCAAACACACACACACACACACACACACACACACACACACACACACACACACCCACACACCCACACACCCACACACACACCCACACACACACACACCCACACACACACACACACACTTCTGACAAATGAGAAAGGGCTCTAGTCTCGTTCCTAGACACTTCTGCCCGAATGCGCGAAAGGTCTGGTGGCCCAACGGGTCGAACTTGGCCTTCATTAAGCCAATAAAAAGACCATCGAAAACAGATGGCGCATAGTCCATACGTCATAAACTGCAGAATGTAAACAAAACAGGAGACACTCGTCATTTTTGGAGATGTAAACATTATAATTGCTAGCAAAAGAGAGTCAGCGTGTTAGAAAACTGACAACTACATATTACACACACCAATTACATTAAGAAAGGATTACTATTATTGTAAACATGACACAGACAAGATTAGTGGACCTTGTGACTATAGGGGGCAGCAGGGGGAGGAGACTGGGACAAAAGAGAGAAAAAGAGAGTGTGACTGGGAGAGTGGGAAGTAGAAAAAGAGAGAAAGTAGAGGGAGTGTGAAAGAGAGATGGGTACAGTGCATTGGTGCAGACAAGGTGAAAAGTTGTAACAGAGAGAAAGAGAGAGAGCAAGTGGGAGGGAGGGAGAGAGTAGAAAGGCAGGCGAATGAGGTGAATGGTTTCCAGCTGGAGAGAGCTCTGTGAACCGCAGACGGCGACAGTAGGTCGGCATGCTAGTGCCAACGCAGTCACATGACACACAGACACACAGACACACACACACACACACACACACTTCCCTCAAGATCCTGCCCAGAGTATGTGCATCGACTTCCCACTCTGCCTGCTTGTTGACAGACAGAGACACAAACACAGACACAAACACACACACTCCCTGAAAAAACACTTCTGCATCTGTTGCAGCAAAACTAAAACTAAGGTCCTCTCTAGTGGTCCAAATCTCATAACCTCTGAGTCTCTCTCTCCCTGTCCCCCTCTCTGCCTTAGATATATTAATAATTAATTTCTCACTCCCTCTCTCCTTTCAGTTCTCTGACTTGGAGTGGAATGTTGTTTCTAAGAGCCAGATGGCATGGTATGCTATGCTAGTCACACCAGGCAGAGAGAGCGCTAGAGACAGAGAGAGAGAGAGAGAAAGAGAGAGAGAATGAAAGGAGGAGAGGTGGGGGGACACCCGGGAGGCTGGTGGAGGTAGAAATCAGAGGATTGTCTCATTGTAATGCATGGAGTGGGATGAGGAATGGTTCCATGCATTACAATGAGCCCGTCCTCTGATGTTTCTGACAGGTACTGACAGAGGCATAGAGAGTGGCAGAGGGGCATTCGGCGAGAGTAGGGGGCTGGTAAAGGGGTACAATCAGTGAAGGGATGGAGAGAAGAAGAGGGAGAGAGGCAGGGAGTACTGTGCTGCAAATCATTCATCCTTCTATGTATGCCAAAAAGAAATCCCCAACAGATAATAAAGTATTCTATTCTATTCTATTCTATTCTATGGAGAGTAGACAGGAATAGAGTGTCTGAGTGTTGATAAACTGATTTGATGACAAGTTAAGCCAACAAGTGAGTGGTAAGTAATAGCAATGTATAGGCCTAATCAGCAGGGTCTGGGTTAGGGTTTACAGCAGTAGACTTATCTAGCATACTGTATCTAATCTAATCTATTTTTTCAAAGGTCATCTTTGTCATAGATGCCAGCCCATACAGAATGCTGAGCCAAACCAAAGATTACACACTGCCATCTGTTAGGCCCATCAACTCCAACTAAAAGGTGCATGTTGAATTTTGCAAATGGCAGTAGACCAAGATATCCCAAAAAGAGGATTGGGGAGGAATTTCTCAACCATATGTTCAAAATCATACGCCAACATGACGCAAATCGCTGTATATATATATCGGTCTGCTATGCCAATCAAAATAGACAGTGCCCGACTATCCCACACACAGACGAGCGCAAACACACACACACACACACACACACACACACACACACACACACACACACACACACACACAGAGGATAGAAGGCAGGTCTCCAAGAGCACACTAGAGCATAGTCGTGACTCGCCTTTATACAAATAATATATACCGAGCAGTAGGGTTGGGTGGTATAACGGTAATACGGTATCCCGCGGGATTTGAAAATGCCCACGGTATGCTTTTCAATACTGTCATAGCATTTCTGCTCCATTATCTATCAAACTGCCAAATTAAGCGCTGTTTGTCAATTCACAATGTGTAACAGCGTGGTCGGAGAAAGCATTACCAGTGTAACTTTTTGGGTGTTGCACGTGACCTCTTGCATCTAAGAAAAAAAAACTATTAACTAGCCCTAATGACTTGGTCCCTACAAAACTGCTGCTATATGGCAATATTTCGGTTTCCGACCGGACGATAAAAGAGAGCCTGCAGATTTGGACGAGATTATTTGCAAGATTTGCATGAAAAAGATGATGGCCAGAGATCACTAATGGGAACTAATCTAAACTAGCACCTCAAACTGAAACACCCATTAACAGCTACACGGATGGGATCTGTCTGTATCAAGAGCTGCTGTCAGGTTCAGACAGCCATTCGTTGACATGACGCCATACATGTCATTAACTGTCCACTTTGTCACACCCGACTTTTAACTACAGTCAAAATGCCTACAGACTAGCTTTTTTGCATTGTTGATGCACTCCGCGCAGCACTTGATTGCAAATAAACTCTCGGCTATAACGACTGACAATGCTGCTAACATTGCAACCGCCATCAGGGCCCTGAATTGGCCACAACCTCAATCTAGCGATGACAAACGCAGTGCAGGACCAGAGGCAACGGACAGACCAGGCCCTTGGAGTCTGCCGTGCAATTAGGACTCCCAGAGCATAGTCTCATAACTAAATCAATATTTTATAGACAAATTATAGCCTATATGACATAGCACATGAGACAAGTTATATTATTACAAATGCAGTGTGTGATGCTTCTTATTAAGCTATTATATCATGCTATTCAACTGTTGTAGTTTAGTTTGTCAAGCTGTGATTGGGATGTAAAGTTTAAATGATTGTTTAGGCTAAATGTCATACGGTATTGCAGTCACCACATAAATAATTCAGTTTTTCAACGTAGATTAAATATATGGAGCAAAGACACGTCCCGCAGCCCCACGCGACGTTATTATAAAAAAAAAAATTGCGGTTGGTATAAAGGTATGAAAAAATTGATACCGCCCTCAGCAGAGATGTGACAGGGAAGAGAGATGAAGATAAATATACAGAATAGAACACAGGGTGTGTGTGTGTGTGTGTGTGTGTGTGTGTGTGTGTGTGTGTGTGTGTGTGTGTGTGTTGGGTTGAGGCCATATCTCAGTAGGGAGGATCTCTAACTGACAGTTCTGCTCCTCCACAGGTGCGAATCATGTTGAGCAAGATAACAGAGGCAGCAAAACCACTTCTACAGTGTTCAGTGTGTGTGTGTGTGTGTGTGTGTGTGTGTGTGTGTGTGTGTGTGTGTGTGTGTGTGTGTGTGTGTGAGAAAGAGCACGCATCCATCTGCACCATAGTGCACGTGAACAGATGTACAAACCAAACACACCAGTCACCACAATGACACTGTCTACAAGAAGAAAAAAGGAAGGAGGCATGGAGAGAAAACTAGTGGGAGAAAATGAGACGGATAGAGTAAAATGGTGAGACAAAAGCTGTGAAAGAGACAACATGATGGCTGTTAGAATAGGAGAAGTTGACTTCAAAGGGGCCATGGATCCAATCACAGACTTAGCTGAATATACTGTAGCTATCCACTGATCCATTTTTTAAAAATCTTGAAGAAACATATTTTGTCACGGCCTCTCCCAGTCTGTAAGTCTTTCTCTGGCTTTTATTGTGTCTTGGTGTCTGACTGTGTTTGATTCTTTTTTATTGTCCCCCAACGAAATCGGGGAGGGGACTATGATTCGGTCTGTCCGTTCGTATGTCACACGCTTTTCCTCCGACACCACTGGGACAATTTTGATTTGAAATTACACTGACTGGCCCTATTTTGACAAAAACTATGGTGACACTGGTTCATCATTAAATACATCATAATAGGGTGCACAGTGAAGAGCTAGTGAGTGTAGCCTAATGCAGTAGGTCTACAGCCTTAGGAATTTGGGAATCATATTTTGAGAAATCAACACAAAGCTTTAAGAAGAAAGACTGATAAACTGATCAAATAAGCACTACAGGTCCCAATGACTTTTCAGTCTGGCTACAAATGGAGCTGTAGCCTTCAATTTTGTGAGTGAAGTCTGCTATGCAGCACAATTTAATACCAATATTTGGCCTATATCAATACAGAAACCAGAATTGTGTAACCTAGGTATATAGCCAGTCACATTTGTAACGAAATATTTCGTCTTAGCCTATTGGTAAAATTTGTGTTTGAAGTAAAGGCACCTTATATCAATAGAGTTAGTACTATAGTAACCTAATGGTGCCTAGAAGCACCTAAGGCTTCAGAAGGTGATCGCATCAAGAGAAAAGCCCTCCCTGTGCGCAACGGGGACACAGCACTGTAACAGAGACAGTGTCTTGGTGAAATGTTATGAATAAACATCTTGCTTCATTCACACTCTACTCCATCACTCTTTTTTGTAGAGGGGTGCTACATCATTTGTGGGGGACAACATGTGTACACGTGTTTTAATTTAATGTAATATTGTCTTTGTGTTATTTTTGTCTATAACTGTTCTGTACTGTGTCATGTGTTTAATGTTATGTGTGAACCCCAGGAAGAGTAGCTGCTGCATGAGCAACAGCTAATGGGGATCCTAATAAACTAAACTAAACTGATCCTATGCAGGTTTATAATCAGCATAGAAACCACATAGGCATCTTTATGATAGGATGGATGTAAGCTATAGCATTCCTGATTAACAAAACAACACTTTTCTCTTATGACTGATTCACAGTGAAAGCAAAAACATCATTGCCCCAGGTGCCCTATGTACCCCACCCACCCAACCATGCACACAAGCACACCAGCCGCACACACACAAACAGATCATACTGTCTGTTTTATCCCCAGGGAGAGTAGTATGGCTGTCAAACGCCCTTCAATTCAACACCTCCTACCCCCCAATCACACATTGCATAACCACAACTAATGATTGGATACCCACATTTCTTTCACACTCAAAACAACAGCCATATTTTCACTTTTTAACTTCCTTACCAGAGTCCCCAAAATAGATTTAATAAGAGTCAGAAAGGGAGAGGGTGGGGGTAGTTCACAAGAGTCAAGACTGTCAAGAAGTGGCATCATTTTCAAATTGCTATCCAAACCAAATAGTTGTTGCTCTTGGCTGCTCTTGGCTTGTATAATAGAAAAAAAGCAAATATACAGTATGGTTCCTCCTGCTAGCGTTCCTTCTGCTATCCTCATTAGAAGTGTCTGAATCATAACATTTTGTCTCATTCTGACAAGTCACAGCTGTTTGGCTTTGGGGAGACACTCAAGACAATAGCTTGCTAAATCATTTAACTGTTTTCATTATTTCTGTTGTGAACTCATGTTTTTTATGTGTTTTATGCTAAACAATAACAGGAAGTGCAGGTGTGATGAAAGCCAATTGTTCAGTGTCAAGTAATTGACTCACCTGCTTGGGGAAAGTGTGCAGTCGATGGCAGGCCGCTTGGTCTTGGGGATGGAGTAGAGGGGGTACCGGTCTCCATGGCGAATCATCACCTGGACAGACAGCAGTTTGTAGTCCACAGGGCTGTGTCCTGGGAGGGGATAGGGATGATGACATCACCACAACACAGAAGTAGCAGGTATTTTAGTAGTAACAAATAAGTTATCTGAGGCTTATTGTTGGTGTCGTGAGGGCCACCCTCATTATATTTCAGGTATTAAATAATGCTTGTGTAGGTACAAGCAATTTAAATATACCTTCAACAATACATGCATGCTTTTAATAAAGACCCACAAGATCTTTCGAGGGAACTGCTGCCTGAGATATGAACAGCTCAAGCAGCCAAACGCTAAGAGACCCCTCTGCCACCGCCTAGCCAACCCTGAACTGACCCCATCAATCCCCTGCTCTGAACATGTCTACACACATCTGGATCACTAGGTCTAATCTTTATATTAGGCTTGTGTGTGTGCGTGTGTGCGTGTGCGTGTGTGTGTCTCACCCTCCCAAGCCTGTTCCGAGCGGTTAGGGGTGTTGCAGTAGCCGTAGGCCTCAGAGATGGGGTCTTGTTCTGGGGCCTCTGTGCGGGGGACAATGATGACCCTCTTCCTGCTCCCCTGAGCCTTACCCTGGAGGGGCCGCTCGTCTCCCATGGGTGTGGTGGGGATCAGGTGCACTGAGAGAGAGAGAGCGAGAGACTTTTTGACATTTGGACACTATTGGGTCACATTCGTAAAGTTAAAGAGAGATGGGGATACTTAGCAAGAAGTAGAGAGAAGAGGGTGGGACCGAGTGAAAGGAGAGTGTAAAAGCAAATGAGTGAGAAAGAGAAATAGAAAGTTTGTGAAGGATAGAAAAGAGAAAGTGAGCAAGGACACAAACAAACACACTCAACAAGAGTGTAAGTCACACAAACACACACCTCTGACAGCCATTGCTCAATGGACTTTCTTTCCGCCCTAAAACCTCTAGCCAAGTCCTTTAAGGGCTCCCCTCAACCCAGCTCATCTACATGTGAACAGCACTGTACAGATCCCATCGTCATAGAAACCAACCAGTGACCTGTGACCATTGGGCCAGACAGCCCAATGGGAGAGGTGTGGGAACCACTAGATACATTCAGAAAGAAGCTCAGAAACACAGGATCCTGGGAAGAAGTTGAACCTCACTGCCGGTCTGGCAAGACTCTGCTTTACCCACAACCAAATACACGTACGCACACACTCACGCATGCCAACCAACACAAACAATTACCTCAGAGACCCTGGTTGTCCTGTAGGCAGGCAGTGGAGTAGGCAAATATTACATCTCTTTGCAAAGAAAAAGAGTAAGACTCTTTTTCAAATCATAAAAGGACTGGGGACTCATTCACTCCCATGACTACCTTTTCTTGTATCAAACCCAAACCAAGTGCACACACACTTACACGAGACACACACACACACACACACACACACACACACACACACACACACACAGTTTCCATCTCCCTCTTTTAGCTGAGCTCATAGAGTCAACAGTGTTGCTGGACAAAGCTGTCGGGTGTTGGGGAGTTGGAGATGGCTGAGGCGGTATGGGCTGAGGGAGGTGGGGGAGGGGGCCAGACCCCATTAAGACTCCATGAATAGAGCAAAGCCAACAGAGTAGTTGGTTGAGGACTAAGGCTGAGTTTCATCCACACAGGAAGAACTGAGAATGCATTTCCTCTCATAAATCTTTCCTACTACATGAGGGTTGGATCAATTACCCAGGGAAGTGTCAATGAGACTTTTGAAGGTTCAAAAAAGTCAAACCACTACCATAACACCGATCGTAACTTGTAGCCTAATGCATTAGCCCTACAGTATATTGTAGAACTGATCAACTCTCTGTTTAAGGTGAGTTTAAAACCAGGGTATCTACGCCAACTCATACACCCCCACACTTAGGGTTGCAAAATTCTGAAAATGTTCAAGGTGGAAAATTCCCATGGGAATTAACAAGGTGGAAGATTTAGTATTATTAGGAATTCATGGGAATTTAGGAAATGGGTGTTTTGCACACTGTTTGTATTTGTCTCCGATCCTTTTATTATACTCTTATATTACAAATAACAAATAACTTCTTAAAACTTAATTTGGGTTAACATTTTGAGCTGTACTTGAGTAAGTAAGCAAGAGTGCGACTCCTAGTTTCCTAGGCCACCTAGTTTCTATTTCTCTCGCTCTCTCAGATTAATCCCAGGTGTCCTGTCACTTTATTGGTTTACATAGCTTCAATCCCTAACCTTTTGTTAAGTCATTGGTGAGTTATTTAACATGACAGACCAGGTGTGCACAGCTGAAAGCGATTTTTCTCTCTCTGCATCGCTCGCTATGGTTTGAATGCGGACTTAGGTTTGGAGATGGCCTTGTTTCCACTAAAACTTGCTGCAAGAACTTGTAATTCTCCAAACAATTTATTTAATGTAATTTCTACCAATTGAAAACACATTATGTGCCCCATGTGCTTTTGTCATAGGGGAACATTCCCCATATTCCCAGGCCACTGTTTCCATGGAAAGTTTCCGGAAATTTACTGGAAACTGTCCGCCACTTTGTAACCCTACTGGCACTCACAAAATAAGAGCATAAACACACATACACGCACACACACAAAACCAAAACGATATACAAGCTCTATTAAAATGTACAGACCTAGGCCAAGCCCATGTAAAAATATCCTGCTTAATCAGCATGGAGTGCAGCACACATAGGGCCCCTATGGCTTATTCATGTAGGAGAAGCATCAGACTGATCTGATCTGAGCAGAGAGACATTGATAACTGTCATTCTCTTCTGCGCCTGAGGTCTGTTCACACACACACACACACCCTCCAAGGTACAGAAAATAACAAACCTTCTCTGCAACAGACAGAGGCAGCCTTCTCCATGACTTTACATCTGGCCTAAACCCCCCTGTGTGTGTAACCATATCATTAAAAAGACCAACAGCCTACGTATTTCAATTGTTATTAATAGTCAAAAGAAACATGTGGCTTCAAGAAATGTGCACAAACAAATAACACCAGTAATTAGGGGTTTAGGGGTTTAACAGGTAGGCTAGTTCTGAGTGTGTGCTTTGGCATAGAGTAGAAATTTGGGCCAGGCTCACACTCACACTCACTCACATTCACACTCTCTCTCTCTCTCACACACACACACACACACACACACACACACACACACACACACACACTCACACACTCACACACTCACACACTCACACACTCACACACTCACACACAGGATGGACCAGCCGCTACTGTTCCATCCCCTCCTCCTTCCCCTCAAGAGTAATATAGCTGGGGCCCTTTCCAAATGGAGTGGGAGAGGTACGTGGTTTAATAAACTCATTACACATAGCCAGGCAAACACATCCAGCCTTGAAGACATAAACATCATCCTCCATCATACACAATTAATTAAGCCTCACTGTTGGCGATACAGCTAAACACAACAACAGCTTGGCTAACTCTCTGAGCTGTTGATGCTGCTAACTGCTAGATTCAAACAAACTAGCTTAGCACTAAATCCCAATGCCCTAGACCACCACATCTAGCCTAGCCTACCATTACTGCAGCAAAACAGCACTACTGCCATGGCCACTACACCCACTGACACAACAAACACAGTCACACAATGATTTGATTGCTGCAGTAACTTCCTAACTAGCTTATTTCTCATCTTCATATATATGACATTTAGCTGACGCTTTTATCCAAAGCGACTTACATAGCAGTGACTGCATACATTTTTCAGCATATATTCTCAATAGCTCTGGGACATCTCTATTGGGTCTGTAGAGAGATGAGGACATATGCAGACAAATGAAAGGCATCTTTAGACGAGTGTTTTCCATCTCACTGCTCCCTGTGGTCTGTCTCTCAGTCAGTGACTCATCTCTAGCCTCCACATTTATCTCTGTACCCTGTACTCTCTCAATCTCTCTCTCTCTCAATCTCTCTCTCTCAATCTCTCTCTCAATCTCTCTCTCAATCTCTCTCTCTCTCAATCTCTCTCTCTCTCAATCTCTCTCTCTCAATCTCTCTCTCTATCTCTCTCTCTCTCTCAATCTCTCTCTCAATCTCAATCTCTCTCTCTCACTCTCAATCTCTCTATCTTTCTCTCTCTAAATCTCTCTCTCTCTCTCTCTCTCTCTCTCTCTCTCAATCTCTCTCTCACTCTCCCTCTCTCTCTCTCAATCTCTCTCAATCTCTCTCAATCTCTCACTCTCCCTCTCTATCTCTCTCTCTATATCTATCTCTCTCTCTCTCAATCTCTCTCTCTCTCAGCATAGTACCACCATCTGTCAAACACTTGTCCTTGCATTGAGTAGCAAGGTAATCAATAAAGTTTCAGCAAACAAATTAAGCACCATGCTCCAACACATTTGTTTTTCCATTGGTGAATGAATCAGAGAGAGAGAGAGAGAGAGAGAGAGAGAGAGAGAGAATAAAAGTAAGAAACCAAAGGAGAAGACACAACAACAGGTATAGAAAAAGAGTACACAAGTGAAAAGGGAAGTGGAATAGAAGGAGAGGATGACCTATTAAATCTATCTATTAAACATGAAGAGCTGTCCCACATGCAGCCTTCCCTTGAATCTCTGGCTATGATGTAATGGCCTGGAGTGATGAATAAGTTATGACAGCCACTCCCACACTAAGAGAGAAGGTAGAGATCACATGACCAGGGAGGAGAGGACAGTCCTGCAGATTACAGTTTGATGACATAAATATAATTTTCAATGCAAGAATGACAAAGTGTAAGAACATACACATATACACTCACCGGCCACTTTATTAGGTACGCCTTGCTAGTCCCGGGTTGGACCCCCCTTTTGCCTTCAGAACTGCCTTAATTCTTTGTGGCATAGATTCAACAAGGTGCTGGAAACATTCCTCAGAGATTTTGTCCATATTGACATGATAGCATCATTGCTGCAGATTTGTCGGCTGCACATCCATGATGCGAATCTCCCGTTCCACCACATCCCAAAGGTGCTCTATTGGATTGAGATCTGGTGACTGAACTCATTGTCATGTTCAAGAAACCAGTTTGAGATGATGTGAGCTTTGTGACATGGCGCGTTATCCTGCTGGAAGTAGCCATCAGAAGATGGGTACACTGTGGTCATAAAGGGATGAACATGGTCAGCAACAATACTCAGGTAGGCTGTGGCGTTTAAACAATGCTCAATTGGTACTAAGGGGCCCAAAGTGTCCCCCCCCACACCATTACACCACCACCACCAACCTTTGAGTTACTGTTGCCTTTCTATCATCTCGAACCAGTCTGGCCATTCTCCTCTGACCTCTGGCATCAACAAGGCATTTTCGCCCAGAGAACTGCCGCTCACAGGATATTTTTTCTTTTTCAGACCATTCTCTGTAAACCGTAGAGATGGTTGTGCGTGAAAATCCCAGTAGATCAGCAGTTTCTGAAATACTCAGACCAGCCCATCTGGCACCAACAACCATGCCACGTTCAGAGTCACTTAAATCACCTTTCTTCCCCATCCTGATGCTCGGTTTGAACTTCAGCAGGTCGTCTTGACCATGTCTACATGCCTAAATGCATTGAGTTGCTGCCATGTGATTGGCTGATTAGATATCTGCATTAACAAGCAGTTGAATAGGTGTACCTAATAAAGTGGCCGGTGAGTGTGTGTGTGTGTGTATATATATATATATATATATATATACACACACACACACACACACACACACACACACACACACACACACACACACACACACACACACCATAAAGTTAAATTACAGTGGGATTTAATTCAGTTAAGTATAATATTCCATTGCCTCTTGTTTCTGCTAAAGGGGAAGATTATAGGGAAGGAGCAGAGAATGACTTAATAGTGTGGCGTTAAAGATATGTGTGTGTGTCTCTCTCCTGGTATTGAATGTGTGAGCCTACAGGAGACGAAGAAAATGAGGTCACAAAGTTCACACATTCTCTTGGAAGTTAGGACACACAGACACACAGACACAGACACAGACACACAGACACAGACACACAAACACAGACACACAAACACAGACACACAGACACACAGACACAGACACACAGACACAGACACACAGACACACGGACACACAGACACAGACACACAGACACAGACACAGACACAGACACAGACACAGACAGACACAGACACACAGACACACAGACACACAGACACAGCATTCCTGTCTCTTATAGCATCCTTAAAAGTCTAGAGGCAACTGGAAGTGAGTGAGTGAGAGAGAGAGAGAGATATACAGCCCCCGAAACCTAGCTAATTCTTCAGTATTCGGCTCCTACTGTAATCTGCGAGAGGGATATTGAGTCTGAATTTGAGCATATGTGCTTGTCCAGACAGGAGTTAATCCTACTGAAAAACACTTTATAGCAGACTGGTTTTCAGGAATCCAAAATGATACAAAATAATCTGGGTTAAAGATCTGTCATCTGTCAGTTGTTGTTGTAGCACACCCACAGCCCCCTACTTCTTAAAATGTTATTTTCTGACAAAAGACTCTTCCCATCCACGTCCACCAGTTTCCTTGTATTCATTAGCATTGGAGAACATAGTGTCTTGACTATGCACAAGGGAGATGGTACACAATGACCTAATGGTGGCGCCGACCATACCGCCGGCCATTCCATAGCAGATACGTCATTGTATTCTTGGCCACCCTGTTAGAACATTTAAGGCCAATTTATGCATTGTCGATCAACACTGCTGACAACTGTAGATCTAGAGAAATTACGTCTAGTTGACACTTTTGAGTGTTGCCGAGGGGTATTGCGCACCTCCTGAATGTCGCTGAGACCACTTTGACTAGGCAGGCAGCAATATACCGGTCAACACATTAAAACACACACACACACACACACACACACACACACACACACACACACACCTTACTTACAAAATTGGAGGCTGAGGCTCACAATAGCCAGCACTGCTCCCACCAGCACCAGGAGGATGAAGCGGTTCCGAGCCAGCATCCTGTCATGTGATTCGTCTGTGTACCTGTCCTTCAGCCATCCACACCTTTCTCCATTCCTGCTGGACACAACGGAAGATATGTTGCTTTGACAGTATGTATAGAACCTATTGTATTCACCATGTACAAAGGTTTCAAAATCACATGGTAATTTGTTTTTCAATAGTAAACATTGAAAACAAAACATCACAGGTGAGGCCAGCAGCAGTCTAGCACCCCTAAGAGGACCTAGCAATCTAATCCCTTCATGTACTGTAGGATTAGGATAACATGATATAAGTACTACATACATGTAAATTAAAGCACATATACAGTAGCATGTACCAAAATGAACATTTTACTAAAATCACATACAACACACACACGCTTGAGAGAGAGATTATACACCACGCCTGGAAACATGTTCTTCTATACTAGGACAGCGATACGACACAGGGATGGTGGCATACATACACACACACACACACACACACACACACACACACACACACACACACACACACACACACACACACACACAGTTGTAACACAACTCAGCCATACAGTAGAGTTCATGCCTTCCTGTACCATTTTCCACTATAGATCCAACTTTCCATGAACAGATCTATTAAAAGGCAGGGAGTTAGTAGGCTACCCAGCCGATACAACAAGGGAACTGGGAAGAAAAAGTAGAGAAACCAAGTTTAAAAACCTCTAGTTGATGTCGGTTCCACACAACCAAACCCTGCCATTAGACAGTCTAAAAATACCCCAAGTAAGCATAGCCTATGGCTAGACGGTAAAGATGGTTGTCCCTCAGAATAATACAGTTACACAGTGACACACACACAGTTGAAGTATTGACAGAAACATATGATTAAGAATAATCTTTGACAATTCTGTATCTACCTGACCAAAATGACTGACTGAGTGACGTGTTTTCTCTAGATGGAATGGCATCAGTCTCACAAAGGCTCACAGTTGCACCAAGGAGATGTCTCTAAAATCCATTGTTTTCTATCAATAATGTATACAGAAAGCCAGGTGGACAAGGATATTGTCATGCACTCTGTAAGATAACAATAATGTTATCTGCGGATACACTGATTGTAAAGCTCCTTCCGTTTTCCTGCTACCCTGGCAAAAATGACATACAAGACAGGACGATTTTTATTCCTTGGTGCAGCATGGCTAGCGATCAGTCACAGTGAGCCTGCCCTTCTGAATCAAACGCACCACACAGGTTCTGGGCTTGACAGGACAGTCTTGACTCATCTTGTCAAGGCAAGCCACACCAGCTAGTAGCAAACAGCCCGAGATAATCTTGTTAGCGCACGTTAGCAATAATGAACTGTAATGACACATGCCCTAGTCAGTGTTCTTGTGCACATGCCTAGCTAGAGCAATTAGCTACACTTACAACAAGTAAATGTAAATAAAAATGTAACACTGACTATTACGTAGCCATCTCCCAAACTTGTTGCTTTGTTCTGGAGGGGCAGGTTGGGTTGTAGCAGCAATGAAAGCCCGGGCTAGTACTACTAGCTAATCGTACCTTCACAGTGGTAGCTTGCCTATCATCAGCACGGCTAACACTACCACACGTTAGTTCACTGTTGTTGATCGTTTACCTGGTCAGCTGAGCTTATGTCGTGGTGGGGTGTCGAGTCACTTGAATCCACCACCGTACTTGCTTCTTCTTTTCCCGACTCCCGAGAGTCTGAAGAAGCTATCCAACCGACCTTCGCTCCGCGAAGCTGCCTCTTCCTCTCCCCTCCCAGGGCTGGTTCGGTCAAGTTAGCTCGCTGCGACGCCTCCAGGATATCCATAGCAACGCACTGCAACATCCTTACCCGGTCTGACAGTCCCGGCTCAATGATTGAGTCAACCTATTACCGGGCCTTAAGCAACTAATTTCGAGGCCCCCCACCACACCTGTAATAGAAAATAGAGATAAGGAACACCCCACAGAAAACTGTTGGTCACCAGTGGATTGGGTTATGCTTTGCTTGATTACTTTATTCATATGACAGTGGTAGGCTGCTTCATGACACTTAACCATTTAACCCTGCACCTCTTGTCGTTTCCATCATGGTCATCTAGTTCTGATGTGACCCCCTCTCAGTCAGATGGAGGATGTTGATAATGATGAAGATAAGAACTCTCCTAGAATATATTTCGTTGTAGGAATTGTCGATATGATGTGTAGGCTATTATGTTGTAGCCTACTCTTTCGATTATTTTCTATGTGGACAGACAAGCATTTGCGTCTTCCTAGTCCCATCTGGTAAAATGGGTGTGAGTTTGTTACACATAAGCAGAAATAAGCACATAAGCCTACAAACCCTTCCACATCTTGTATCTTTCAGAGGGGCAGCTCATTGAGGAGGTAAGGACAGGGAGGAATTCACCTGTTTGACAATTGATACGCTCTTAAATATGGTGACAACTCCTCGGTTTCAGGTCACGGAGGAATTGAGGACAGATTTTCTGACTCTCTCTCTCTCTCTCTCTCCCACACACACCCCATCTCTCTCTCACACACGCCCACACTCTTTCTTTCTCTCTCCCTCTTTCTCTTTTCTTGATTTCAATAGATATACAATCCCATCTGCTATGATGGGCAAACCACAGTCAGGATCCAATCTTTACCAAAATAACAATACCGACATCTTTTGGACAGAACGTGCAATGTCACATTATTTGAGATGGGTCTCAACCATAGACTTTCACTCCGGTATAGCGGGAAATCCGACTGGGTGTGCTCAGTCTATTTCCGGGTTTTGATATGGCACAATAATCAGAATTATGAGTGCATGGGCCTCATTCAAGAAGAGCTATACGAACACATTTCCTCTTATTAGGGGGCGTTACCTATGCTAATAACAAACAATCGGCCACGCGCCTCCAATGTATGATCAAGTGGGATTCATCATTTAGCACATAACACCTGGGTAAAACCAGATTTGGATGGTTAAGAACTTTTGGTGCTGAGTTGGAGTTGACTTCTCTTATTTTTTCTCTTAACAGAAAATTAAGAGAAAATATAAGAGACATTTAAGAGAATGTTGCTGCATGAGGCCCCATGTGTGTTTAATGGATTTTTTCCGGTGTAATTTAGCAGTTTAATATGCATTTGTATTTATGGATCGTAAATTATGTGTAATTTAGCTAATATGCATTTGTATCGAGCTCCTAATTCTGATTATCGCGCAATATCAAAACCGGAAATTACGCGGAAATAGACGCTACCCAAGCATTTGAGCACATGGAGTCGGATTTCAATTGACACCGGTCTCAAGTGGTAGAAAGCTGCCCCTACAGTCTGTTTTTCAGTATTCCACTATTGTGCTCTTACACTTACACAAACAGCAAATAAACTATAGCTTGAACCAGGAGATATCGTTGACATGACTTTACTGTTCAAACTCAACTTCAGTCTGGCTGTCCCAAGGATCCCAGTTCGCATTTATCATGAAGGAGGGGGGACCCATAGAGTTATAAACACTACAGGGCGCACTCCTATGAAACTACTATGATTATATGAGGAGCACCCTGTAGTCAACTTTCCTCATCTTCTGTGATTTAGGTTAGCGTAAATTCACTGCCACTTGGTGTGCTGGAGTGTAGTATCAACTCAGCTCCACTCTCTCAGGTCAGTCATTTATTGGCACCAGTAGATGGCGTCATGCACCTGAAAGCCATTTACGATCTATAGATACACCCATTGAAGTAGAAGACCACGTGTTGATACAATTGGCTGATGACTTAGTCATAGGAAGTTCCACCCCAGTTCACTACATGGCACCCCTCATGCTGTCACAAATGCCATCAATGGGGAAGATAGCAGGTGTCTACTCTATCCATCTCGATGAAGAAACCACTTTAGAATGTGGTGCACTCTTTGAAGCTTCTCCTGGTGGAAACATTCTGAACTTTGATGACAGCTCGTTGTGTGCAGGTTAACCTTCTACTCCTAACAGATGAATTCCTTAGGCCAGTTCCTTGTGTGTCTCCGTTCTAACACAATATGGCTAAAACAGAGAAATTAATTATCTTTTGAGACTGAAATGCTTTTCAAAGTATCTATGTGTCAGTCAAAATGAGAACACCCAAACCGAGTAAGGATTTTCCAAGATGGAGGGGGTAAGGGAGGGGAAACGAGAAATGTGTGTATCATGAAAATGTGATCCAGCAAAAATGGAGTAAAGGAAATTTTGAGGTAAGACAGAGACATCCACAGAGTCAGTCGTACGCCCTCCTGTGCCACTGGAATCTGTGGCATCCAGCATGCTGCATCACTGTCTGCTCATGTGGTTGACTTGTACTGGCAAGGCCACTGGGTACATTCAGACATCATGAAGATTTATGTAGACATACTCAATCACCTTCTTGCGCAGATTCATGTTATTTAGGCTACATAGATAACCTGAGAAAACTCAATTGAACGATGAAGTGTCATGGTGGCGAAAGTTGCTTCTAGATATGAAGTATGTAGAGGAATCTTGGCCAAGTATCATGAGTGAATGAGAAGTCCAGAATACACACCATGGCATGTGTCATTATGCCTGTCATTATGCAAACCACTGTCAGTACAATGCATCAGATACTTATTGTGATTATACTATGTAATTATACTATATAATTATACTATGCCATTAAGCATGTGGTCTTAGCACCAATAAACAGTGGGAGTAAAAAGATCAAATTTCACTGTAAATCCACACACAAGGGCTACCATACATTAATATTTACAGAGTGCAATACAATATCTGATGTAACAGGGTCTTTGAGTGACCTGTGATCATCTTTTGTTATTTAACTCCATGCTCAAGGCTCTTTATTCTTTTTGCAATCCTTGAATCCTGGATGTTCATGAAAGCTATAGGATGTCTGTTTACATTGTTTACAAATAATGAAGTAAAACAAACTTATATTTTGTGTTATGATAAGGTAAGACACCTGTACTGAGCTCATTATTGGCATTTATAAATCACCTCCAAGAATCAATGGCTAGGGACAGGGTTAGGGTTAGTTATATACCGTATCCCAGTGATAACCTCCCACAACCCCTTAGAAAAAAACGGGCATTGTTGAGGCCCTCAGTACGACCCTTGAGAAGTAGCCATGCAGTTCTGTAGCTCTGCGATAGCCTTGTTGGGCCCTGCCTCTATCTTGGGCCAGAGTACAGAGTGCACCAGGCAGGTCTCTGATTATTGATGATTGAATCAGGCGTTCCAGTTGAAGCTCCCAGGCTGGCTGCCTGTGTTTGGCATTCCTGTGTCTATTCCTGCAGTAATATCTGAAGGTATGGCAGTCATATGAGCCAGTCTGCCGAACGTGCATCCACTTAGAGGGCTGTTTCCACACCGTCCGCAATGAGAGTCATGGGATGGGGAGGGTGTGTGTGATTGCGATGCTGTGAGAGTATGTGTATGTTTGTGTGTGTGTGTGTGTGTGTGTATGTGTGTGTGTGTGTGTGTGTGTGTGTGATGTATCATACTATAACTTATTACTGTTTATGTGAGTATGTTGGAGAGTGTGCATGTGTGTACATACAGTGCATACGGAAAGTATTCAGACCCCTTCACTTTTTCCGCAATATGTTATGTTACAGCCTTATTCTAAAATGCATTTTTTTCCTCATCAATCTACACACAATACCCAATAATGACAAAGCGAAAACAGGTTTAGAAATTGTTGCTAATTTATTAAAAATAAAAAACGTATTCAGACCCTTTACTCAGTACTTTGTTGAAGCACCTTTGGCAGCGATTACAGTCTTCTTGGGTATGACGCTACAAGTTCGGCACACCTGTATTTGGGGAGTTTCTCCCATTCTTCTCTGCAGATCTTCTCAAGCTCTGTCAGGTTGGATGGGGAGCGTCAGTGCACAGCAATTTTCAGGTCTCTCCAGAGATGTTCGATCGGGTTCAAGCCCGGGCTCTGGCTGGCCACTCAAGGACATTCAGAGACTTGTCCTGAAGCCACTCCTGCATTGTCTTGGCTGTGTGCTTAGGGTCTTTGTCCTGTTGAAAGGTCCTGTGTGCTCTGGAGCAGGTTTTCATCAAGGATCTCTCTGTACTTTGCTCCGTTTATCTTTCCCTCGATCCTGACTAGTCTCCCAGTTCCTGCCACTGAAAAACATCCCCACAACATGATGCTGCCACCACCATGCTTCACCATAGGGATGGCATTGGCCAGGTGATGAGCGGTGCCTGGTTTTCTCCAGACTTGACACTTGGCATTCAGGCCAAAGAGTTCAATCTTGGTTTCATCAGACCTGAGAATCTTGTTTCTCATGGTCTGAGAGTCCTTTAGGTGCCTTTTGGCAAACTCCAAGTGGCTTCCGTCTGGCCATTCTACCATAAAGGCCTGATTGGTGGAGTGCTGCATAGATGATTGTCCTTCTGGAAGGTTCTCCCATCTCCACAGAGGAACTCTGGAGCTCTGTCAGAGTGACCATTGGGTCTTTAGTCAACTCCCTGACAATGGCCCTTCTCCCCCTATTGCTCAGTTTGGCTGGGCGGCTAGCTCTAGTAAGAGTCTTGGTGGTTCCAAACTTCTTCCATTTAAGAATGATGGAGGCTACTGTGTTCGTGGGGACCTTCAATACTACAGAAAAGAATGTTGTCCCCTTCCCCAGATCTGTGCCTCGACACAATCCTGTCTCGGCGGTCTACGGACAACTCCATTGACCTCATGGCCAATTTTTTTATTTATTTACCACAGGTGGACTCCAATCAAGTTGTAGAAACATCTCACAGATGATCAATGGAAACAGGATGCACCTGAACTCAATTTCGAGGGTCTGAATACTTATGTATAAGTGATATTTCAGTTTTTTATTTTTAATAAATTAGCAACAATTTCTAAAAACCTGTTTCGGCTTTGTTATTATGAGGTATTGTGTGTGGATTGATGAGGGAAAAAAATAATTGAATCCATTTTAGAATAAGGCTGTATGTAACATAACAAAATGTGGAAAAAGTGAAGGGGTCTGAATACTTTCCGAATGCACTGTACGTCATGACATGCAAAACAGCTGATCTCATAATAAAGGATGTATGCCCTTTAGCCCTCTTCGACTTTCATCACGTTTTCTACTCTTTCATGTAACATATCCTCAAGTGACTTTTGTCATTATTGCCTCAAAACACCATTTTGGTGATGGACTTTTGGTCATGAACACAGCCATCCACTGTGTGTGGAAATGACTGCCTCAAAGCCCATTTAAGTGCATTTGTTCACAATAGAGAAGCAACTTGTTATAGAAATCTACCTTAACATAAAAGTGTGAAATAAATAGCTACAATGGGGCAGCATATTAAGCTTCACATTCTTCACCATACAGTAGTATATGAAATGTGATTCACCTTTAGAGTTTTGCTGTAATTTTCATTGTAAATTGCTTATTTTAACAATGTTTTTGTTTGTGACCTACAGTGGGGGAAATAATTATTTGATCCCCTGATGATTTTGTCAGTTTGCCCGATTACAAAGAAATTAGCGGTCTATAATGTTTATGGTACTTTTATTTTAACAAATAGAGACAGAATATCAACAAAAAAGTCCAGAAAAAACACATTATATAAAGTTATTAATTCATTTGCATTTGATCGAAGGAAATAAGTATTTGATCCCCTACAAACCAGCAAGAATTCTGGCTCATACAGACCGGTTATATGCCCATGAGGCACACAGATTAGTCCTGTCACTTTAGGAAAAGTACTCCTAATCTCTGCTTGTTGTGGGTATAAAAGACACCTGTCAATAGAATCAATCTCTTCCTTTCCAACCTCTCCACCACCATGGGAAAGACCAAAGAACATTCAAAGGACATCAGGGTAAGAGTTGTAGACCTGCACAAGGCTGGAATGGGCTACAAGACCATCAGCAAGAAGCTTGGTGAGAAGGAGACAACTGTTGGTGCAATTATTAGAAAATGGAAGAAATACAAAATAACCATCAATCGCCCTCGGCCTGGAGCTCCATGCAAGATCTTGCCTCGTGGGGTAAGGATGATCATGAGAAGGGTGAGGGATCAGCCCAGAACTACACGGGAGGAGCTTGGTAATGATCTCAAGGCAGCTGGGACCACAGTCACCAAGAAAACCATTGGTAACACACTACACCGTAACGGATTGAAATCCTGCAGTGCCCGCAAGGTCCCCCTGCTCAAGAAGGCACATGTACAGGCCCATCTGAAGTTTGCCAATGAACACCTAAATGATTCAGAGAAGGCTTGGGAGAAGGTGATGTGGTCAGATGAGACCAAAATTGAACTCTTTGGCATAAATTCGACTCTTCGTTTTTGGAGGGAGAGAAATGCTGAATGCTACAATCCCAAGAACACCATCCCCACCGTCAAACACGGAGGTGGAAACATTATGCTTTGGGGTTGTTTCTCTGCTAAGGGTACAGGACGACTTCACTGCATTGAGGGGCCAATGGACGGGGCCATGTACCATAAGATCTTGGACGAGAACCTCCTTCCCTCAGCCAGAGCACTGAGGATGGGTCGTGGATGGGTCTTCCAGCATGACAATGACCCAAAACATACAGCCAAGGCAACAAAGGAGTGGCTCAAGAAGAAGCACACTAAGGTCATGGAGTGGCCTAGCTAGTCTCCAGACCTTAATCCTATAGAAAATTTGTGGAGGGAGCTGAAGCTTCAAGTTGCCAAGCAAAAGCCTTGAAACCTTCAGGATTTGGAGAGGATCTGTAAAGAGGAGTGGATCAAAATCCCTCCTGAGATGTGTGCAAACCTGGTGACCAACTATAAGAAACGTCTGACTTCTGTGCTTGCCAGCAAGGGTTTCTCCACCAAGTACTAAGTCATGTTTTGCTTGGGGATCAAATACTTATTTCCTTCGATCAAATGCAAATTAATTTATAACTTTATATAATGTGTTTTTTCTGGACTTCTTTGTTGATATTTTGTCTCTATTTGTTAAAATAAAAGTACCATAAAAATTATAGACCGCTCATTTCTTTGTAATCGGGCAAACTAACAAAATCAGCAGGGGATCAAATAATTATTTCCCCCACTATATTTCCACTTTATTAATCCCGGGCTAAAATCATTCAAAGCTGCAGAGTGAAGTTTGAACCTGCCATGTCAGTTTTGGTTCAGTCTGGGTCTCTGAATCCACTGTCAGCCAGTTCTACCTGTCCCCTGCCAGCCAGTTCTACCTGTCCCTTTGCAACCAGTTCTACCTGCACCACCATTATCTTACCACAGATAGCATAACTCCAACCACAGGTTGCACATGCACACATTTAGAAATACACTTAGAAATACATTTAGAAATACACTGTATGAAACATGAGTTTGCATTCCAGCACATTGTGCTCTCAAACATGTGTGTACTTATTAGGTGTACAGACATGCACGCACGCATGCCCACACACACACACACACACACACACACACACACACACACACACACACACACACACACACACACACACACACACATACACACACACACACAATGTATTAATAGCAGCTGCTTGGTATGAAGGTCAGTTCATTTTTATTAATTCAGGAGCCAACTGAAAACATGAGTTAATAATTGACTCTCTGTGGACACATCTCTAGTTTAAGAAGATGTGTGTTGAAAATAATAAATTAATGTTTTGAAAATGTAGGCTAATGTAAAATTAACCATTGTGCTGAGGTGGTAATACAAAAACATATGGCTTGATGAGGGTAAAAATCAAGTGTTCAAGACAGGATAAAAATAGTTTGATATCATGTTAAATGATGTGAGATAACAGCAATCATGGACAGATGGACATAAGCAAAACTCTACTGAGCAAAGCCATCACACAATATCAGTTATTCTCTAAGACTATCACGTCACAAATGAGAGTGTCCTAACATGGTTGCTGTGACACACGTTGACACATTGGCTACTTTACACACATGGGCCTGCTGAGGTATTCCCCAAATCAATTCTCTTTATAAGGGAGCATCCTAATATGGTTGACCCAGGACACATACCTCATCTCTCCCAAATATAGAATGGTAAAGGAATCTCCATAGTTGCCTTTTGTGTGGGTCAGCTGGAGACTTGGTCATTCTAATACACTACTCTGGGTCATTCATAGTGAACTGAAAGTGAGCTCTGGCAAGAATCGACAAATTATGTTATCCAATTTCAGAGAATATCATAAGACAATACTGTTTATCATTCAATTGCCATATCGCTTTAGCTCACATGGCTGCATGGTATTGCATTTTATAGCCATTTATCATATTGTTGATTAAACTCATTTGAAAACACAAAACAGTGACATTGATTCCATAAAGAGCAATGTGGTTGGTGATTAGAGGAATATACAGTATTGTATTGTACTGTATTGAAAAAATAATGGGATGGAATAAAAGAGAAAGAGAGAGAGAGAGAGAGAGAAAGAGAGAGAGAGAGAGAGAGAATATCCTAATTAAACAGATATTAATCAGTAACCTGTGTTCTAGACCATTGACCCTGAGTTCAAAGAAGAGCTGGGTTCATATGGCAGGTCTGTTTTGATGGTTTAGGCTTCTGAAGAAAACTGGCCATCGCTGCCAATTTTTGTGATAGATCAATACAAGCACGTGACATGGCTTTATAGGTAGACTCTAAGATATGACGTAATAGCAAAATGAGTGGGCCGACACTTGCCAGAGACATTCAAAAACTGAGACGCCACATACCAGAGAATATAGAGTGTGTTGCGACAGAGCGAGTTAAAAATCAAAATCCAAACCAAAGACATTTCAGAGAAGGGAAGAAAAGGTTACACTGTAGAGTTGTATGCGATTGGTGCATGTGCTCTGCCATCTTATGTCGGAGGGCAGTGAAACTAATGGACGCTCTTGTTTGCTCTTGTTCACTACAATATCCTTGATGAAAGTTGCTCTGTTTTCACAGGTGTGACATCATATCCCAGACCCTACCTTAAAGTCACCAAGATTATTAGACTACTACTGGTCAGGAAGCCGGTTAGAGTAGTAAAACTACAAGACAAGTGGGCTGCCAGTTAACGTCAAGGTGCCTCTTTTTTTCCTCATTGAGTGAATAACTCCAACAGTCCAGTTGCGGTGTGATGACTTTGGATCAAGTTTGGGGTCAGTTGACTTCAGTCAATTCGGGAAGTAATTAAAAATTACAACTCAACGATTGCAAATTAGTTATTTATTTTCAATTATTTCCCTATAATCTGAAAGTGAAAAACTTTTTATAGTTTTTCCATTATTTTATTGTAAATTCAAGTTGATTAAATTGATATTGAATTTACCCCAACCCTACTAGACTATACACATTGTTATCAAATTACTGTACACAACTATGTTTAATATTGCACATGGGTAATGTAATTGATAGATACGCTGTTAATCATAAATCAAGGAATGGTTGGTGACTCTGAAGTTATGTTGTTTCATTAGAATCATTGAGGTCAATATGCCTCAAAAACACTGTTTGTAAACCAGTAACAGGTTGGAACTGTTATGGTTATCTAAAAACAAGTGCACATTGGAGGCATCATTAAGTGTGGGGATTCATTTTGTTTCATATCTATTTTAGAATACCTACAGAAACAACAAAAATAGCCAAGATGGTATTTGGTTTCAAAGTACAAACCCACCTTTTTTGTCAACCTACAGTACACTGAATCCTACAAGATTCTGCCCTGCTAGATTACTCTGCTCAACTTAGTCTACTACAGGGAAGAACAATGTCATAAAAGCAGTAGGATGATGGACACCAACACAGACATAATGACACAGTGTATTTTCATAAGGACTTATCAGTGTTATCAGAGCAGTGGTTGTACAGAGGGACTGACTGGGGAGCATCCAGTCGTAGTTGGATGAATTTACCCATAACTCTCTTACACGCTAAACACAGGTTACTTTGCAGGGTCTTCTGAGGATCACCACAGATATCAAACTTCAAAAGGACCAGGAAGAGTTACACTAAACATGTTGTACAGTAGGTTTATAGGTTTTATATGACATCCATTGTCATGCTATCTGGTTTGATTTGGTAGGATTCCATTAGTTTCAAAATACACAGGGGCAAAACAATGCTTACATCTACAGCTATGCTACTGGACAATGGTTCAGATTGTGTTCTGGGCACTTGCATGAGAGAGTCTGGATACAGTTGGGGTCAATGACTGCTTAAGACTCTCAGTTTCTCTCTCGTTCATACTGAAGCCAGTCAGTCAGTAACGTGATTACGGCAGAGCACCGTGTGGCACATGATCTGGCCTTGTCAAATTGTATCTCTAATTATAAAACCAAGTGGCGTACGCATTTTATTCTGCAGCTCAAATTAGTAAACAGCATTTTCTCCGTAATACACACCAGGATGGCTCAAGTCACCTCCCAACCGCAGTTCCCTCGCATTCACTGATTCTCTCTCTCTCTCTCTCTCTCTCACACACACACACACACACACACACACACACACACACACACACACACACACACACACACACACACACACACACAGTGAATATCTGTATACCTATATACAGTTATATACTGTATATAGTAGCTCAATAAACGTTGTGGTCCCCAGTGTCCAAAATCTTTTAAACACGTCATGCTGGCAGCCCATCCCTATTTTCAAAGCCCACTTTGTGTTTGTTTTTTGTGCAAAATAGCCTCCATGATTGCATAACAGCTCTCCACGAGGAAGGTCAAAGTGTCTCTGCTGCAGCACATGGGAAAAATAACAGCAAAGATACGTATGGAGGTTATGCATTGACTTTATGCAGTGACTTACCCGTGACTTTTCTGGTGAGTTTCTATGCTACGGTGAGCTCCATTGATTCTCATGTCTTTTAACCAAATGAGAGCTGCCTATAACCGATGCCAACATGTCATGGCAGTTACTTTGGGTTTGTAAGAGATTATAAGACTATGACAATAACATTGGTAACTAAGTTGAGAACATGGGAATCAAGAGAAGGCCTTATCAACATCTACTTTCATGTTTAGCAATATACAGTGTATATTGCTAAACATGAAAGTAGATGTCTATACACAGACTCAGATCTAATCTAATGTTATATTATTTATGTCTGAAAACAACGTTATAATGCCCCTCTGTGGAAGTGCTTCTAGTTCTCACAGTAGGCTACCCCACTGCTGACACAATTATTATCTTAATAAAAAGACAGTCATTTTTTACCTTGCATGTGGGGTCACTCAATGAAGTGATTGTGAGTGTATGTGCCTGGAGGTTCTCCAATGATTGACACTCCCTCTTACCAGCACCAATCTCTAACTCTTGGGATGTATTTTCTCTCTCCCACTCTGAGAACTAAACAAGCTCTTTCCACAGACAGCTAATTTGGCTGGTAGGCTGCTCTTCATGTTTACATAGGACGACGACAGACTTGGTTTTATTTCCGAACACTTCAAGAAAGGGGGTCAGATGGATTGCATATTGCAAAATATTGACACTAATTTCAGTTGAATTTGAGCCACAGCAGAGTGATCTTGTCCTGTGAACAGAATTGAGGCCTTCAAGTTGTGACCTCTCTCAGGGCCATATCATATTGCCTGTTACTTATCCAACATAAGAACTGTATCACTTTATGATGAATTAGAATTCATGTTATTTAATTTATAATTCTGTTGAAATTACATTTGTTGGAATTTAGGAGATTGTGGAAGTGTGGATCCGTGGCGAAGTACCCTTCTGCCCTCCATTCAGAGGAAGCTTCATCACGTGAAAAAGTAGTGATGGGGCGGGTTTTATTGACGTACTGTTACATATCAACCAATAACAGCCTGTGTTTTGCGGCTTCCCATTCGACGATAAACATTCTGACCTGTCTCAGAGGCATTCATTGAGGCAAGGCGAGCAATGAGAGACAGGCCCGAAGAGTGTCGGAGCTTTACTGCACGATTTGGATTTATTCACTAGCAATACATACACTAAGGCAAAAATATCACCCTCTTTAATAAGGAGAGGACGCAATCTGCTGTCGCGATCGTGAGGTTTTCAACGGGGGAAGGCAACGTTTAGCCTGGCTAGCTGGCTAGCTAACGTAACGTTAGCCTGTATATCTTAGTTTTTGCTAGCTGACCTCCACGACATCACGGTCGCATTGGAATAGCTAACTAGTAGTGTGATAAATAAGTTTCCCATCCCTTGTCGTCAGCAGCCCCTTGTCCCCCAACCTAAAGTGGTGCCCTACGGACGGGTCTTGAGAATATGATACAGAATGAGTCAGAGAGATACCCTGGTTCATCTGTTTGCTGGAGGGTGAGTATGTGTCATGTCACAATGTATACGAGGCTAACATTTTCTGGCTAGCTAGCTACAGTTGCCTAGCATATCTTGCAGTTAGCTAACAACAGCTAAGTGGGACACACACACACAGCTAGTCCAGACTTGTCCATCAATATGTTCTTCAGACAGTTCAATGTCATAGAACAAGGTAGCTAGCAAGTGTCGTGTGAACATGTAGTCAGTCTCAGCTGTCATAGATGTTATGAGTTTAATATGACTAGCCAGCTAACGTGACATTGTTGTTAACATGGTAATGACGTTAGCAATGCAGCTAGCAAAGACTAGACCAATAACGGATGAAATGTACACATCACCGTAGCACATGCGTGATTAAATTGCATTGGTATTTCACATTTTAGCTAGTAGTAGGCGACACATGCAGTGCTGATAAATTGTTTAGTTAAAAGCCACGATTTAAACAAGAATTTACTCTTCAAATATCAATCTTCCCAATATTCAATTCCCAATATCAATTCTCCCAATATCTATAGCTTTGGCGAAGCAGTACTAGTAGCTAACTGTCAGGAGTCTGTCTGAAGCTGCCCGAGACATATGTTCAATATTTGGCATTACAACCAAAACAAATGCCGCCAGTCGCTCAAGGTCATGGAAAAGCTCTAAATTGTTGCTCCCAAATCTGCGAAATGTTCCTTCCGATGATAAGTAGTTGGTATACCTAATGGTAGCTACTTGGTAACAGGACAACAGTGGAGGCGTCGCTTATTGTTGCCAGCACAGGACCAGAACTATTGACACCCCCACTAGCATGATGCAGTTAAAAACAAACTGCAAGGACAGCAGTAGCTATCTGCAAATATTAAGATGCTGAGTGATTGACAGGCAAAATACCAATTACTAGGCTCTGGCACACTAAACATCTCCATAGTGTAAGTGAATTTCTTCAAGATTGTCTGATGCAATGACTCATCTGGACTCTGTGAAATGTAGTCTAGTATCATCAGGATTAGCATGTGTTTGCTCTGTCCAGCTTCACAAATAAAAACAATGTTTTTAGAGTTGTTTTGGATGCACATGCAATGATAGCCTCCTCTTTGGATAGTTGCAACTGCTACTCTAAGAGGCTTGTCTGGAGTTGCACACAAATACATAGCATAGCCTATACATAGACCGGATCTGAAAAACACTTGGCCACACATTTACCAGGTAAAAGGTTAATTATTAATCAATACTTCAATTGGGTTGAGCCTCCCTAAGGGTGACAATAACCACAATAAACTGGGGTGAGGCTGAGACAAATTGACCTGGTAAAGGTGCACAAAGGTGTGGAGCATTCCTACACATGCTCCAGAGCATGGGCTCCATGTTGCCTACGGTATGACTTAATCTGTATTGTTTACCTTAGTTTGCTTACGTTATTTTGAGATGGTACAGACAGTCTTACACAATACTCTTATTTTGATATGCAAATACACCACCGCCACAGGGAGCAATTATTTATTAGTGGTTAGAGAAAACATTTGTTTAAATAAAAATATTTCACCTTTTGTAAGTGCATTTTGTGCAATTCTAATTTCTACATAGTTTTTAACATCTTAAACAACAGTTTTCTTGCTCCTTGCCTACCTCTTCTTGACTTGATACTTGCTACACATCATCCTCTATCTCCTTTGTGCTCGGTTATAATGCACATCCAACTTTCTCTCTCACTCTTCTTGCTGGTAAATCTGCCTGTTTTCATTTTTTCAAGAGAAATTTGCAGACATAACATCTTAAAATAACACTCCTGTCCTAGCTATTGAGTTTGGTAGCTTTGCTGTTGGCTGTCACTGTGTAATAATAGACAAATCTGGATTAAAACATTGTTGAAATGTTTGCCGATATGTTTCTCACCCCTTGTAAGGAACAAATTATTAGCCCAGACATGCAGAAAAATATGAGCGAATCATGTAGACAACCTAAAATATTAATATTAAGCTTCACCACTGAGGTAAACCAAAGAGATATTGGGGTAAACAGTTTTTCCAGCAGCTTCCACATGGTCCTAAAGCCAGCTGATTACCCACCCGCCTACCAGCCCATGCATTTGTATTTTTTGTGTCACGTCTTTTACATTTCTGAAATTTGTATCCAATTAATGTGGGTCAGTTAGTTGAAAAGCAAGATTAACAAAATGTTGCATCCCTACTTGAGAACAATTGTTGTATGTAGAAGACAGACAGAGGGCATTGTAGACTCTTCTAGCCATACAAACTTGTTCCACAAGCCTCTGAATTCCACAACAGTGTCTTTCTTTTAAAAGAATCAGCAACTTCCAGACCAATGTCCTTACTGTTCTCACCTCAGGAGAACAATTTCATCTGTCTATTTGTTTGTGCTGACTCTCTCTCTTTCTCAACCCCCCCCCCCCCCCCCCCCCCAGGTGTGGGGGAACGGTAGGAGCCATTTTAACCTGTCCACTGGAGGTGGTAAAGACCAGGCTGCAGTCATCCTCCATCACACTCTACGTCTCTGAGGTGCAGCTGAGCACCGTCAATGGGCCCAGCGTGGCCAGAATGTCCCCTCCGGGACCCCTGCACTGCCTCAAGTGGGTACTCTGCAATGCATAGACACACCGAAATATGGTGGATACTAGCATACTGAAAATATGATGTAGCCTCTTAATAGTTAACAAGCACTAGGTCTAGGATATTTTATTACAGTGTCTAGTGATATATGCAGTAGTATACCATGCAGTAGTGGATATGCCTGACTGACAGAATTGTTGTTAGGAACAACTGCGCCGTGTGCCATTTCCCAGAGCAACAGTGACTAGAGTGGGAGGCTATGACAAGTGTATTTTTAAGCCATTACAACAGCTGTTACAATCAAATGACCCCCAAAAAATTCTACACACTTCAGTGACATGACATAAATTGCTAACCCGTATCATGTCGTTGTGAATTGAGTTAATGCCTATAGGCGACCTTCTAAAAAAACTGTGTTTGGTCTCTCTGTTTGTAAATAAGAACCTGAAAGGTTTTGCCAATTTGGTGGCTCTGTAAAATGGCTTCCTTTGAAAGAGGCTTTGGTATGAAGGTGCACCTCCATTATTAGTCAGAAAACTATTTGATCTGTATTGATTACACTGTGATGCATTGTCAGAGGGCCCCTCAGTTTTACATACTGAATTTGACTGTCCACAGTGTAGAGCTATAGACATCTTAAGAAAGAAGAGTCTAAATAATCCAATATTTTCTAGGTGTTTCCAAGCCCTCCCTCTTCCCCTTGTGAGGTTTGGCCACAGGGACCCTCCCTCCTCACTAGTTGGTGTGTTGTTGTTGTTTTGCTCCGGCCCATGTCCCCTTGGCAGAGCCACCTGGACAGCCACCCCTCGTAACTCTACTCCCAGACCTCAACCGAAGGGAGAGCAGTATGTGGAGCAGTGCTTTAGCCTAGCAGGATATGTCGTATAGTATCATATCCAACTGTTTTTTCCGCTCAATGTACTCCTTGTTCCTCTAGAAGCAAGTATTTTACTTGAGACCCTAGCCTGTCTGTACTCCACTGACTACTTTTTTCTCCATAGTGAAGGCTAGATTTGTGCTGTTGAAGAAAAGACCGTCAGCCCGCTATTAAGAATGGTGCAGTCTTTTCCTGAAGTTGTTTAGTCAGGGCTGCTACACCCTTCTGGCAATAGAGGGTTATAGTCTTGTCCACAATGGCATAATGCCACCACTGAATTCTTTGATTTAATCAGATTCAAATCTGCTCTATTGGCGTGACCATATATTAAATGTTTTTACATAAGCAGTTTGAGTTAAATGTACTAACATGGATTATTAAGGATTCTACTTCTTAGCTGCCCCACAGACAGTAGGATGCCAGCTATTGTCTTTGTTTTGTCTGCAAAACTCATGAAATGTTGTGATGGCAGCCCATTAGATTTTCTGTGACACAGCTTTTGTGTTTCAGTGGGGCATGGAACGATGTTCAGAATGAATGTGTGTGTGTGTGTGTGTGTGTGTGTGAGACACTGTGTGTGTGTGTGTGTGTGTGTGTGTGTGTGTGTGTGACACTGTATGTGTGTGAGAGAGACACTGTGTGAGTGTGACAGTGTGTGAGAGTGCGTGTGGATTAAGGCATTTAGTTTTTTGTTGTTGTTATTTAGGTTGATTCTGGAGAAAGAAGGACCCCGCTCTCTGTTCAGGGGCCTGGGGCCTAACTTGGTGGGCGTGGCCCCCTCCAGGTAAGCACTTTTACACCACTTGGTTGTAGATTCAGAATCAGAATTATTTTATTTGGCCAAGTATATTTGCACATACAGGAAATTGACTTGGTGAGGTTGGTGTGTGGGACATAAGAAACAATATATAAGCAAAATATTAACTAGCTCATTATTATGAATTTAATTATATTTAGATTTATTGAATTTTCAGGTATGTTGAATAAACATGAGCATAGCTAGGGCCAGCAACAATCAGCAGATGCACAATTTAACTTGACCCTTTAACCCGAAAACATCCCCACATATTCTGTCTTGCCCTTGCATACACATACACACTAGTGTATGACACAGACTCACTGTACACTCACATTTCTTCCTGTCTTCTAGTCGATGATAGACATTGAAGTTCCTTAGTTGTCCATAGGAATGTCTAGAGGGGCCACATGGTTAAATAATGAAGTCAGGGGGTTCTATGAGGTTATTGTGTCAGCGTGTTTGGTGTCAATGATCAGAGGTTGTCATGTGGGTCTCATGCTTTCCCTGGACTGCCTCAGCAGTTAATGCATTTCTCATGCCGTCAGGTTTTGGTTACTGGACACAGCACTGCGTTAACAAGGTGATGGGCAGAATGTCATGCTACAGTATGTACTGCCAATCATAGGCTGTAATTGGCTAATGGTTCACCCCACAGTACAGTATAAACCAGGGCTTCTCAAAGTCCGGACCTCAGTTTGCATCCGGATCGAACAGCAAGTCAATATGGACCCAGCCCATACCTCGTGTTATGAATACAATACGTTATGAAGTGTAACGTGTTCTATTTTGAAATACATTTTCTATTGATAAATAAATTGTTAGTGACGTATACTGTGTAGCTGGAGATCATTCACAGCGATCCTATCCCCAGATGAATGTGCATTATTTCCCTATCGTTCCCTATCAGCTCCTAAATCGCAGATACAGAATGTGTCTTGTTTTCTCTAGTATACAATTTCTATAACTAGTGTAAATGTAGTTGTAAGAATATGTCTGAGTCAGAAATAAATATGGACTAACTGTCTGAGCCGTGTCTGCCTCGGTTTCATGCTGGCCCAATCACAAGAGATGTGTAATTAATTCCGGTAGGCAGAGTAGGGCGGGTCTTCGCAGAACATTCCATTGCCAATGAGGTGAAGATGTCGTTGTCAAAATTTACAAAGAAAAGAAAAGTTGACCAAGAACACTGAGTATTCACACTGAGTTGACAGACAAATATGCGTTCATTTTGCCCCAATCCAGCACAAACCCATGTGATTTGCACAGAAACAGTCGGGATTGTAAAGGGCGGCAATGTAAAACGTCACTATGACACCAAGCACAGCCATTTCGAACAGCAGTATCCACAGAACACAGGTGAGGACAACAAAACTGCGACAGTTGAAGGCTTCCTATGAGTCAACAAACAAATTGTTTGTGAGATCTATGACACAGCAAGAGAAACCAACTGAAGCCTCTCTCCGAGTGGCCTGGGTGCTGGGCAAGAACAAAAAGCCCTCCTCTGATGCAGAGGTAGTTAAGGAGTGTTTGGATTGGATAGTTGAAGCTATGTTTGAGGGAAAGGAGAAACAGGAGATGTCAGAGAAACTCAAGCAAATACCATTATCCAACTGCACTTCGTCCAGGAGAAGAGTTACTTGTTGACGACCTAGTAAAGCAGTTAACTGATGATATCAAGAACGCACAATGCATTTCACTTACTGTGGATGAGTCAATAGACAGAACTGACAAAGCCCAGCTATGGGTCTTCGTCAGATATTTCAGCAAGGTAAAGGGAGAATTCTTTGAAGACTTACTGGGCCTGACCCACTCCATGGCCACACTAGAGGAGAGGACATTTATGAAGCCATCATGCAGATGCTTAATGAAAGAGGAATTGACATCAAGACTGTTGTGTCCATGATTGGGAAGGAGAAGGGAGCTGTCCAGTGTCTGAAAGAGCACCATCCAGACCTGCTGTCATACCACTGCATAATACATCAGTCAGTGCTGTGTGCCAGTCTCGGAAAAGAATACTCAGATGTCATGGAGAATATTATGAAGCTTATGAACTACCTGAGAGCCTCCTCTGCCTTGTTCAATCTCAAGCTCCAAGGCCAAGGCAACACAGTGAGTACCTAATGGCAGCAGGTGGCTGGAGATCTTCAAGAGTGACATCACAGAGGCACATCTCCACTTTCCAACTCTTCTACAACAGACTAATGGTAATCACCATTATCATCATGTTTCCTTCCTGGAGACGCTGGCTGAAAATGTCAGATATCGCTTTGACAGCTTCAATGTAGGTAGGCAAGTTCTGCTCTGCTTTGGATCTCCATTTCTGGTGAAGAATGTTGAGGAGTTATTAAGAGAGGCCAAGAGCATCTTCCAAAGGGCAAGTGCTGCATTTCTGCTGACAGAACTGATTGACCTGCAGGATAATGTGGCTTTGAGTGAAGTGAGCTGTGACCTTCTGGACAAAGATGGTTACAGCAGCAAATTCTCTCAACCTCCAGAAAGTGGCCATCTTTGTGCTCACCATGTTCTGTTCCACATATAGGTGTGAGTCTGCATTCTCCACAATGAATGTGGTAAAAAGCTCATATCGCAGCATCTTGACCAATGAACATTTGGATCAGTGTCTCCGTCTGGCAATCACACCTTTTGTGCCTAGGTTCAAGCAACTGATTGCAGGCAAACAATGCCATTTTTCCCACTAGGCTCAAATGTATTTTGACTATCTTGACTGTCTTGAACTTGAATGTATGTTGCTTAAAAGTTCTAAGTGAGTTGATTAAATGTTATTTTGTTGGGGCGCTTAGTGGCGTAGCACACTAATGCGCTTACCACGTAATCGCAAGGTTCCTGGTTCGATTCTGACCCTCAACCTATCTTGCATGTCATCCCTCCTCTCTCTCCCATCCTTCCTGTCAATCTCCACTGTCTATCCCAATAAAGCAGAAATGGCCTAAAAACATATTTAAAAAAAATAATATATATATATATTATTTATTTTGTTATCGCCAATTGTTCCGGACCTCTGACCTTGAATAAAAATCAGATGCGGACCTTGAGTAATAAGTTTGAGAACCTCTGGTATAATTCAAGTAGGGCTGCAATGATTAGTCTACGTAACCGATGATGCGGATTATGTACATTTGCCCATTTGTATATTTATGACCGGTGTGCCGTTTTGTTTTGAAGATGGCAGAAGCAAACCCCGTTTTGTGTGCTGAGGAGGGTTCCTCCAAAAAACTCATACCGCCCAAAGTGTGGGTATACTTTAAGCAGACATCAAATGATGCTTTGTTCACTGTGCAAAGTCCAAATGGCATACCACAGCAGTACAACTGCCATGCATGAACACTTGAAAAGGAAGCATCCCGGAACCATGCGGGAACATGACGCACAGCCAGGACTGACTTGCCAACACACGTGACCGCCAACACACGTGACCGCCAACACACATGACCGTCAACACACGTGAACGCTATCGAAAAGCAATTGGACAGTGCGGGTATTAAAGGTATTTGAACCTGAGGAGTGAGTTTGACCATCTCAACTCGCTTACACTCACTCCTCTAAACTCACGACACCACAGCAAGTTCAGCCATTGAGCTGAGCCTAAGTGCGTGTCCAGATCACAGTTGTTGCAAACTGTGTAGCCCCACAATTTGAGTTTCTCTAACCAAGTCTCGAACTCACGACCTCTGACTTGCCAACAGGTGTGACCATCTCCTGAAATACCCGCTGTAAACCAGCTACGCTATCGAAAAGCTAGCAATTCTACCGTGCGGGTGGGAGTATTTGAACTTGAGGAGTGACTTTTACCATCTCAATTCGGTTACATATGCACGTCAAGTAATCAGAATTTATTCAGTGCTATCCGAAAGTGCAGCACCTCCAACTGATAATCAATTTGATTCTTTCAGCATTTAGCTGGGCATAGTAAATTCATGTAAAAATAAACGCTTTGTCAAATCCAAAAAACGCAAAAGCTGCCAACAATAGAACTGTTCTATTCTTATAAGACAAAGTACAATAAGTCAAATGGATAAAAAGAAGGAAGACATGGATAATTGGGTGAGTAACTGTATTTAACCTTACCTGTATATAGTGGGCATCCACACTCCACAGCATTTAGAGGCATTAATCAAATGATTGTGTCATGACATGTTTAAACTATGTAATATTATCAACAGATACAATTTCAATATCAAATAAAGTATGTGACCACTGAATGATGGTAACTACCCACACTTTTAATACATTTGGAAAAGGTATGTCAGTATCATTGCATTCAAAACGTGTTTCTTTTGTAAATTAATCATTTAGACTAATTGATCAATTGGTAAAAAAATCTACAGATTAATCGATAACAAATTACTCTTTAGTCAAAGCCAAGTATTCGATTGACTAAACTCTGTCACCCAGAATCATGTGATTGCATCAATGGATTTTGTATATCCTCTCTGTAGCCAAGTTATGATGGTCGATAGTTCGTTTACCTATTTTCATTGGAAATGATGCTGTAAATTCATGGAGGATGCTGGATCCATTCTGCATCTTAAAATTGTCTATACACTCTACATCAAGAGGAGCTGTGAATCAATCATGGTCATTATCTCGCTTGTGCCCCATCTGTCAGACTGGACAAACCACACTAATTCTCCCTAGCCAGAGGTCTAATGCTATTACATAAATCAGTTAGTCAATCTGAGGGATAAATGATAGGAAATGAGGGTTTCTGAATGACAGCTAAGTGAATCAGAGCTACAATATAGGGCCTGAGTAGCACTGTGCACCAGCCAGTTAACCATGAGTTGGAGGAGGGAGGGGATAGCTAGCTTAAGTGCTGCGAGCCCAGTGCTAAATTGCTACTAATGCTAATTGGGCCCTGATGCTAATGATAGCCTTAAGTGGTAGCTAATGGTGGACGCTAGCTAATGCTACGGCTAGCAAGTGCCTGTGCTAGGTGTATGTGAAGTGCTTTGTTGATAGCCTGTCTAATTAGATGCTGGTGCAAGTCCCTCTTAGGGCAGAGCCACCTGGGACACACACTTACATAATGATGAGCCTTTAGTGTCTTAAAGGGGAAGTTTACCCAAAATCCATTTTCATGTGTATTTCTGGTCAATCCAGAATGCATACCGTTTCAAACGATCATCATTTTGCATACAGCTGCACCATAGCTATCGAAAAAGCAAGGTCTGTGTTTACCTTCTAAACTCTCATACCTCGTTAAAATACGTCAGAGTTTTTGCACTCAGACCCTGCTCTACAATGGCAGTGATTCCCAGAGAGCAGCATGCACTAGCTCTAACGCTGTTCAACAGAAGGCCCTCGCGTGGGGGGGATAGGGGAATCTTGGGAGTTGTAGGAATTGTCTCAAATGGGCAATTTGGAACATCAGGACTGATCAGGGCATTCAAAGCGAGATATCGTTTTAAACGTGATTTGTTTGTGAATGTGTCTACTATTGAATAATGAAAACAAAGCAGATTTTTTTAAATTTAAGTATTGAAGTTAGAAAACAAAGAACATGTTTGATGGACTAAGGCACAAACTAGCCTGGGTACCTGGCTAATTCTGCATTCACCAATGCTAACTTTGTTGCCTTGCCAAACATGCTTGCACCCAGGCATATCACAGACAAAAACTGACTGAAGCAAGTGGATAAGGTCTTGTTCTCCCCTTACCACTGTGTGTTTTGTCCAATTATGATTATGTGAACTCAAACAGTTGGACCGCATTTGTTTGCTCTTGGCTTTACATTTACAGTAAGAAGCCCAATAAGCTTATGAGGCTGAACCCGACAATATGATCCAGTGTGTTTGGTAATGTTGTGAAATGAATTAGCTGCACAGCCAATGGAAGAAGAGGTTTACTTTATTAGGTAATATTGTTTACACAGGGGTGATGGGGGCAACTAATTAGTTATGCACCAAAAATGCAACATTGACCTTTATGACCAATTAGTTTTATTTTAATTTTTTATCAACCTACATTTAGTTTTCTGTCTCACATTCCTATGTCTCACTTTACTACAGAGCCATCTACTTTGCTGCGTACTCCAGTGCCAAAGAGAAACTAAATGGAGTGTTTGAGCCGGACTCCACGCAGGTGCACATGGTCTCGGCTGGCCTGGCAGGTAACCACACTAAGCTCCTCTTCCGTTTAAACTCCCTGTAGGCTTGATTCACCAGAGTGATTGATGTAACTAAATAGTGTTATGATCGATGCTACATGTAATGTGACTCCTCCAAATGTGTTGGCCCAAAATGGATTGGACTTGACTCGCATCAGTCTAGGTAAGTTCAGTTAAACCAAGGCAGTTGACCTAGCCTTGCGGGAAACTCTATACTAGTTATCGTAGAGGGTCCCCTACCTAGCCTACCATTATAGTTTTAGCCTATTGCTCCCAGTGATTTTCACATTGCCTCCAGCTAGCAGTGGCCAACTAGTTTCCCACATTTAGTCCTCACCTTGAAAAAACTGTTGGGTTATAAAATGTAAGAACTCAAGCCTACATGCTCACCCTTTGCCCTGTATACATAAACACAGGCTTATCCTGTTTCTCTTGGCTAGAGTGAGAGTGTCGCAACCCTATGATAAACTGGACAGACAAAGGAATTATTATTTAGAATTATTCTGTCTCAGGGCCTTACCCCCCAATCCATCGGCTGAGTGCCAAGCAGAGAGGCATCGGGTCCCACTTTAGTTTGACTCGGCCGGGTGATGGAACCCACAAACTTACAATGTCAGGGTGGACAATCGGCCTCTGAGTTGCTCATGCCTATATATAACACTTGTGTTGTAATGGTCTATGGTGAATAGACTCTATTATGAGAGTGATGAGGTGTTGACAGACGAGGTCAGAAAAACCAGGGTCTGTTTACCATTGGCTCATAGATATGTGATACAGAGCTCTGTACAGGGTACTGGCTTCTGCAGAGTCTATTAATAGACCTGAGGTCACTGTGACCCTGGGCTAAAGCAGGGGAACACAGATATTATTGAAGTGTGTGTGTGTGTGTGTGTGTGTGTGTGTGTGTGTGTGTGTGTGTGTGTGTGTGTGTGTGTGTGTGTGTGTGTGTGTGTGTGTGTGTGCATGCATACATTGTGAGATAACAGATCTACGCTTAGCCCTTGACACTTGACACTGTGGCAAATAGCCTGTTTTCTTATGTATATTATAAGCTTGCTCTCTCAGAAGAACTTCTATACTGTATACATTAATATATAAACATATTAATGACAAAAAAAGAGCCACAGCAAGGGTGTGTGTACTTTTTCACACAAATCTTAATTTTTAATGAATGATTAGGATGATGATGTGCAGGGGTGGGGCGGCAAATACCTTTGCACGGCACTGTACATATTGTTTAGGACAGGTGATTTAGGGAAATGTGGACAGTCAGTGTGTTGTGCTGCAAGCAGTGTGGTGCTATATAGACAGCTATGGTAGTCTAGGTCTGAATGTAAGTGTCTGTCTGAATGTCTGAATCTGTCCTCTTCTCTACTCAGGGTTCACAGCCATCACAGCCACCAACCCTATCTGGCTCATAAAGACCCGCCTGCAACTGGATGCCAGGTAAACACCCCAGTCGGAGCACTCTGTATGGCCCCATTGATGCCTGTCCATACGTAGATCTGAAAGAATTTTCCTAAAGCTATATGGTTATAGCTCCACAATGCCCACTGATAGGCTAGATATAATTTTAACCTTAACCCCTATGTGATCCAAATAGATCTTCACAAGTGCCTAAGAGGTCAATTGGGTTTAGCTGATCCTGTTGGTTGAACCTTTGCTAAATCTGTATTCTCCCTCCTCAGGAACCGAGGGGAGGAAAGGATGAGTGCGTTTGAGTGCATGCGGCGGGTTTACCGGTCAGATGGGCTGCGAGGGTTCTACCGGGGCATGTCTGCATCCTACGCTGGAATCTCAGAGACTGTGATCCACTTTGTGATCTATGAGAGCATCAAACGGCGCCTCCAAGAGGCTAAGGCCGCGCACACTATGGATGAGGAAGAGGAGGCGTCCAAAGACGCGTCAGACTTTGTTGGGATGATGCTTGCCGCCGCCACCTCGAAGACCTGTGCCACGTCCATCGCATACCCACATGGTAAGAGCAGAGCCTTTTGGGAGTAGGTGGAGGAATATTTGGAGGGTTGTTACATTACACTAGTCAACATCCATGTCATGAACTAAGCTACATGTATTTTTTAAATGACCATAAAGTGACCATTTTGCCTTGATCTCTCCCCCCTTGTAGAAGTGATCCGCACCAGACTACGAGAGGAAGGCACCAAGTACCGTTCCTTCTTCCAGACTTTGACCACAGTGCCCAAGGAGGAGGGCTACCGTGCCCTCTACCGCGGTCTGACCACCCACCTGGTACGCCAGATCCCCAACACCGCCATCATGATGTGCACCTACGAGCTTGTGGTCTACTTTTTGAACGGTTAACCTCCTTGACCTGTCACCCCAGAATACAGCCACTCAGAGAAAGAGAGGGACTGATGCCCACAAGGACCGATGCACAAGAGACCCCCATGAAATAGGAGAGGAGACTCCCTAGAGACTACTCCCATCCCCCTCGTCCTGTCTTACTAAAACTAAACCCAAATGTTAAAAAGTGTTTGTTTTGGAAAGGGGGGGGGGTGGTTTCAGATAGGTGCGACACAGGGAAGGGTCATTTGACAGGTTTTTGCCATGTTGATTTGGGGATATGGTTTTAAAGATGTTTAAAATAAGCTCTCCCTAGAGAAATAGTCTTAGAAGCCCCTCTGTTGAAATGTATCTCATGTTCTCCCACTGGAACTCTCTTATTTGATCTCCTAAATAAGCAGTGTTACAAGAGCCTTGATTAATAGAGCAAGTCAATAGGAGAGTCAAGCTCAAGCTATTTTAAAGTCTTATAATACTAATGAATTTAAAGAGATGTAATCCCACCCACTACTACAGTACCTAACAGATCAGAACATGTGTTGCCTGAATAAGGACTGAATGCTTTATTAACTACAGAGGGTTAAGTGGTAAGAGTCCTTTGACAACAATTTTGTTTGGGAGCTTTGAAGAGGGTGTGCATTCCCCATGTCCTTTGCTGTAACAGTGGAGGAGTGTACACACTGAAGTTGTCCCAACTCCTTTCTCTGTCTGAGGTCACCGTCAATTGTGTAACCAATGATATTTGACATTGTTAGTCTTGTTTGTGTGTCGGGGGAGAGGGGTACTTGCTGTTCAAGTACAGACGCATTGAGACGATAGAGGGAGAATGAGGTTGGTGGGGGATGTGCCTTGTGTGATGACTTGAGCTGACCTATAAGATGCTGCACAATGGTGATGGTGAAGCTGAGGAGGAAATGAGGACATAAGTCAGATTAGTCCTTTCACTCAGGACCATGTTTAGTGGTCCTTGGTCCCCCACCACAGTCCATATGGTCTATAACACACAAAGATCCTCATCTATCTCTACAGGAGGCTAGTCCATGATAGGCCTGACCCCTGAGACCCTCAAATGTAGGCATTGACACTTGTACTGTGAATGGTACTTGAAGCTTAGACGTATGCAACAGTCTGCCTTTACTGTAGGGCCCGGTTAAGGTGGACAGCTCTCTGACTGTGAGTAGGGGGGATAGGCCAACCCTGACCTCTGACCTATCAGTGCAGATATGGAGGATTGAGCCCCCTGAGCCTGACCACCAGCCTGCCTCCTCATTCAGAACACCCAGTCTGACCACAAAATGCCATTCTAACTACTTGAATGTAAGACATCACAAGGATTAACATACTAAAGACAATGGAAGTGAAAAATGACCAACCTTGTGCATATTCAAAATAAATATTAACATAAAAAGTTAACAAATTTAACAAGACTATAGTAATAATGATAATTATATTAAATCTGTATGCACTTTCAATGGCCCTCTCTGGTCCACAGTTGCATCTGTCTTCGCATCTCATCTTTCTCTGCATCAGAATCCAAACTAGTGTTACAGGCAAGGACAATCTTCTGCCAAGTGTTCACTTTGGAAACGTGTTGTACAGTTCAGCCAGCGTGTGGGAATAGCTAGGAATACTCTGAGTGTGCAAGTTTGAAATGCGTACACAACAAGGATAGCATATCCCCATGCATAATGCAGTATATGTGCAGTTTAAAATGTTTTTTTTTTAAAAACAAGATGGCTGCGTTTCAACAGATTTTGAAATGGTTTCATTTTGAAACTGCATTGTATGTCTTTTTTCTTTTCTGTTTTGTTTATTGTTGTAAATTGGAGTTATTTTGACGCCCTTGCCTTGGAACAGAAAGATGCTTGCTCTCTTCTTCTTTGGCCTCCATTTTGTTTTGTTTTTCCTTTTCTTTTTTGTGTCATTTGTCAACTGAGAAACCAGTGTTCATCTCCTTGTTTATGTTGTGTTTACATTCAGCCTTGTAACTATAGAAACACCCCACCTACTGACCTTTCCCTGCTCACATCACATGACCTGAGCACAGAGCCTTTTCCTGTGCATGTATACTTCACTGCAGTCATTTCAGGTTACTATCCACAAGCCACACCCTAGGACAAGAACAACTTAGCGCATTTGAGCATAAATGTTAACATACTGTAGCTGTCATTACTGTTTTTCAACTTGATTTAAAGTATTGACATCTAGATGTCTTTTAATCAGTCCCATGCACTGTACTAATGCATGTTCTCATCTCAATACCAGTTCTAACTTAACTTGATTCTACCTAAACATGCCCCAACTCTGGCCTTGTGCAGTGAAGTCTGGAACATACTACTTCTGCTGCATCATCCTTACTGTGAAGATTCAAATGTTACCACATACATGAAGGATGCACTATTTAGATCATAACCTTATTCTAGAATAATTGGTACATAAGTAAGGGTAGTATTACTATTGTATTGACAAACTTCTCTTCTTACTGCTGCTAGTAATGACGGGGCACTGCTCATATGTCCTGGGTCATGGTGCTGGCCACACCCATTGGCTTCACACACACCTACGCAATTAATATATTGTATATTGTGAGTGTTCACACCTCTAGATGCATTTCTGTTTAGTATTGTTGTTTGTATCCTTTAGTCAGGGTCAACATTAGGTAGACAGCTTCACATGGTTTTGGTCTTGCCCCTGAATGTCTGCTGTGTGTGTGTGTGTGTGTGTGTGTGTGTGTGTGTGTGCGCGCATGCTTGTGTTACTTGTCTTGCCCCTATTTGTATTTGTGTGAGACTAGGAGTATGCTGTCTCTCAGTCTGTTAACCACAAACAGTGTTTGTTTTTTCATTCATTTCATTTTTCCCTTTTTTTGTTCTTGTTTTTGATAAGCCTACTGGAAGTATGGCTTACACTATGCATTCTCACACCCCTGGTTTTGTAAAACTTAAATAAATAAAAAAGGAAAGAGTGCAAGTACAATATATCTGGTGTTTTGTTATTTTTCTGTGATTTGATTGTGTCTGAAAAGGGAAATGATTGTGGAGGATTCCCAGAAAAGTTTCCCCAGTCTTGCTTGTAGATTGAAATCAACTGTTATTCACATTCAAATCACCAGGTGGTAGTGTTGACCAGTCAGAGTTTCTTAAAACTAAAAACGAACTCTAAAAAAAAAAAGAATCTAGAAAACAGACATTGCAAATTATTCTAAGGGGCTTTTTGTTTCTTTGGTACCACACCAACTCTTAGGACAAACAAGGGAGCAGAGGGGAGAAAAGGAGAGCATATTTGTGGGGTTTCTCCCTGTTTCCTACTCTCTTTCTCCATCTCTCTTTTACTGTTTCTTCCACTTTCTCTTCATCTACCTGTCCCCCTGTATCCCTTCCTCGCTTTCTCTCTATCTCTCACTTTTGCAGCATTGCTGTGTCTCCCCAATCTCCCCAATCTTGAGGAGAAAATAAGTGGTAGCAGAGACAGGTTGAGGTTTGGGAGGGGGCACCAGCTTTATATAAGCCTGGAGGAGAATCTCCACCTATCCCCCTCTTCATGGACAGCAGATTCATTGGCATGGCTCATATAGAATAAGCTTATCCTCCACTGATCCTAACTTAAACCATTAGAAGGACAATAAAACAATACCTATCTTAGATCAGTGACCAGGGACAAATTAATCCCGCAGGTACTTCAGCTGAGTCAGCCCCTGACTGAGACATTGAGGGTCATACTGTGCCAGAACATGCAGAATCGTTCGGCTCACGGATGCCTTGCTAAGCTCAAATAAATACAGGCACATACTGTAGGTGTTTCTGCAGACATCCACATATTCTGGTGCCCTCTATTTAGGACAAGAACCCCGCCACAGCATACTTAAAAACATGCATTCACAAAACATAAGCTTTTGAGCTTTGTCTGAACTCTTTCTCTGCCACCCACCACTATCATCTGAGTATACCAGGGAGTGTGGCACCAGGCACCAGGGACCCAGAATAAAAATCCCATGTTATTCTCTCTCTCTTTCTCTCCCACTCTCTTGCTCACTCAGACATACACACACACACACACACACGGTTGTGTGAAAACACTCGCCCACATATGAAACAAAGTGAAAGAAAGTTCAGCACAGTGGAAACAAAGTACTTTAACAAGCATAAAATCTCATGGTGTGGTAGCACTTTACATTACAGCTAGGAATAAGTGGATAATAACATGGTAATAACCATGATAATTACAGTAATTACTGATAGTTACCAGTAACAAGAAAGACAATTGTCTTGTGTACCTTGATGTTGTAAAACCTCAAATGTAATAAAAACAATGACCTAAAAGAACTGAGTGACTAAAAGACCAGGAAAACTAAAAACAGGAAAACTAAAAACAGGATAAAACACAAGACTAATAGACGATAAAACAACCTAAATAAAATAATGGTTAAAAAGATATGTCTTAAGATCTCTTAAAAATGTGGTGTTTTCTATCACAGTGAGTTGACTCTTCTTCTGTTGAAAAAAAAAGATGATTGCACATGAGCCCCTGACAGGAATCGACCTCCTAGTGAAGGGCAGAGCACCTTTACATTAACTGCATGGAAATCATCCATAAAAACTGTATCAGACCCATATGGTAGCTTATTGCTATGTTACATTCTGATGCATGCATGCTGGTACTACTGTAGGTAGCCTAAGTATTACCACTGACCATGGTCTAAGTTTTGAGGTTAAGACATGGTACATTGCTAGAACAAAATGGAAACAGGTAATATAGCATTATCCAGCTCTGATACCACCTTATTTCATAGTAGCTACCTTCTCAACCATCCTTCATGCAAAATATTGACTGTCAATACAATACACAATACACACACAATACATACACAATGACAACACTGTTCAATCTGGGCTAGCATCACAACTACTTCAGTAGGACTCTAGAGAGGAAACTGCATAGAGATGAGAGGATTAGAAATGAAAGAGAAAATGGAAAGTAAACGTAGGGAAGAGCAGAGATGTATGAGAAACTTGTGTGTCTGAGGACTTCACTGAGTTTCAGTGAGTGTTGGTGAAAACATTTATGGGAAGCTTTGCTAAATTATGCACAAAAAAAAAAGAGACACACACACACACACACACACACACACACACACACACACACACACACACACACATACAGTATGAGGGCTACTCATCATCAGTTGGACGTTTATGCCTCAGTGAGCATCCCTCTGGGTCCATGAGGAGCAGACTGCATTACTGAAGCATCCCACTAAGACAGATCCATTTACCATTGAGAACATAGAACCCTTTTTATACATAGTCCCCCTATCAATGTCAAGAAAGCCATTATGAGGCTGAAATATCTGAAAAATCAATCAGAAACATAGCCAAAACTTTAGACTTACCAAAATCAACAGTTTGTAACAGCATTAAAAAAGAAAGAAAGCACTGGTGAGCTCAGCAATCGCATACGGGCTGGTAGGCCAAGGGAGACACTACAGTAGATGACCGAAGAATGCTCACCATAAGTAAGAAAAAACCTAAAACAACTGTCCCGCAGATCAGGAACCGTCTCCAGGAGATAGGCATGAATGTGTCAGACACTACCATCCTCAGAATACATCACCAGCCGAACTACAGAGGCTTCACTGCAAAGTGCAAACCACTAGTTATCCTCAAAAAGGAGGGTCAGGTTACAGTTTGTTAAAAAGTACCTAAAAAGCCTGCAGATATCTGGAAAACCCTAACCCTAATCCATAATAGTATTATGTACCAGAGTGATTGCAAAGGGAAAGTTTGGAGATAAAAAAACTGGCTAACTTGTCTGAATTGATAATGTAGCTGCCACAGGAACTGGCTAACTTGTCTTAATTGACTACTGACAGCAGCAGCAGAACGTATTCTGAAGTGCATAGAAAGATCTTGTCTGCTTGAGTACAAGCAAATGCCTCCAAATTCATTGGATGGTGCTTCATCATACAGTAAGACAATGACCCCAAACATACTGCCATAGAAACCAGAAGGTTTTTCAGGGACAAAAAGCAGAACAACTGAAGATGGCTGCACTATAGGCCTGAAATAGGGGAAGTATGTTTAAAAAATGTTGTACTTCCTAAATGGTGAACCCATTCGGGGGAAAAAAAAAGAATTAAATTGAAGGGCAGAGCACTTTTACATTAACTGCATGGAAATCATCCATAAAAACTGTATCAGACCCATATGGTAGCTTATTACTGTGTGTACCATTGAATTAAAGCTGATAATCTCTACTTTGACCCCACAGTAATTGTTTGATTTCATATCCAAACTGTTGGAGTATAGACCTAAAAGAAGACAAAATGCTTTAACAATACTTATGGAGGGCACTGTACGTTTTCCCATGCTTCCAGTGCAGTATAGATGCTTAAATGGGAACACACACACTAGACAGGATAAGAGAGAGAGAGAGAGAGAGAGAGAGAGAGAGAGAGAGAGAGAGAGAGAGAGAGAGAGAGAGAGAGAGAGAGAGAGAGAGAGAGTTCTATGGATCAAATCACACTGGGAAATAAAACTGCTGAGCAGACAGCTCAGTGTTACTCAAGCTCAAGTGTCAAGTATGTCAACAGCAATGAGAACAACTCCATCATCTAGTCGCCTATTCTTTTTTACCACACACACACACACACAGGCACATACAAGCATACACACACACACAGGCACATACAAGCATACACACACACACACACACACACACAGGCACATACAAGCATACACACACACACACACACACACACACACACACACACACACAGAGGCACAAACACACTATTGGCACCCTCACACAACAAACAACATTGAGGTTTAATTAAAACAACACAACGAAGTATAGGCTACTGCGTGTATGGCTCAGTACAAAATATAGTGTTGTGCACTGACTTGGAGGTAATGTTTGATATGGATTTCAACTGTTTATGCCTAAATAGAATTGATGTTACTATTATTAAGATATCCTAAAGGGTTCTTCAAAGGGTTCTGTGCCATAGTAACCCTTTTAGGTTCGAGGTAGGTTAGAACTATTTTAAAATAGTAAAAAAAAAAAAGATTAAAATCATTTGGATTGACATTAGAATTTGTAGTCTGAATTGACCTTTAATCTGGATCAAGTGTAGTTTTTGCATTTTTCTGAATTCAGAGGTATCAACTATTGATAGATAGTTTTGATGCCAACAATCTGGATAATCTTAATCCCAGTTCAGAGTGGATTCAGGGTAGATTTAAAAAGTTGAAAGGCTGTAGAATGAGGCCTAATTAAGGTAGGGGTGTTTGAAAAAAAACACACACATAAAGATTTAGTTATTTAAGTAATGTTTTATAATGTTGATAGGCAATGTCTTAAAAAAAACTAATTTGCATCACAAAATAAGCCAAATCTCAACAGACTTTTTGGGCAAGTTTCTAACAGTAGTGATTGACAATTGGATCTTTTATTGCAGTCCAACAGCAGCTAGTCCACTCTGTCGCATGGCTGCCAAAGGTGGCCAGGTCTATCCACTTGAGGCCATTTCATCTCATTACATGTGTGTAAGTGTGTTGCTTGGTGAATTGTTTGAGACCAAAAACACAAATAAATATAAGATAAATCTTACAGGTCGTTTACAGACTATTGTCTTATTAGAGCTCTGTTATCCTAGAGCGACGTGGCCAATCAGCGCGCGTTGAGGACACATGAATGGTGATATCCACAGCATGGCTTGCCAAACAAAGAAGACGCCCGTCGCGAATTCCCGTCCTAGTCGGTAAACGTATTCGCGCATAGTGTACACCGAAGACTTGAGTTGCTTTGGGTTGATCTGCGGTCAAAAGAGGGAAACCAAATGAATAGCTTGGACGCAAAAGAAAAAGTACAACGATTTTGTTTTGCTCAAGAAAAAGGAAACTTGGCTTCGTGAGTGCTTTGTCGATCGTTCATCGAGGCGAGGCTTCTCGGCTACATTGTAAGTAAATGTTTCGTCTGGTTAAGGTTATGCTAATCGATTGCGTTGAAAATAGTAATTCTTTAGTCAATGATGGTTGCCCCGTTTATGTTCGTTATTCTTTATCTAGTAGCCTAAACTTGGCAATGTTTACAACTTTGTCACACAGGCTTCGGTGTTTTTTATGTGTAATTATGGCGATTTCCTCGCAAAACTATCAAAGCCACTCGCAGAAAGCTACATTATGATTTTTTTAAACAATCAAATCAAATAACCTAGGCTGTGGAAGCGCAGCTTCGGTAACTTCAGAAGCTGTAACTTGTCTTAGACATTACTTGATATGCAAATGTTTCATGTCTCCCCTCCGTTTATAATAGCTTGGAACTAATATTTTAAACCGATTTTCTGACGAGATTTTTTCATTGCTCGCAGCAATTGGATTTTTTTTCTGTTTTGATTGAAGGCGAATACTGCATAATTACTAAATCCGAGCACTTTGAATGTTTGTCAACATGACGCTTATGGTGTTGGGAAATGAGGAATCACATAATGTAGGCCTATTTGAGAGGCTATTCAGAATGTCTGATTTGTTCAGTTATTGTAGTTACGGGTTCTGTTTCAATGTGATGCCTGGCTCAGACATTATGGGCTATTTTCAACATTAGCGCAGCAGTTGACATTAGTCCCTATGGATAGGCCTACTGTCAGGTGTGCAAACAGCGGAAAGGTGATTTTACAGCGGGGGATGGGTTTACTAAATCCGACGCCGATTCATGTGGATCTCTCGTAGTTTGTTCGGCATTTAAAGGTTAAATGCTATGCCCTGCCCTAGAGTAGCCTGTAACCACACCATCTGTTTGGCCCTCCCGGGCATGGGCACTGTCCAGATGAAGTGTTGTATGACGATTTCACGTACGTGAGCGAACCGGAGCAGTGTGGTATTGCCTTGGTAGCCTCTCTCGACAGATCATCATGTCATATTGACTTCCATTGAAAACCATAACACGTTTATGGTAGTTGGATAGGCCTAATCAATGACACCCTTGCAGTAACGCCTATTCAGCATTTCCTTACTATTGGATCCTGTAGAGCCATCAACACCCCCACACTTCAAATTATCACCATCTGGTGTTTGGATCCTGTGACCTCTGTGACTTCAGTTGACCTGTGAACCCAGAGCCACCTGGGTGGGTGTCATCCACAGTGCATGGGCCACACAGAGCTGTGATCAGTATTATTCTCCTGAACAATCAGGATAGCAAAGAAGGGCAAAGTTATGCATAGGGTGGTGTGTGTGTGTGTGTTACCTAGTTCCTGTGATCAAATAAGAAGGGGACTGGGGTGTTTGTCTGCCTGGCTGCAAAGATGTGTGGTATAACAGATGGGGCTGTTACCTATAAAGTACAGCAGTTGGCACTGCACTTCATATCTTTAGGTGTGAATTTTTTATTTATATTTTAGTGAGTGGGCCTGTAACATTCTGTAGCAGGACTTCCTATTACAGCTTCCTATCCTATTAAAGTTGTATGTTAACAAGTATAAATTATAGGTTTTTAGAAATGGTATTACATTGTGATCACCACTTTATTTAGCCCAATCAAATGGAGAGCTGACTCACCCAGAACTGTATTCTGTACTGTACACTACCGGTTATTGAGTTGTCTTTCTTCCATGGTTGTTTTGATCATGTGGTATAATGAGTCAGGTTTCGCCCCCGCTGAGCCTTAGTGGGGATGGTGGGGCTAGCGGCTATCAGGAGTGAGACATTTGAGATTAAATATTTCCAAGCGCTGGCAGCATGTTTTAGATCCCTCCATGTTTCTGTCACCAAGAAAAAGCTGGCTGCAGTGACTCAAGAGTGGCTCATGAAGAAGCCAGGTGTTTGGCTACATTGCTGATGCACTTATTGCCATGACAACTCTATATCACTGTGATATTTCGGAAGTTCATTGTGACAAATGAGGTCGCAAATGACTTGTGTCACAGCCCTGTGCAGAGCAAAAAAAAAGAAAAGAAAAATCAGTCCTGACAGCTGTGGGCGACACAGCATGTATAATGATCTCTCTTTCCCTTGTTCTCTCTCTGCCCCTCTCTTGTTCTCATCTCTCTCTCTCTCTCTCTCTCTCTCTCTCTCTCTCAATCATTCCACATCTTTCTCTCTCCTGCACTGCCTTACTCTCTTATCTCTTTCAGTTAGGTTCAATAAAAAAAAAATCTATTATTGGCAGGATTATCCCAGGGATACAGCGTGGCACTGGATTGTGTTATCAAAACCTGACTCGAGTTTATTCATGTCAAAATGCGCATCATAGCGCTTTTGCTTTTATTTTTGTTGTAACAATGTTGTTGGCGATCAAAGAGAGTAACTATCATTGCTAAATGTATAGTTTAATTTGCCTTGAAATGTTTACGTAGTGGCGACGGCAAGTTCACAGAGTGGCGCAGCGCCATTCTTTGGGGAGAACCCTGGTATTTATTTTGAAGAGATTAATTTTGAAAATTAACTGGCATTGATTCACTGCTGCCAAGGACATTCAAGAGATATCAAAATGGTGACAATGAAATTGTAATTTTTCCACCACTTCTCTCAATCAGACAGATGGTGTACTCTAATGTTAGGCCTAACAAGCACAGGATCATAGCTTTCAGGAACAAAGACAGCACTAATCATGCTCTGAGCCTGTCTGGTCATGACAGGTGATGAATGCATTTTCATCTCCACACACCAATCGACACTGCTGCATCAGCCAGCAGGATCCAGTCGTGACACACGTATAGCCTACTCATACCCTGTGTCTCGTACCCGCCCGTCCCTGCCACACACACATAAATTCACTCTGGTGTCAGTGGGGAGCGGTGTTGCCACTGTGCTTGATGCTGACTCAGTGGAATGTTAATGTTTTGAAATCCATTAAAAGTGATTGGCCACCGAGCAATTGCTTTAAGGGACATCAGGTCAGTTTAAAGGGTGATTTGCACTCTCTTGCTCCCACCAATTGAATCACTCTTATCTCGTCACTATTCCTCATGTTAATTCACCATCCAAGGGCATTTAAACAGTTTTGAACTGTGTTCAGAGTGCTAATTGCTTATTTTTTTCAGATTCACTTGTAAGACTTTACACCCTTACTTATGTCAGTTGTGTTGTATAATGTATGAAGAACAAAGGAAACATATTTTAATGTATTTGTACTCTGCCATGCCCATTTTATGCAAATCTGTTTTTTGATTGGATGGTACAAGTGTTATGTAAAATGCCATGGGTGTCTCCCACCAGTGTGGTTGATGTATTCTTCTCTCTCTCTCTCTCTTCGCCCACACACTTCTACATGCATATATATACATGATGCATGCAGAAACTATGGTTTCCAGACTGCGCACGCATACAGCACACCCCTAAGTATTGACTCCTGTGAGCAGGTATCCATGCGTATATTGGTTATATTTTAGTTTTGTAAGTTTACAAGCCATGTATATTAAGAAGTATCTTTCTGGTCTAAGGTAGGCCATTTTACACAAATACATCCCTATACCTGTGTAGTAACAACATTGTATTAGTATGATGTTACATAGTACAATAGTAATTGCATTGTAACTGAATAATAATGGAGTTGAGTTACACAAGTGGAGTAAGGATACAATGTTACTTCACCGGTATAGGGACAACTTAAAGGGGAAGTTTATGTAAAATCAATTTTCATGTGTATTTCTGGTCAATCCACAATGCATACAGTCTCAAACTATAACCATTTTGCATGCAGCTGCATCATAGCTATTGAAACACGAGGTCTGTGTTTACTTACCTAAAAAAAAGTCTCATACTGCGTTAAAATATGTCAGACGAGAGTTGTGGCACTCTGACCCTGCTCTACTGCGCTAGTGATTCCCAGAGAGCAGCACAGGCTAGCTCTAGTGCTGTTCAACAGAAGGACCTCATGTGGGAGGGAGAGGGGAATCTTGGGAGTTGTAGGAATTGACTCAAATAGGCAATTTGGAACATCAGGACTGGTCAGGGCTTTCAAAGCGAGATATCGTGTATCAGAGATCGTTTAATGTTTCTACTATTGAATAATGAAAACAACGCATCCATTGGATTACAGGGTCAAATTCCACTTTAATGTAGTGTATATTCTAACAGAAGAGCAGGTTATATCACTTACTGTGTATGTGTGTGTGTGTGCGCGCGCGTTAATGCTAGTGTATATTAGTCGGCAGACTCTTTGATTTTAATCTTGATGTACAGTTTGTTCACTGTTCACCCCACTCCCCCCCCCCCCCCCCCTCCAAAAGCACATGATAGGCAGGACAGAGCATGCAAAGGACCATTGATAGGGTTTTGCATGACTCTAAAGGAGGGAGAGACCAGGAAAGCTCAATGCAAGTCCTGAAAGATGGAGAGATGCCAGGATACGGAGACAAGGGAACAGTGGGGGAAAAAAATAGCTGGATGTTATAGATCAACAGAACCAAAATGTTGATTCAAATCTATCTGTGTCCATACTCATTTCAGAGTAAGGAGTCATATGTGATTTTGTTACTATCACTATTACTATCCCTTCTGTTCTCTTTCAGTTCACTTGGTTTGACATCTCACTATAGGATATGTACCCCTGCGTACAATATTAGCTGAAACTCTATTCAATCATGCCTGGAAGAGGCCGGGAGCGGTTAGCATGGCTGACCCCGGCTCAGCCCAGCCTATAAAGGCTACTGGAATGCGTGCTCTTTTCATTCTTTAACTTGATTTAACATTAACTCTCTTATTTGCAAGCCCATCTTTAGTGGTTTGAAAGAAACTAGCTACCTAGCTTTACTGTTGCACTGGAAAGTTAACCGCTTTCCCCGGGAAAGGTTGCTTATTCTTCCTCACAGGAATCCCGATGATCCAGGTTTCCCTCTTACCGAGCAAAGTTCTCTCTAATATAATCTCTTTTTGGCAAACTAAACTAGTCACTAGCCTAGCTACTTTCCCACATGCCCTTCAGGTGCCATGTGAGTTTGGTTGCTAGCTGGTGGGGGAGCTATTGTTGTGTACACCACCATGGAAGTGCTCCCCTCTTTTACAACACCTAAAAGATAGTCGAGTTTGCTCCCTCGTTGTCCACACAAGTGAACACTTGGTTCTTGCCTTGCTTGGCTAGCTAGCCTACATTAAACAACTGTTAGCCTGCTCCCCCCACTTCACTGTTATTAGCCTGGGTCGCTAGCATTTGCTACCCTAGCTGGCTAACAACAGAGTGATTGGCTAGTAATAAACCCACACTAGGTAATTACTATAAACCACTATCTGGCTACTTTCTCTCGTAGTTCCATTCAGGTTCAATTTGAGTGTGTGTCGTTACGTTACGTGTCGCTACTGGCTCTTTACGTGGTGATAAGCTTCAGTCTTCGCTACTACCCCATGTGTGGTCAAATTTGTCAGCTCCTACAGTGAGGTGGGTGGTTGTTGACATGGCTATCTCCATACCAGTTTGTTTCTCTTTATTCTCATCCTCAGAGTCGATAAAAAAATTTCCGCCCGGTAATCCTATCAGTGGCAGGGAAACAGATTGAAGAATGCATATGCTCTCATAATTGCATAGGCTTTTTATATTGTGTGTTCCGCTTGCCTCTTAGACACACAAGGACAGTTTTTATATCCTTAATTTGGTGATCTAGCTCCTAATTGTCTTTCCCCTCCTTACCTCACAGCAGACAAGACAGGAGTGGAAGTCCCTCCCCTCCACTCAACCTCTGTTTAAAGAGCACAGACACAAGTGAGGGTTATGAGGAGTCCATTGCTGAATTATTCTCTTGAAAAGCGATCAGACGGGCTGTAGTGAAACTCGACATTGAGCTTCTTGCCCCTGAGCCTTTGAATGCTGCCACCTGTGATGGGATTTACAGAGCCACTGCCCAGGTGACACACTCAGTCAGTGCCACAGCCCTCCTCTTTGTCTACTTGGCAGTGCAGGCTAAGGAGCTGTGTGATCCTAGGGGCTACAGTCGAGAGTGTGAAATTGATGGAGCTCCGCCTCCTTGCTGACCACTCGACCCATGCTGAGGCTACTGGCATTGATGACAGTGATGCGGCTTGCGGTGGTTGGACAGAGAGCTCTCTGACTCAACAACACTAAACCATTGGACAAGGAGAGAAAACGTATCCTTGATGACCCCTCAGGACTGTTTGGGCAGGTGAAGGTCAACATGCAGACCAGGATTGAATCCAGGAAGAAGGAAACAGAGGCATCACCAACCTTGCATGCCTAGAGCTGCACAGGTGGTGACTATGAAGCCCCCCTACACTTCAAGATCTCCAAGGCACCGCAGCCACCTCTGGCAGCAGTGACACAGGGTCCACCCAGAAGCCATGGCAGCCAGGCACCCTCTGCGTTCCTGCGCAAAGGCGGCTGCCGCTGCAGGTAACGCCTGTTCCCTCGCTGTTGGACAAGGGAGCTGTCTGTATGGTGCCGTGAGATGAAGCTGGTTTTCTACAGCTATTATTTCCTGGTCCCCATTCCCAGACAGTCACAAAATATGCCAAAGCCTTTCTTCGAGAAAAGGGCTTGTGGGTCCTCACTTACATAGATGATTGGTTGATATTTGTGGTCAGATCAGGCAGCAGAGCACACAGCGCTCCTGGTGTCGCACCTGCTTGTCCTAGACTTCTGAATAAACCCTCCCAAGGGACAAACCTTGTCTGTGACTCTGGACTCTGCTCGAGCTGTCCCCACTGTGGATAGACGAGAGGCTTTTGCCTATTCTAAGAGATGATTTGTCCAGCCACAACAATCTCATACTGAATATGTCTGAGACTACTTGGGCACATGGCCTCCTGATAGTGGTAGTCCCGCTTGGCCTCCTTCTCTAATGCGAGAATTCCAGCAATGGGTCATAGCATTCCATCTGTGCATCGGCGGAGATGCATGCTTGTCTCCACACCTGCTGAGAGGCTGCATCACCTCTCACACAGTGTTGTGATGTCAGATGCGTCATTGTAGGAATGGGGGGGTAGTTTACGAAAGACGTTCAATGAGTGGCATATGGTCAGACTTGATGAGCAATGCCCATATCAAAGTTTTTGAGCTCTGCACTGTGTTACTAGCCCTCAGGCACTTTATCCGTTCCTACAAGGACTGGTCAGTCCATGTCATGTCCTGGTCAGGTCGGACAACATGTCCTCAGTGACGTCAACTGTCAAGAAGGGACACGCATCAAGCAGTTCCTGGCTGTAGCACACAAACTGCTGCTTTGGATAAGCAACCATCTGTTGTCTCTCAGAGCAACACATGTACCAGGCAATACATTCGGGAGTTGATTTAATGTCATGTGGAGGCCCCCTAGCAAGAGAATGACTACTCCACCCAGATGTCATCCAGGAGATATGGAGACATCATGGAAGGCCCGCCGCAGGTCTTTACTCATCACAGGACAAAGCACATTGCCGTTTGTCTTTAGCGATTAAGGATCGCAATGTGTGGATACACTGGCTCACCAATAAAGCTCTCCTTTACGCATTCCCTTCTGTCAGTCTCGGATCTATCTTTTCTCCTGATTGTCCTGCATTGGCCAGGGGGACCTCGGTGGGTGGAGATGAATGGAGGGCATTTGGGGGTGGTGTGAGAGAGGGGGTGTGGTGCCTTTTCAGTGCTCCACTCCCACAGTATCAGGGGTGAAATACATTGAAGAGCAAACAGTTGAAGACATTGAAGAGTCAACTGTCAGTGTTCAGTAAACACAATACACTGTCCAAACAGAGATCTACTCTCTCTTAAATCTGGGTTGGTCCAGCTCCCTCAGTCTTTTAGCTGCCTCTTTCTTGGGTCTCTCTCCCTTCCTCAGTTGTTCTCTGCCTCTCTCTTTTTCCTTGTGTATCCAACATTATTGTCTGCTCAGTGTTGGTCATCAGTTCACTGTCTCAGGGGTCACAAGGCTGTAATGTGTCACCAATAAATCACGCACCTGGAAGTAGAAACTCATCCTTCCAGTCTATCACCGACATATCCTCCTTCCCCTCCTCCCACCAGCTGCCACTTCCTCCTCCCCCTCCTGTGTTTTGCCACACGTCTATCTGGCATGCAAAGCACTGTACCCAAGCTGAGGTCAGGCCCAGGGCAATGTCTACACACAGAGACAAACACAGCTCTGAGCCCTCTCACCCGGACTGACCTGCCAGAGAAGACTAGTGTCTGTTTGTCCAGAATGCAGTTACACATGGCTTCCCCTTCTGTCAGCCAAGTGGAAGAGAAAGGATGACAATGGAGCAGGGAGATGAGCAGTAGTGAGGCACATGCCCACCATGCTGGGATTGTGCCATCAGAGAAAAGAGACAGTGTTTTGTTTACCCTGTAGGGTTTGGAATAGTTACATCATCAAGAGGTAGGTGGAAGAAGATGGTGCTTCACTTATACCCTACCAAAGACCCTTCACCATCATGGCTGACTTGAATTCCTTGTGTTATGTTATTGTTGCTAGGCAGCATTAGCCTCTGTCCAGCCCTTTTCAGCAGGTGTGACTTGGCTGATGGTCTCTGAGCATGATTGACCCTAACATGACCGTGCTGAACACTGACTTGTGGAACCCTGCCCTGCTGAACTCCTTAGCATCAGAGCGCTGTGAACACAGTCCTTCAGTATTCAATCAATCTCAGAACGGCCTAGAGTAGTAATGCTAAGATGGAAAATGTTCTCTTTGGACTGGACTAAGTTTTTAAGAGTGAACACGCACACGTGCACACACACACAGGCTCTAGTTTCAGCCACTCTCTTTAAAGCCACTGTAAGTTGCCCAGTTCCAGTATGAATAATTGAATTGTCTTGTGTGTTCAGTGATCTGCTGAACACGAGGCCTATCGTTCTGCTAGTGCACCAGAGCTCTGACGCTTGCAGGATCTTGGACTCCTGCCTGCTATACAATCTTATGTATCTGTTCTCAGCAGTTGGTCCTGTCCATGGAAACCTTTTATAGTAGAGAACTACAGTGCTTTGCGTAAGTAATGGGGCAGTGAGGCATTTTTTCTTCTTTTGGCTCTATACTCCAAAAGTTTGCATTTCAAATCAAACAATAACTATGTGGTTAAAGTAGAGATTATCAGCTTTTATTTGATGGTACAAACTGGTTTCACCCCTTTTCAGGGTACCCAAAAGTGATGGGACAGATTGGTCAAATGTCCAAATTAAGCACTGATGTTTAGTAATCCTTCGACAATCCTTTGCATGCAATAACTGCCTGAAGTCTGCGACCCATTGACCTCACCAGACACAGGGTATCTTCTCTGGCGAAACTCTGCCAGGCCTGTACTACAGCCATGTTCAGTTGTTGTTTGTTTTGAGGACGTTTTGCCTTAAGTCTCCTCTTCATCAAATGAAATTGATGTTCAATAAGATTTCAGAACTCTGCAGGCTTTTTTAGGTTTACGCTTTTACTTTCTTGCTAACCGTAACCATGCCATCTTGTTTTTGTGGCGAACTAGTGATTTGCACCTTGCAGTGTAGCCTCTGTAGTTCTGCTGGTGTCTTCTGCAGAAGTCTCTGACACATTCACACCTACTTTCTGGTTTTCCTGATCTGTGGGACAGTTGTTTTGGGGGGGGTTTCTTAATTATGTTGAGCATTCTTCGGTCCTCCACTGTCGAAGCCTTCCTTGGCCTACAAGGTTGTTTGCGATCGGCCTACCAGGCCATGTTTCTGTTTATTTATTGTATTCTATTATTCAGTATTTCAGCCTCATATTGGCTTCCTGACTTTCATTGACGTCTCTTTGGTCCTCATGTTGACAGACACCAATAGCAGACTCCAAAGGTAAACGCAAAGCCTAGAATGAATACTAGACCTTGAGAACTCTCTTATGACTGCACAAATGATGTGATGGAACACACCTAATGAACCAGAAACACCTGTCAAGCCAATTGATCCATCACTTTTGGGTACCTAGAAAAAGGGAGACTATGCATAAAAAGTGTTGTAGTTTCTGAATGGTGAAAGGTGAAATGGCGAAATATGTACACAAATACCATCAATTAAAAGTTGAGAATCTGTATTTTAACTCATAGTAATTGTTTAATTTGAAATCCAGACTTTTGAAGTGTAGAGTTGAAAGAAGAAAACATGCTTCACTGTCCTATTACTTGTGCATTGGCAACTGCTATGTATTTACACCTTATGGGTATTTTAAGGTTACATTCCTTACTCAGTAGTTGGTTATGAACCATAGAGGCATTGAGTTACCTTGTACACACAAATGCCTGTTTACCATAGAGCAACCCGGTATTAGGAGAGCTGAAGTCACTGTCAGCATAACCGTATCGTAGCAGTCAAGATGATATCTCTGTTGGGTTTTGATGAACTTTGTATCAGTGATGCAAACTGGGCAGTGGTTAGATCAAAGGTATGCAAAACTGAACTGATATTTGTCATGCAAGGCTTTTTATCCTGTTTAGAATTTTTAATTAGGGAGCCTGTCAAAGGGCCTGGCTGAGCGACCCATAAATTAGATAACTTTTAAAGACACTGCGCTTTCCAGCAGCTAATGACTTTTTCAGGGTGCATGTGGGCTGTTGGCTAATTTGACTGCTAAAATGACATGGCACTTCTGAACTACTAACATGGTGTCCAATTAGGCCCCATATCAATGAAACCATCCTGTGGCCTACATTTGAGTGTGTTTGCATACATTTGGTTGTGTTTTGTTGATATACTACTAATGTTCTGTTTAATTGATTTGTTAGTGGACATGGATGATACATGATCGCATGGACTGGTTTCTATCATACTTTTAGCTCTTTATTTGTGTTAATTGCTTCCTGAGCTTTGTGATATAATTTTTCCATTTGAAGAGACAGATGTGCTGCCAAGTCACAAACAACCCCTTGCTTCTGCTATACTTATTTTAATGTTTGTAAATCTGAAGAACCCAGATACAGTAGGCCAGAGTTTAGAAGTTGGCCGCCAGTATGAAATGTTGCAGGTGTACCGCGACAGCACTAGTGAGTTTTATTTCAGGTCATTCACCTCGGCAAAACAACCACCAGGAGGCATCGCTGAAGCATAATGGATACGCTTACAGTGTGTTATAGTGAGTTTACAAACATTTCCGCCTTATGAATTATGTGAGGAGTAGCTTATGAGTTGTTGTTTCTATTTGGAAAGTACAAATTATTGTCTGGTTGGAGAAATTCCAAATTATGTCCTTGGGTGAACCTTAATTTAGAACAAATCATGTCTTCATGGACACTTCATAAAATGATGTCAGACATGGAATATGTGTGTCTGCGAAATTGCATATTATTAACTCATAGCAATAGAATGTTTCTGCACATTTCAGCAGTAGGCTATATGGACACAGCACACTCACAAAGCAAAGAGCGCAGTTTGTCAATAATTATCCGCTCTGGCACTGCAAGTTCATATAATTGAAATGAGAGCTTTCATGAATCAATCAAAACATTTTACATGCCCTGTGCAATGCTGTATGCACTCACTGCATTGTAAGTTGCTTTAGATAAAATCGTCAGCTAGATAGAAAGATTACAAACACAAAAGACACGCTGAGCCTACCGTAGACACTACAAATAGACAGTGCGTGTCCTTTTAAAATAACAGGCTAAAAGAGCAAAATAAACATATGCTATTTGATAGCAAACTAGGCGAACTATTAGAACTTTGTTCAGTGTTTTATTAGGTCTCTTCCTTTAAGTTCCGCGCCAGGAACTTAATCATATTTACGTTTTCCGACTTGAGGCAAGACCGGACAGGGGTAAAATGTTCAACGTTGTACTAAAACTGTCTGTACTACACTCATGCTATTAGGTAAAGTGTATATACATGAAAATAAAAATCCATATTTTCAAGTGATAAAATCAATGTATTTCAACGGTTATTATGGTTGTTGTTTTTTTCGTCCTTGTGTAACTGCCATTAACTGCGTAACCGTCACAGCCCAATCTGTTAATTCATAGAAGATTGACATGCAAACATTCATTTTACTGTAGCCTTTAATGTTACATATTTTGGAGAACTGTGCCCCCCCCCCCCCCCCCACACACACACACGCACCCAACAAATCGACTGCATACACTTCCAGCTGATTTAGCCTCATTTGTCATTGATTAGACATCAGCTTTCCAGTAAAGTGTGCGTGGATTTGGCAGCGCCTGTTGTGAAGCCACTATGTTGTGAAGCCACTATGTTGTATTCACTGCCCATCATGACTCATTTACCGCAGCAGAGATGTTCATCATGGTTCTATCTAATGTTAACCTACATATGTTGCCATGGGAAGTTGAAGGGGCAATTAAATACTTGCTTGAGCTCCACTTACAACAAGCTCAAATCGTTTCCGACTTTTCTATCCAGTCTCAAGTCCCACTGAGACCCAACATCCGTACTGCTGTTTTGCATGAAAATTCCTAACTTCATTCTGTAATCAATACATCACATTTATAATTAAAGCCGACTCACGTTTATTCATGCCAGAATGTGCTAAAACATTTCCCTGTTTCTCGCGCTGTGAGAAATACGTGATGACGGTATGAGAATAGATAGGAGTTGGTCCCATTGCATGGCCTTCGTTAAAATAGCCTGATATTTAAACCATTTCCGCTCTTCATCTCTGCAGTTCATGAGCTGCTATAATAATTGATTTTGCCAATCTATCTGATAAGGCAAGCCAATCTCTTTTCAAACATCCTTCACAGCTCGTCACCATCTTGTGGTGGCTTTCAGCAGCACTTCACACTGTGTGTCTGCTGCAGCGGCGGCATTGAGGTGTACCCCGGTGCAATGTCGGTGTGCTTGTATTAAACACTGGTCCACTGTAGGTGTATTCAGTATGGCTTAAATCCAATTGAAGGCTAGGTAAGCATCTCTGTGCTTACGTTGACCCAGTCCCTTCAACCTGAAAGGAGTGGGGGTTAGGGGGAAATGGACTAAAGGTGTTTTTTGTATCAGGCATTAGTCGGTCTAAATCTGTCTACTGCAATCTGTCATCGGCATAGTATGGACTAATCAGAATTCTTATATTTGCACATACAGGAAATTTACTTGGTGAGGTTGGTGCATGGGACATAAAAAACAATAGCAAATATTGACAAGAAATTTACAAAATAGGAATATATTAACAAAATAGCAATTACAAATTTACAAAATAGAACAATAAAACAATACATTGTGCCGGCTATACACCATCATTTCAAAAATCTTAACGCCAGAGAACCTCTCTCATTTTGCAATCACCCTTTCCCAAATCCTTGCTTCATTCTGTCGCTCTCTCCAAGACTAGGGTTATCACACTACATGATTGACACAGGATGTGATCAAGGTCTGTCATCGGTTGTGAATGTTTTTACAGTAGCGAGAGATGATGGACAGAAAGACATGGTTTAAAAGTGGTTGAATCAAGAGGATTGAGAGATTTTACTGGTAAACTTGACGGCATAAGTTTGTGTAGGTGTGTTGTAGGATATGTAATTTTGAAGCACACGAAAGACACTAAATTGATTATTTGCTCTGGTTGCCCTCAATCGGCGCAAGAGGCTTCTCAGCTACAGCAGAATCTCCCCCATCTTTCCCTCTGCATTTTGTCACCAGTTTATTCTGTATTGCAATAGAAATCGCCTCATAGACCCTCTCACACTACACGATCCCTACACGAGTCTCGTCCAAAATTTCTCATGTCCGAAAATACAGTGCATTCGGAAAGTATTCAGACCCCTTCACTTTTTCCACATTTTGTTATGTTACAGCCTTATTCTAAAATGGATTAAATTATTATTTTTCCTCATCATTCTACATACAATACCCCATAATGACAAAGCGAAAACAGGTCAAGTTTGGAACTACCAAGACTCTTCCTAAAGCTGAGCAATAGGGGGAGAAGGGCCATCGTCAGGGAGGTGACAAAGAACCCAATGGTCACTCTGACAGTGCTCCAGAGTTCCCCTGTGGAGATGGGAGAACCTTCCAGAAGGACAACCATCTCTGCAGCACTCCACCAATCAGGCCTTTATGGTAGAGTGGCCAAATGGAAGCCACTCAGTAAAATGCACATGACAGCCTGCTTGGAGTTTGCCAAAAGGCACCTAAAGGAGTGTCAGACCATGAGAAACAAGATTCTCTGGTCTGTTGAAACCAAGATTGAACTCTTTGGCCTGAATGCCAAGCGTCATATCTGGAGGAAAGCAGGCACCGCTCATCACCTGGCCAATACCATCCCTACGGTGAAGCATGATGGTGGCAGCATCATGCTGTGGGGATGTTTTTCAGCAGCAGGGACAGGGAGACTAGTCAGGATCAACTTGACGGAGCTTGAGAGGATCTGCAGAGAAGAATGGGAGAAACTCCCCAAATACAGGTGTGTCAAGCTTGTAGCGTCATACCCAAGAAGACTTGAGGCTGTAATCACTGCCAAAGGTGCTTCAACAAAGTACTGAGTAAAGGCTCTGAATACTTATGTAAATGTGATATTTAAATGTTTTATTTTTAATAAATTAGCAAACATTTCTAAAAACCTGTTTTGGCTTTGTCATTATGGGGTATTGTGTGTAGAATGATGAGGGGAAAAAAATAATTTAATCCATTTTAGAATAAGGCTGTAACATAATGCGGAAGAAGTGAATGGGTCTGAATATGTGTTTTCGCTTTGTCATTCTGGGGTATTGTGTGTGTGGATTGATGGCAAATTCTTTTAATTTTAATCCATTTTAAATTGAGTCTATAACACAACAAAATGGAAAACGTTAAGTGGTCTGAATACTTTCTGAAGGTACTGTACAAGTCAAAGCCTATGAAGGAAAAACTCGCTGCATTGAAGGATTTTTGTGAGAGAGGGAGGGACAGAGAGAGGAAAAATGTGCTTACTTCTCCTGAGTCTACCCCCCCCCCCCCTCTCCTGCAAACCACACTCGGTTATGCCTTCTCTCCTCATACCAGGCATGCTGAATTGCGCTCTCAAGTACATTTGAACTAAATTGGAGCAGGCCATGATTTGTCATGATTGGTCTTTTCTAATTAGCGGCAGAGATAAAAACAACAAGGTGAGGACACTCATTACCTCACTGTACATAATGTTTGTGGAAGCATGGCCTATTGGAGCGATAAACAGCCCCCACAAATGCATGTGTTCCAGAAAGGAAGCAACAAACACCAATTGTGCTATTTGGTTAACAGTCTGCACATATGGCCTTGATGCTGCCCCCAGAACTCATTGGCTTGATGTTATCCAACTGGGGTTATGATATGAAAAGGATAGGCTCATGATGGCTGCATGGGGTTGGAGGGCTCAACTCTTCTACCCAGGGCTGGACAGGATTTTACTGTGAAGATAAACACCACAAATGTTATTGTGTTTGTGTATGTGATTGACTTGATATACAGTAATGAGAGAAAATTGACAGGGGTGCTCACAGTGCTTGGAGAAGAAACATTCAATGCCCCGGTGGATGAGGGCACATGGGACAAGGCTTCAGTTAATGTCAGGTGGCCATCGCCTCAGGGTATTTGACAGAGCTAGCAAGCTAGATAGTTAGTTGCCTTGTTTGCTGGCTAAAGAACTGAATTTAAAGAAATGAAAACTAAAATTCTCTCTCCTGTCCTCTTACTAAATAAATGTGCAACCAGTTATATTTGTCTCTCAATAAATCTCTCTCTCCAGAATGTTGCGCCAAAGAATTACACACAGTGCACAAGCTAGCCTATGATTTTGATTGGAAGGTCCGGACGTCAGGTTGCCATATTTGGTCTGAGGACCAACCTCGGAAGCTCCTCATTTTTACACTGTAACAAATACAGAGGTGCAAAATGAAATAAGGAAATAAACAAATAGTTGGGGCTTTCCGGAGCAGTTTTTTTTTTAATCGGGAGAATCTCCAAATCCTGTTTCCTCTATTCCCATTCAACATGCAGTACCATGGTCAACCATTTAGGACCCCTGAAGAGACTACTTCTATTTTAGAAGTTTTTTTGTGTGTCTTGAGCTGTTTGAGTGCATTTTGCAGTAGATGTACAGCTTTTGTTTTGTTTTATTTTATAAAAAATCAAGGGAGAACCATCCTCCTCTTTCTCAATGGACCTGTGTGTGTGTGTGTGTGTGTGTGTGTGTCTGAAGAGCAACATGTCTGAAGATTGGATCGGATTGAGTGGTGGGTGTCTGTGTGAGAGGGGGAAACAGGTGGTGAAGTGAGAGAGACAAAGCCAAGCTTCAGTGTCAACTTAAAGACCACCTCCAGTCTAAATAATTTCAAGCTGAAAATCCATGTTTTAAGTATATTAATATACAACCATTTTGGTCTGAAATAAGCAATTTTGTTAAATAATTTGACATTTATAACCATAGTCAAAATCCTTATAAACGGACATGTACTTTGATGACGTGAAGCAAGCGTGACATCATCAAGGTGAGTTTTCTGCCCGGTTCTATAGATCATTTTTTGGTAACAAGTAAAACCCCCCTCAAATAGAACCATATTATATCATAGATGATAGACTACAGAGCATTGATAATGCACATCTTTTGTCTCTCTCTCATCCATTATCTGGGCCCGGCGCCATGAGGGGCTTGAGAGGGCAATGCCCCCTCAGTTTGAAATTTGTGCCCCAATATTTTTTTAGAAATCTGAAATGCCTTTTGTCAAGTAATTGTATCCGCTTATATCTCTCAAGATCCCCTCGTTGCTCCACCTGCCTCCAAAAACAATGCTAATTTGATTGGCTTAGGTTGGTCTCTGGAAAGACGCTCATCTGAAGTTGCCATTACGCTTGTCAGTCAGTCTGATATGAGTGTGAGGTGAGCTAGCCACTGACTGAATGAAAGCTAGTTGCCTGGGCTGAAGGTATTTTTAGGTTGTCAGCAACATAGTTTGAGTAAAAAAACATACCTACCTACCTAAAGAACTGGCAAGCTAACTATAACCTATATATGTTTGAGTATAATAGTTTGAATCAATTATTTGCAAATTGTTGAAATGCGCTCTGTCTTTGTTAAGCGGTTCAGTAGCCCGCTGTCTTAGATAAATGCTGATCAATTATCCAACCTGTGTTACAACCAAGCTCAAATCGTTTTTATCAGAAAAGACATGTACCCCCTTAGTTACTTTCCCCTGGCGCTGGGCCTGCCATTATCCCCATCATCACACCATTGTTCTCAATTCAATAATGTCAGTTATGTTGATATTTAGAAGTGTAATATTGTTTTGAGGGAAAGATTTGTGCTTGGGGGAAACCAACATTTTAGCTACTTGACGGTTGGTGGTCTGTTTTATTTGTAATAAGGAGGGATGGTTTATTAATTCAAGTCTAGATCAACTCTGTAGTCAGACAAGAAGCTGCTCTTATAGTTGCTGTTTACCTCTGACTACAAGGGGCTGCTCTTTTGCTGTTAATTATTTGGCTGACCAGGGATTGGGGGGTCATTGCCGCCCGCTGTCTTGCATATTCATTAGTCTCAAACAGGAGCCAACCCTCACCTGAAAAGTTCAAGTTGACTGGTATACCATGTAACAAACAACAATTTTCAGCCCTCTGGAGGGCATCTTTAAGCTGTTCTGTTCCATATTGTTTTCATGTCTCTCACGACCCCTCTTCACCATCCGAGTCTCCAACAGATGGGCTTGCTTTTGTGTGTTTATTATTTTTACGTACATGTCTAAATTATTGCGTTTTTTTTAATGTGTGTGTGTGCGAACACGCAGGCACTTGCCACTGGGCCAGATGAACTGTGAGAGATCACCCCCCACTAATCAGCGGACCATCATGACGCTGGTGGCCTCCCCCCAAGTCAAATAACACATGTCCATACACTGTAGACACAAGCCACTCAGCACTACTTACGCAAAGAAAGGAACCACATAATTGGCCATATCTATATTGGCTTTATTTTTGCTCCTTAGGGCTTTGCCCTTCTTCCTATTGCTGTGCCTTTGGCACAAAGGGTCCTCGATGTAGATTAGAACCTTTATCTGTGCTACAGTTTGCGTTGCCATGGAAACTTCGCATGTATGTTACAGGGGTTGTAGATTAAGATCAAGATCTCCCCCTTTATTTAGCACCTAGCTACCAAACAGCATTCTCTTCATCCTTAATTTAGCATAATTGCTCCCAAGCTCTGAACAGGAGTGGGGAGCTGGAATGAGAAGGTCGTGATGTATTAATCAGGCCTGACGTCTCATTCTCTTTAATCTCATCAAGTGGCCAGAATTCCACCCAGCAACATCTGGAGACTCAGCAGGTGGATAAACTCCCCATTAAAACCCTGCCACCCAAAGAAAAAGAAGCAGTGCTCTGATTGGAGCTGGGGCACTTTACAGTTGAGTTGTCTCAGGCATTTTTACCAGGTGGTATTGAATTGAAATCACTGACTACTGCTTTGGACCTAGATTATTTGGGCATTATTGGGGGACGTTTGCAGAGGTTTTACAGTAGTTAGGGTAATGGGTTGTGTGTTGTATGGAAAAAGCGAGCTGTGTGTGACGAGCTGTGAACAGAGGGCAATACGAGTAATGAGGGTGGCTGGAGTGACGGACAGAAAGCGTGAGTGTTTCCTAAGGCTGAGAAATGTACTACATCAGTGCAGCCTACAGAATCATTTCATTAATTCCGCCCCGGCCTGATGGCCAATTTGCCAACAAACGATAGTGGGCACGCAGCTACACGCCTGGTTAATGGTTGAAGAGGGCTCGTCTGAAAATTTGATGAACATAAGATTACAACGCCTCATGAATACTCAAAGAGGAAGGGGGGGACCTCTGCTCAGTCTTCCCCTCTCTCTGTCTCTACGACTACTAAACCATTCTACGCTCTGGGTCACCTATCCCTCAGGTCACTAAAGTGTCCTACACTCAATTGTTGTGCTCATGATAACCTGTTTCAGGTGCCCTTCTCCCAACTCTAGATGTATTACCCTCCTTTTACCTTAGTCTTATTGCTCATTTTGTTTCTCCACAGGAAGTGGGCATAGCTACCTTTCAGAGACCTGTGCCCCATGGACAAGGGATGTGGTTTGCTCCAGACGACTGCTCGCAGATGGATTAACAGGTGATCTCACATTTAACGCTCATTCACTATTCATTTGTTCCTTGCATGGGCCATATTGTCTTTTATTGTATGTTCCAATCCTGTTCCAGATGTAGGGCAGACAAGTGTGGACTTCAATGTTATTTCACATGATAATGGCGACAGCATGAAAGCTAACACCTAAGAGAAGCAGCATAGATAGCAAAGAGGTATAGATAAGAGATCTTCCTGTCCATGACGCCATTTGTCACAGTGTGCTTTTGATCATTTTCTCCTGCCGATGGATTCTCCAATGAGTCATTGCGATGATTGGCCCCATTTCTATGACCCGGTTGGTTGGAACCTGATCGGACCGGTTTGGGCTTACATGCAGGCCCAGGTAACCAGAGCACAAGCCTTGCTGAATATTTCAACAAGGCTGAGGCCAACCAGCTGAAAAGGCACTGCAGCCCTGCTGAGACCGTGCTCAGCTTTCAACCTACTATAAGGCATATACTGAATGCTAGCCTGTATCTCTGAACCATCTACCTGAATGGATTGTATTTATAAAGTGCTTTTGCAAGACATCAATGTGATGTATGTGATAAGGGGGGGGGGGAAATAGGCATCATCCACCACTAATGTGTAGCATCCAGCACTCCGTTTGTTTCCTGGCTGCTTTCAAACCTGTTCGTCTGCATCATTTGCTTTGATGTCTGTGTACCACTGTGGTTTTATGTGAAGAAAATAACATCATCTGTAATCTGTCCTATATTGAATCTATATTGATTTGCCAACTGTCAGAAGTGATTTGAGGAGCTGGTAAGGCAGCTGACTTTAGCACTCCAAGTATATCTGTACAGAGCTTCTGGGTGGATGACTAAAGAGTGAGCCATGAATGCTATGACCTCGTGAACCTTGGTCACCTTGGTTGACACCATGAATACCTCTTGCCTGATTGAGCAGGAGCTGTGTGTGTTGTCTGTGCTGTGTGTTTATTATCCTCCCAAAATATGTTTTGTGCTTCCAGTAAAACAGCATCTGCTGTCATTCAAAGGAACAAAACAGGCTGTATGTCTGTAGTGGAGCCAGATGAACATTGCCAATGTCCCATGCCTTTAGGTCTTGATCCAGCTGGTCAGAATGGACCCACTGAGCCCAGAACAGTCTAGGGTTGGATACCCCAATCATCAATGGTTGACCAGAATAGTGACAAACACATAGCAGGCAAAATTGCACAGGATAACTGAAAACATAGGAGGAACAAAGAGGAACTTTCTCTTGTGTGATGCGGCTTGTGTATAGAAGGCCATTCGTCCCATGGCTGTGTGGAGGAGCTATTTATTGTAGGCTTGGACAAGGGCATGTGTCTGGACTGATTGACCAAAATGACAGTCTGTTTGTGGTCGGTGTGGCATAACTTCATACATGTACACTAGTGTTGCACAATGTACCAGTTCTACCAAAGTATCACGATATCCTGGGTTTTTTTCGATACTAAGAAAATGTAGATGCCTGACGCAGTATTTACCTTGAGCTGTGTGGAATATTATCTTGGAAGTGTAATTTGTCTATATGCTCACAGGCGGCAGTGTGCTCTGGCATGTGCTCTACATGCATAGTGGCCGTGTGTGGCAGGGAAAGACAACGTTAAACAATTGCACGCGCGGCATTGACAAGGATGAAAGAGAAGGATGGAAGTGTCGATGCTGGCCGACCCCAGCTTGTTGATAAAAAGGATGCCAGAAGTGAAATCTGGTATTACTTTGCTTATAGAGCCAATGATGATGGCGAGGAGATCACAAAGCCTATTTGTAAAAGATGTTATAAGGCCATGCAGTCAAATTGAGGCAACACATCATATTTAATCAAACATCTTTCCGATAGGCATCCCGACCTCCCGAGTTCAAATCACGACAGGTCAGCGAATGGGTCTGAAAGCTAAGGATATGCTTAGATACATGATTCGATAAAGTAAGTGCTTAAATATTCAGTCAAGCAAGCGAGCGAGTTTAAAAAACGAGTGTCTCCTCCTCTCCTGGTGAACTGTGATCATGTGCCTTTGCCTGATGTTCCATCCCTGCACATTTTAATCTATTATTGTTCTTGTGAATTGAGTTATATTTAAAAAATGAAATCTCAAGATTAGGTTAAAATCTACATACCATAACTTCGTGAAATATTAATGTCATTGAGATAAGACCTGGGCCTGTATTATTATTTTGTGTTATTATTTATTTTTTTAAATTATTTTGTGTTCACTTATTTGTTGTTCATCATAGTATACCCCTACCCTCTGTTATTTAATAGGATATTCTTTTACTTTGCCTGACCTTTTTTTTTTGGTGGCCGTGGTATCGTTTAAGAATCGAAATCGTGGTACTTAAGCCGGTGTCAAAGTCAACATTGTGGTATCGTGACAACACTAATGTACACACACACACACCTGAGACCAAATTATCCATGTCTTAACACCATGGTCCCACAGAGACCCTATATAGAACACACACACACACACCATCTTCCATCTTAGCTATCCATCTTGTTCAATAATGAAGGTTACTTCATTTGGTTGGGGATAGGTAAGGGTTTAGTACCTTTGGTGCTGAAGGCCGATGAGAGAGCCGCACACACTGCTGCAGATGGGACATGTTCAGAGTCTGATAGTGTGGTTCCAGCAGCACGATGATGTCTCTGGGAGCGTTTCACGCTACTACTTTGCATAATGGTGTCTTGGAGGTGTTGGACCCCTCTTGCACAGGTGGACTGCCAGGAGACTCTATTGAGAGTCAGTTCCAGATGAGTGGGGTTAATTTTGCAGCGCTTCAGGAGGTCCTTGCTGTGGTCTTTAAACCTCTTCTTTTGTCCTCCAGCGGTATGTTTTGCTGCATTTAGCTGGCCGTAGAGGGCTTGGCGAGGTAAGCGATGGTCTGACATTAGGCATCTGATGTGAAAGGCCTCTAGGATTTGGATATGGCGTCTGTATGGTATCCAAGTCTCACGCCACATAGAGTAGGTAGAGTCGCGTAGAGGTGCACTACCAAACACACACACATTTTTTTATAGCATTAAGCAGTTTTCCTCTGCTTTTTTCCTTTTTCAGTGAAACACAATCACACGCTGTCTGGTTTCTAATCTCTTCATTTCTCCTTTCTCTTGTCTTCACTTCTTTACACGTGTTCAGTTTAACTTTTGACTACTTTCTCTTATCTCCCCACTTTTCCTCCTCTCCCTCTCTGCCATCCCTTATTCCATCACTTTCTCTTGTCTTTCTTTTCTGGAGCTGACTCTCTCTGATTTCCCGCATGAGTTTTTATAACCGCTTCCTGGAGGTTAGGTGAATGGAGTTTTAATTTCTTTCACTTTAAGGTTTGTTGTTTTGTGTTTTTTTTCTTTCTGTTCACACAGCTTTTACTATTTTGTTTGATTACTGTCACAAAGCATAGTGCTGATTGACATGGGGATATGAGCTGTGAAAATCATACGCACTGATACAGCTTTAAAGTGGTTGCCACTGTTGGGGGGCTCTTTGGAGGAATGTAGTCTAGCAGTGGGTGCCGTCATTCAGTATAACATCTAGCTAGCTTCCTGCCAAGCCGGGAAGCAGCTCAGGCCCCAGGGGAGCGGAGGGAGAGGCAAGGCAGGAACAGGGAGATAATGGTGCGGCAGAGCAATGAGGGCAGGGAAGGGGAAGAGAGGCAGGGGGTGAGACTGCTACTGCGGTTGATGAGTCAGTTCTGAAGGGAGAAATGGGTGACGAGGGGAAGGCTGAGCCAATGGAGGATGAATTGTGCATTTTCAAAGTGCTAGCCACGAAGAGAAAATCTAATAAAGCTGCTACAGTTTCTAAATCTAAGAAATAGTCAAAGAGTAACGCAGTTGTGAGCAGGGTGGCAGAGGTCCATCCAGTACAGTGCAGGACAGTTATCAGATGCATCAGTGCAGAATAGAGGGAGAGGTGGATTTGAAGTGGGGACAGAGTGGGTGCGCAACTTTTTGAAGTTGACAGGGATAGAAATACACACAGGACTATAAAGTGGCAGAGTATTTCCACAACCTTGAATTGTTTGTGGATTCAGCTAGGTACAGTATCTGATGCGAAACCTCCCCTTGTTGGTTTTGACCAACGCTGAAGTTGCTAGACTCAAAAGGAGTCACAAAAGTAACAGCTGGACTCAATTCCAATGGTCACAGTTGCAGACATAACTTGTTAAAAAGTTGCAGGCTTTTTATTGTTGTCCTAGCAACTATTCTAACCATGAGTGAGTTTAGGATTTCATCTAAATGGGGCAAGGGACATTAGGAAAAGAGTTTATTAAGACTGATTATTTGTGTGCATCTGGCTTGGTTTACTTAACTTTACTTAAACCACACAATGTGCATGTCACTTAATTTTAATTCTTAACGATGGCATCAGTGATGTTAGTGCAGTGAACCCAAGTAAAGTCAGTTCAATCTTTTCATTTTGCTGAATAGGGTTTACCCTTTATGCAGGTCTGTTGTTTGCATTAGGGTTCCAACCTTTTCAATCCATGGTGTTCAGGGTTTGACTACCTGTTTTAAAACTACATCCCTGGATGGGAGTATATGTATATTCCAACAGTTATAACTTATAACAGTTTATCCTTTCAAGTACACTCGAAGTTTATGATAAGAATCAGCCAAGCACCTTAATCACTTACTTTATTGTGCCAGTAGGGAAATGTGTTATGCAGCCAGGAGTTAACAAGATGCATCAGATAAAACATACAGAGGCAGCATGTGGGGTGAGGTGCTAACATAGGCTAAGGAGCTGGGTTGATTAACTGGTACAGAGGCTCAGGGAGGCAGTGTAAAGGTCCAGACATAAATAAGGGATATCATAGATGAACTCAAGCTTTCACAAACACTTACGTCAAACAGCTCAAAATAAAGGTGGCCAAAGAAACAGCCAAACACACAGGCACATGCTGCCCTCAGTCCCATCCAACCTGTGTAGCCGCAGCAGCTACTAAAACAAGGGTGAATGGTAGGAGCAATAACTTTGAAAATCAGTCACAGCTCGCCCCATATAACCAGCCTATGCCCCTAAAAAGGATGGGCTTGTTGTGGGGAGGGCCAAAGAGGGTGACAAACACTTATAACAAAATATACATACATTTATACATACACTGACACAGATCACATCACAAATACACAACTGACAATTATTTAAATGAGATCTGTACAAGGATAGCATTTATTGCTTGTGCCCATAAGAAACAAGGGTATTACTAAGCCGCGTGTATTTATCAACTGTACATATTGGGGATTGGCTCCTATGGCACAATGTCACCCTACTAGTTCTTAAATAATATTATATTCCCGATTGCAATACCTTATTATGAACTTGAAAGAATGTTTTATAAATTACGATCGTAAGATTATTTCAAAGTAGTATGAAAGTAGAGAACTTCAGGTTCACAATGAGGTATTGCAATCAGGAATCAAATAACGTTAAGACCGCTCATGGGATGACTTTGTGCCATAGGAGTCAATCCTCTCACATACTTACAGTTGTGAGGTCTGCTCTGTCTAGGGCAGGTCCAGATAAATCCATGTTTGTGAATCGGGCCAGATCTCAGGTAGCAGGACTGAGTTGCTCCCCTGCTCATCAGGGGAAGCCAGGTGAAAGGGTAGAGAATTGTGTTAACCAAATGAAAACATACAGCATAGCATTGCGGATGGTGTCCTAGCAGTATATAACTGTGGCAACATAACTACTGTACTAGAATAGAACCTTGAGGGAGCTGTCCTCCTTTACCATTTGTAACACTGAAGGCTCTTGTATTCTTTGCTGGGGATTTCAACTGCATAGGCAGGGATTTAGATTTAGATCAGGAAAAGGGAGAGAGGGAGAGATCCTTGCTCTCCATTGCTCCCTCTCTTTCTCAGTTCCTCTCTCCCTCTGTTTCCTTTTCTCCCCCTCACCTCCATCTCCCTGTACAGTGCCAGCTTGCACGTGACCATGACGAAGAGCCTGCCGCCGCAGCAACCAGCAAAGCACATTCCAGGCGGAGCTGCTTTGGTGCCAAAAGCCGAGTTCTAGAACCCTCAGTCAGTCGCATGTCCACACAACCACTACTCACAACTAGGCCTACAGTACAGACTGCTTTTCTCCTCTTTATTCTTTTTCCATGATGTTTTTCATCTGGCAGGTGGAAAGGTGGGCGGGTTGGTCTATAATTGTGGGATGTTTTGTTTTTCTACTGCCATCTCTTTCTCAGTCACTCCACTTGCTGCACAAAACAAGGGACAGGGATAGAGAGAATAAGTACTATTGTAATCCTTGAAAAAGACTTCCACACGAGCCTCATGCTCAGCCCTCCCCTTCCTCCTTCTTTCCTTCTCTCTCCTGCCTCCCTCCCCCTCTCCGGCTGTTTTCCTGTGGTAGCTAGGAACTGAGGCAAGGCTGTTTCCCTGCTGTGGCGTCAGAATGGAACTTACTAACACACACGCTCTGTCTTCCTCTCACTGTCCTTCTCTCTCGTCACTCTGTTCCAACCACGCATGGAAAAGGCTGTCTGGACTGACTGTCTGCCTCCACATGGCTGTGGGAGGTAAATGATAAATGCAGACATCAGCTTGACTCTGGATAGCGATTCAGTGGTAAGAGGTCTCTGTTTTCTCTCCCTGTTCATGTACACTATAATCTGTTAAATTATTATTATTTATTACATTTATATAATTATTACATTTATAAAGATCTTTTATTTATACAAGAATAATCTCAAAGTGTATAAAATAAAAGCTAAAATATTTTTTTTAAATGAAATTTTAAAGAAGCAAATATATTTGCAAATATGTTTCCCTTCCGCAGCCATGTGGAGTCAGACAGCCATATCGTAAAAGCAGCAATCAAAGTCTAGGAGGAAGGGTAGGCCAGACGATAAAGATGTGTCTCAAGGCCTACTTTAAAAGCCCCAACAGTCTGAACAGACCTTAGATTGTCTGGAATTGTCTGTTGTGCTGTTGTGGCTCTCCCAGCCAGTCCTGTTGGCAGTGTGCAGTCTGTTAGTGGGAGAGAGTCTCAGTTGGCCACTAATGAGTTAGCCTGCACTGAGAATTTATCCCAGACCCTCAGTGTCTGTCCGTCAGCATTGTCTTTCACTTGGACTAACTTTACTGTACTAGTCAGTCTTGATTAATACTGTGCAGGGGACACTGTTTAGAGTAAGTCTTGTAACATCATTGAGTCAAGTCATGCTTGTGCTGTGACTAAGTCTATAAGTGCGCATTAACCATAGCCATACACAGAGATGTGAATGAAGCATGTGTTTGTGGTGTGTCAGATGGTCTGACCCTTTAAGTGTTACCTGGACTATCTATTGTCTATGAATGAAGTTATGTTCTGTAATCCACACATTGATAGCGTAACCCCTCATCAACCCACCTAACATTGTGTTTTCCTCTCCGCTCGATACAGCCATTTCCAGAAGGCTGAGGTACCAATAAAGGCCTATTGATCTCCTGAAATCCAATGGGCCATAACATGACAACAACACAATGTAACAGGAATCAATTTACACAGAGTTAGGACTGCGTGACAGACACCTGTGGCTCCAATAAAGGACAGGAGAGGAGGAAGAATGGAGAGGGAGGTGGGGGACAATCTGGAGGGTGGCATGAATGAGAGAAAGGAAGAGATTTGATATATATATATATATATATATATATATAGGTGATATACCAATCGAAATGTAAGAATATGAATTTGTATGCTTATGTTGGTGCGGGTGTGGTTTGTGCATCCAGATGGGAGTGTGTGCGTGTGTGTCACAATGCCCTTGTCTGTTGTCTGAGCCCTGATACTTGTGGCCTTGTGTTGGACTGGCAGTCTCTGTTTGATATGCTAACAACTCCCCCAACACCAGCAGTGGCCTTCTACATGTAGGCTCATCTCCCCCATGATAACAAGGGTCTTACATATAGCCTACTGGATACCTAATCATATTCATATTCCTCTGGTGTCCAGGGACATTTCAAGGCTCCTCTTCCTCTCTACAACTTCTTCCCTCCTCCACTCCACATCTCACCTCTACATCTCTCACTCTCTCTTACATTATTCTCCCCTCATCACCCATCTCCGCTCTCTCTTTCTCTTCGTTTTGTCTCATGCCACTGAATAATTGTGATAAAACACTGAAGAATAGAGAAAGGACTGGACAGGTCAAGAATAAAGACATACATTTATTCCCAAGTACAACTTCAGACAGTTATGGACATGATAAAGTGGATTCTACACGAGTGGTCACATGACCAACTAACACAAGTTAACATTCTGTTATATCTGACTCCTCAAGATATTTTATGGTTAATAATGATTGATAATGATTTGCTCATCTGTGTGACAGAAACTCGATCATATCGGATCCTAGATTCCATTATGAATACCCAATATGCTACCACCATGCTCTCAAGTTACAATGAATTGCAAGGAGTTTAAGCTTGTTCCAATACCTGAAGACGATGACTTGACTCTACGTGTTGTTAATGATGCATGTGAACATTAGACATTAATGGCATTAAAGACATTATGTTGTGTTGTTTTAACAGAACCTTTATCGGGCTCACAACATCACATTAATGCACACTGGAAGAATGAGTATAAACAAATTAACCAATTTAACAGTTTCAAGGTAACATATAAAATAAACAAACTGTTGTAAACAAATGGAAGTCTAACCATATGTCTAACATATGGCTGTGTGTGTGTCAAAGACAACACCGGATACTGGTGCCCATAGGCTACCCCGAGAAACTCAAATAATGAATGGTCTCCTATCTTCCTTAAATATCCTCCAAACAATAGGATATAGGTGGGAGAGGCCAGTTGGCCTATACTATATACATTACAATAGCAAAAGAATTGACGATAGTTGAAGTGTGATTTCTTCCGGACGTCCACCAGGCATGCTCATTCCACTGTAAATAGGTGTTCTGGGCTGAGAGAGGGGGGCATTGATCACCATTCACAATGGAAGATCAGACGATTACTGTCTTTGTCTCAGCAACATTTAAAGACATTTAAATCACATGGCTGGTGCCACCTCTCCTTACCTCCTGTCCACCATCTCCTCTCCTTCACAGCTCAGCCTATAGATGCAAGATTAAGGGGACAGAGAGATTGATTAGAGCTTAGTGTAAACACCAGATGGTGTGTGTGCGTCACTGTCCTCTGAGCGTGGCCTGGGAGTCTCTCACACACACACACACACACACACACACACACACACACTGCCCTCCACACTGGAAAAGGGAAAGGGGTCAAGAGCTGCCGCCACCCCCCCCCCCACACACAGACGCAAACACACTAATCGTTGATAATCATGTGACTGCAGATATCTTTTTATGTTGCTGAAATCCGCAAGAAAATACAACTTTGTTTTCATGCTGCACAATTACACACCATTGATTTCCTCTTTCCTCTCCATTCCCTTTCCTCCCTTTCTTTAGTTCGTCATCTGATTGTCTGCCCTAGTGTTTCCACGCGGGGTGGACATACGAAGATGAGTAGCTAGCCTAAGCCAGACACACAACTCATTAAGAAAGACCAGCCATTTCAGCCGAGTAAAGAACCTATAAGAACCTATACACATGTTTGTTTGTGTATGAAAGTGTTTCACACACACACATCTGTTGTTGAAGTTGCAGAGTGCTACTGATCACTAAGTCAAACCTGCGGTACTGTAACTATTTGCTGTCATAGGTCTTATGTAAATTAGTTGCAACACGTGTGTACACTTTATTTAAGTTTAATAAGCTCCCAAATCTTCCACTAGAAGTGGAGAAGGCATTATCATGAATCTTTCCTTTTCTTGGGCATAACTCTGCATCACCTAAAGAAATATTAGAATAGCACAAGTATACGTTTCTTTTTCCTCAGTATGTGTGTGTGTGAGACACACACACACACACACACACACGGTGCGTTTGTAGTAGTTGTGCCTTAGGGGGTGTGAGGTTGGTAACTGAGAAGGTAGAGGAGTGTCTTCATGTCTTTGAGTGAGTCAGAGGAATAGTTCATCCTCCTCTTCTTACTCAGATGTTCCCTCTCTTCTACAGTGGTTTAAGGGACCAAGAGCCTCAGGCTGTTATACAGCACAGCTCTCTCTTCCTTCCTCCCTCTGGTTTTTAGCTCACTGTGTTATCATATTGGGAAAGGAAGCTGTTTGTCTGTGTGGGTAGTGTGTGAGATAAAGTAATGGTAAAGGAAAAAGTATAGTGTTAAGTACATGCTGGAGCACTCACATGGGCAGACTGTATTGTCAGGTGATGTACTGATGTAATGATGATAAGTAATGTTCTACTTCCCTGTGTGTGTGTGTGTCTCTCTCTCTCTTTATCTCTTTCTCCCAGGAGTGAGGTCCCCCTTACAGAGGAGTGAGTGTCTGTGTGAGGGCTCCTCTTTGCTTACAGCTGCCGTTTTGGCTAAAGCGCCCATGAGGTAACGGCGGAAAGCCCATACTACCCTCGCTCTGCCCTTCACCCCCCATCCCCCTCTCCCTCCACCCCCCTCTCCAGCGATGGGTCAAAAGATCTCGGGCAGTATCAAGTCAGTGGACGCACGCGGTGAGCCCTCCTACCGGCCTGTGCGGCAGGAGCTGCGGGGTCCAGACTTCTGTCGCCCACCCCGCCTGGACCTGCTCCTGGACATGCCCCCGGCCACTCTGGACACCCAGCTACACCACGCCTGGAACCCAGAGGACCGCTCACTTAATGTCTTTGTCAAAGAGGACGACAAGCTGACCTTCCACCGCCACCCCGTGGCCCAGAGCACAGACTGTATCCGCGGCAGTGTGGGCTACACACGGGGCCTCCATGTCTGGAGGATTCACTGGCCAGCCAGACAGAGGGGGACACACGCCGTGGTCGGGGTAGCCTCAGCAGAAGCCGCCTTACACTCAGTGGGCTACACAGCCTTAGTAGGCTCAGACTCTGAGTCGTGGGGCTGGGACTTGGGTCGGAACAGACTCTACCATGATGGTAAGAACCGCCCGGCGTCCACCTCGGCGCCAACCTACCCATGTTTTCTGGAGGTGGACGAGTCGTTTGTTTTGCCCGATGCCCTCCTGGTGGTGTTGGACATGGATGAGGGCACCCTGAGCTTCATGGTGGATGGGCAGTACCTGGGTGTGGCCTTCCGGGGGTTAAAGGGCAAGAGGCTGTATCCCATCGTCAGTGCCGTGTGGGGCCACTGTGAGGTCTCCATCCGCTATGTCAATGGACTTGATCGTAAGTCACACACATCTTCATCTCTGTCACACTGTTCTAGAACATATCTCTCTCAAGTCAGTGGAACATACCTCTCTCTCTCTCTGTGTGTTATCATTGTTTCACTTTCTGTTATGAATCCTCTCACTTTGGCTCTCCTCTCCTCCCTCTCTCTCCTCTTTCTTTCCCTCCCTTACTAATCTGTAGTTTAGTTTTACATCCCTAACAGTCAGCATACTCTGATGTTGTTGTTGTAGTAGCAGAAGCAGCTCTATATTCTCAGACTGTTGCCCTAAGAAACTAATAACACTCACTGTGGCCAATTGTGCCTCTATTTATGCCAAAACTCTCTGATAGGGTGTTGTTTAGAAAACGATTATGATATCAGAAGCCAGTGACTTTCACATTAACTCTCTCTCTCTCCATATGAAATAATGCCGGAGCGCCCACTTTGTTTGTTGTGTGTATGCAGGGAGGCAGGTGATGGTATGACATTTTCAGGACAGTGATATTGTGTATGGAGTCTGCGGTTATTTTATAAGTGCTGAGGCAGCCGCTGAGGGCCCGGGGGAGATTTCTGTTGATTCGATCCAAGCCTAGGCAACGACACGGGCCTGCATATGACCAGGGGGGGGAGGAGGGAGAGATGAAGACAGAGGAAAGGAGGAGAAGGGATGAAGGTTGAAGATATTTGAATTTCATCATCATATCTGTTATGCATTTTGGACGTGATGGCCTGGAGACAAAGGAACTGTGTAGGCTGATTGAGAGCTACTAGTTCAATGAGCTGTATTCTTACAGACTGCACACTGCTTTCCTGGGCAAGTTTCTGTAGACTGATAAAGACTGGCTAAAGGTGCTGTATAGTGTAGACCAGGGGTCTCCAGCCTTTTTTACCATGAGAGCTACCTTTTTGATTTTATTGATGACACTGCATGTTCAGCTTCCAAAAACACATTATCCTACTATTCTGTCCTCTCCTCTCTGAGAGGGTTGACACCACATGCTCTGCTCTCCTCTCCCCTTTCTGTAAAGACAAGTGGCAGACAAGGGGAAGTGATGGTTTATAAACAACTTTTAGGCTACCAAATGAACTATTCATCTGTATTGGAATTCTGATATTAACATGAAATACATTTATATTTACCTTGCTAGTGAGAGGGTTGACTCTGCATGCTGTCCACCGGAGCTTTGTAGTTTGGAGTGTATCCAGACAAGTTTACTCTGATCGAGTCAGCCAGGTGTTCATCGGTGAGGCGTGTTCTATGTTTTGATTTGACGAAATTCATGTCAGAGAAGCTGGATTCACACAGGTATGTTGAGACAAACAAGGAAGCTGACTTTTGTGCAGCTATGCAGATGTCGGTGTATTTTCCATTATCAACAGGGCTCCAAAAATGAGGGGCAGAGTGATGTGATTTGAGCCCTATGTCATTTTGCAATGTTATTATTTCCAGCTCCAAGTCTGTAGCATCCACATCAAAAGCTTCACTCAATGTTCCTGACACTTCAGATATGTCCACCTCCCTGAAGGGATTGCTGAGCCGTGTCGCTAGCATCAACCGACTTTAACCGTCACATTGGATCGAAAACCAAGAGCCACGTACCTAGAACCCGTTCTAGCTGTTGTCTAGCTGAACTCCTGAAAGAACAGAAATAGGTTGGGATCAGGGCCTGAATCAGGCTTCATGTAGACGGTTTGAAAATTATTTAACGGACAGAACACAGTTCGTCTTAACTGATGGTGTTAAATCAGGTTTTCTGGACATAACAAAGGGTGTTCCATAAGGACCAATTCTTGGTCCGGTTCTTTTTACTATTTACATCAACAATATTTGATTATCTGTAAATAATTGTAACCTGCATCTATATGCCGATGGCACTGTTGTATATGCTATTGCCCCCACGATTGACCAGGCTCTTTCTGAGCTACAGTCTGCATTTGCTGTCCTGCAGACAGCATTTGTTGGGCTGAGGTTGGTACTTAATGCTGAAAAAACTAAATATGTTATTTATCAAATCACAGACAAATGTATCTGATTTATGCATATGTATTTAGGTGGTGCCCCCATTGAGCGTGTCCCCGCTTATAAATACCTGGGCATTTGGTTTGACAAAGACTTGGTGTTTAGAAAACATACAGAGGAGCTTGTTAAAAAGCTAAGATTTAAGGTGGGCTTCTTTTCGAGGAATAGATCTAGCCTTTCTCTGAACGGATTGTGCAATCAACCTTTATGCCAGTGCTTGATTATGGTGATGTCATCTAAGTGCAGCAGCCACTACTCTTAAACCTTTGGATGCCACCTACCTTCGCTTTATCATAGGTGATAGTGTTAATACTCATCATTGCATACTTTATCATAAAGTTAGCTGGACCTTGTTAAAGTCATTTAGATCTCTTGATTACTCCCTTTTTGTTAACATTTACATTTATGGCATTTAGCAGACGCCTTTATCCAAAGCGACTTACAACAAATACATTTGACTAAGTAAGTGAATCATCTATCCATCAGGCATCATAAGAAAAAGTAATCTATGCTTTTGGCAGTCACAATGCTAGAAGAAAGGATTATGTTTTTTTAAATAAAAAAAATATGTATTTACAGAAGAGAAACTTGCACAGGGGGGTAGTGGGAATGAAGAGGTCTTTAGGAGGGACAGTTAAGATGTAGCATGAAGAGATGGGTCTTCAAACTACGGCGGAAGATTGGTAGTGACTCTGCAGTTATGACAGCAGTGGGAAGCTTGTTCCACCAGAAGGGCACCAGGACAGTGAAAAGCCATGACCGAGTAGCGCGGGCAGCTGCTGTATCCATGTAGAGGTGGCAGTGCCAGGCGGGCAGCTGAGGTGGAAGAGCGGAGTGATCGGGCAGGGGTTTGGGGGCTGACCATTGCTTGCAAGTACGGAGGGGCTGTTCCCTTTGCCGCCCGGTAGGTGAGCACCAGGGTCTTGAATCTGATGCGAGCTGCTACCGGGAGCCAGTGAAGGGTGTGAAGGAGGGGGGTGACATGGGAGAATTTGGGGAGATTGAACACCAGACGGCAGCAGCATTCTGGATGAGCTGCAGAGGCCTGATGGCAGAGGCAGGGAGCCTTACTACATAAACTCCCAGCTTACCTAACCTCATTATTGAAATTCAAGAACTCTTGAGGTTCCTCGAATCTTCAACGAATTTGGTAAATCCGCTTTTAGTTGTGGTGCACCTCACTGCTGGAACAATTTGCAGAGAACATTTCAGTTGATTGCTCTGGTGCTGCTAGAGCAGTTAAACGTTTTGACTGAGGACCTCTTTGTTGAAAAATGTGTTTTTCTTGATTGCGTTTTATTATGTTGTAATTTTGTATGTGTATTATGTATTGTTGTAAACTGTGTGTATGCAGGGCTCCTTTGTAAAAGAGACCTTGCTCTCAATGGGACTCCCTGCTAAAATAAAGGTTGAATAAATTGTCAGAGTAACAGTGTTTGCCCCAAGTTGAGTGTCCGATATGGTGGACAAAATGTCTGTCCTGTTCTTGTGGTCTTTGAACAATGTCTCAGCGATGATGATGATCATGGCTTCTTTGACAATGCTACCGTCAGAAAAAAAAAACGTTTTGTTCCTGGCCAAAAAATTTGCTGTTTTAAACAAGGCCCTTGTTACGGCTTTGTTTTTATCCACAGGTTTGCTGAATAACGATATTGGTGTTTCTGTCATTGTGTCTTGAGCTCAGTCACCTTCCGAGCATGCGATGCACTTTCTGCTGGGAAATCAAGCTCGAATTTTATTTTGTGTAGTGTGGTGTAGAAATCCACTTTCACCCGAAATAAAGAACGAGACAGACACCAGTGTTACATTAATTGGGATAAATCAAATGAATAATTTATTATTGTTCATTCAATACTCAATTAATGTTCAAGTAAGAATCAAATACAACAGCAATAATCAACAGAAATAAAAACTTGCAAGGAGAGAGCAACAACATAACCCAGATGTAATAGAATAGTTGTTTACTGGAAGCCACAGCTCCCAAAGACTCTCTGATAAAAACGTTAACATTAATTTGTTATATACTGAAAAGACCTTCTAAAACATGTGCGTAGAGAAGACGGATAACTAATTCATGGAATTTAGTCCTGTGACATTTCTCACCCCGGGTAACAACTTGTACCAACACATCTTGTGTAAATAAATAAATTCCCCACCTATCTTATGTTTTCAAAACATGACTTCTGATGCACAAGGCTCTACTTAATAAGTCAGCCAGTATCAGTTGGCCCTGAGCACCCCCCCTAAGGAACATAACTGTGATATATGCTTAAACCTTCTGCTACATACATTTTAAGACATAGTTGGTCACAACAAGTTTAAGAAATAGTATGAGTGGAAGTTCAATAAGAGGTCAAGACAGACGTCTATTCACAGGATCAGTTCCTGTGATTCAGATTCCTTCAGTTGTATAGTGGTGCTCATCGTTCTCTCTCATCCCAATAACAACGACAGCTCCGCATATCAACATATTATATTAATAATATGTTAATATTATAATATAATAATATAATAATATAATAATATATATTATTATAACATATCACACACTTTCCTTTGACGCAACAAAATAAAAGCTCATTCTCCTGATGATGAAAATGGTATGTTTTATGCCTTTTGGCTGGCACTGCCTCGGCATTCATGTTCAAACGAAATTGGCTTTTGCTGGTTTGCTTAAAACCGCTCCACAGTGCTCACACTGGTCTTTCCCAGCTTCAAGCTAAAATGACTGCACGGTATGTGATTGTGAAAATGTTTGTGTTTCAGCGTGAAAAGTGTATGTACTTTCAAAATTGCTGGGTGAGCTGCTTATAGGCGGCCGGATCGACGGGTTGGGAGACCCCTGGTGTAGACTGTAGAGTAGACTCTCAGAGAGAGAGAGAACCTGCTGGTGTATTTCTCTGGTCCCACTCTGATCTATAAAAAGCTGTGAGATTTCTCTCTCTGTCTCGCTCTCTCTCCCCGAGAAGCAGATCTGAATATCATTTACTATTGGAGTTATCTCATCTGTCCCTTTTGGATTGTGTAATAGCCCTCCTTCATGGTACCTGTTACACAAAGGCCCAAACCAAGGCGGTCAGACATGGACGCAATGTTCGTGGCTGCAAGCCAGGTGTTTGTCAGTGTGAGTGTGTCTGTCTGTGTGTGTGTGTGTGTGTGTGTGCGTGCAGTGTTCGCGGACGTGAGCCAGAAGTGGAGGAATTCTGGAGGAAGTCCCAGTGTGCCTCTGAGCTCAGCGTCTGGCCTTGCAGCCCTATAGTCTCCCTCTGTTGAGTTCTCCCCGTCTAACACACAACACAGTGTGCTGTTTGTCTCTGTGTTCAGAACATGTGACATTAATGCATGTATCTATGGCTGGTTGGAACACAAGGCATCATGTTGTCAACTTATTTACTGTCTACAGGGGAACTGGGGAAAACTGATCTGACATTGTTGTGTAAGAGTTCATAGGGTCAATGGGTGGAAGACATGTTCATGTGTTTCTTTCTGTATTTTCTCTCCCTCTCTCATTTCTCTGTCTCCTTTATTTATACTTTAAGATAAATAAAGCTAGGAAAAGTAAGGGAATTGTAGGTCATTGTGTTTCTCCCTCTTTCTGTGTCTCTCTTTCTCCCCCACCCCCCTCTCTCTCCCTCTTCCATCCATCCATCCCCTCTGTTTGCATAGGCTAAATAAAGCTAGTAGAACTCAATGCAATTGAGTTTGCTAATGTAAAAGGCTAATAGAGCTGGTTTATGAGGCATAACTTAGTCCATATTCCATGTTCTGTTCCCATAGCTCTCCTTTTCTGTATGCCGGTAAAACGATTGCATCACAATCAAAGAATACCATGACAATGAAAATATCTGGAGACAAACATATCAAGGTTCTATTTGATATTCAAGACATCTGTGCTAGTACAAGTAATGGCACAGATAATTGGCTAATGTGACCATTGAAATAAATAACTAACCTGTACAGTTTTACACACTGTCTGAGTTTCTGGGATGATGGGGAAAGCGATATTATGAAGAAAATTAAATGATGTTATGATGGGAGTACATTTAGCATTCGAACATTTTCATGTCAGTTTGGCAGTGCTGAACTTTTGTTTTGGCATGTTTCACTTCATCAGCGTATTGTGTCAGGGAGAGTAGTATAGACCCTTATATTGGGATCCACTGTATGTCTGCTTTGTATGTGTTGCACTGTAATACTGTGATGCACTGCAGAGGTGTTGTCTTACATTTATGGTAAGGGTGCATAATCCCCATATATCACAGAAACTGACAAATACAGACAGTACATTGGTATTCATGCAATGAGATGCCATCGTATTCCCTGCAGTTCCATTTCTATGTTCCTGTTATAGACACATTGTAAAGGTGTCTTCTCTCTTGGTCCTTCTCTCTCTCCTTCCCTCCCTCCCTCCTGCTCCAAGAGACAGTGTGTGAAGAGATAAGTGGCCTTCCACTTCTTGCTCTCTGAGTTAGGATTGTCCCTTAACACACAGTGTTAATGCAATTCTCTAATCCTATTTTCTGCAAACACTTTAGTCTATTTCTCCCCAGACACACACCCCTCAAAGATGGAGGCACTTATTGATTTTTTTTACCCTTTTTTGTTTATACCCATTTATGGGTGGATTGTGACACTATAATACAATCATTCTGCCTTTGTGAAAAACATGCCCACCGCCTTCCCTGACTTATCTATTTTTAACATGATAGCATTATTACAATTTCAAAATCAATTTTCTAACATCTCCAAGTCACATCCTGAGGCGTAACACCTGTAGTTTTTACCCTCATCATGGCGAATTGAAACTGACCTTTCATTTATGAATTGCTTACCCATTTCAACCCTAATGGGTCACACATACCGACAGAAAGACAATACTAGTTATTTGCATGATCAATGCGCTAAAACATGTGACTCAGCCTGCAAAGAACAGACATGTTTTTCATTGACACGTTCACTGGTTGGTTTCTGCCCATGTGTGGGTGTCTGGGTATGTATGATGGTGGTGGGACGCAACGTCAGAAGATGCAATGAGGTGAGGTTGACTAGTTGAGCAGGTGCGTGGGGCGTCATTCATATATAGGCAGTCAGCTCAGGTGAGATGTAACTAGTCAGATGCTTTGTCAGATGCAATTCACAATGGTTGGAAAGACATTTGATGTGAAGGTACATGGAGTGACTACAGAATGCTGATGGTGATTTGATGATGAAATGACTGCTACCGTCTGTAATGATGGTGATGATTACAGTGATTACAGTGATTCTGATCCTGTGATTCTGATCCTGACCGCGAGCTTCAGCCTCTGACGCCTCACGCTACCCGAAAAAGAATTAGAACAGAACCAACTGAGCAGGTGTCACCTTGGCCTCCGATGCCTCGACTCCCCGCAGAAGAGTCACAATAGAACAGACTGAGCCATGGTGAGGCAGGAGACTGTTAGGATAGAACAGCCTGCAGGCAACAATGCAGCAGGTAGAATGGCATTAATAATTAACAGCGCACTCTATAGTTTCCATTGGGATGTTGCAACAAATCAGAGTATATACTGTTGCTAAGATGCACCGGGTCGAAGGAGACAATACTTGGGACATGTCTGTTGATGAATGGCAATCATGCATTGGTCTCCTGTATATCCACGGGGAACATGGTGCAAGGTCCATGGACTTGCAAGCTTTTGGAGATCTGATGACGAACGCATGCCTGTCTTTCTCAGATCTGTCACCGAACCGCTTCAGTAACATTATGCACTTCCTGCATTTTGATGACAAGGACACAAGACCCACGCACAGGAAGGCAGACAAATTTGCCCAGATGACAGACATTTCAAACACTTTTGTGTGTAATTCTATTGCTTGTTATAAGCCAGGAGACAACATCACTGTTGATGAGCAATTGTTTACAACAGAAACTTGGTGCCCCTTTACCCAGTTCATGGCTAACAAGCCCGACTTGTTTGGCATCAAGTTTTGGTTAGCTGCCGATGTGGACACCAAATACATGCTGAATGGATTTTCATACCTGGGGATGGTTAGCTGGTGAGCGAGTATCTGAGAATGTGGTGATTTATACAAAAAGGAACACTTACTGCTCCCAGTTTTTTACAGTATGTACAGTTGCACCAATTATGTCCGTCAATATGTTATATTCAATATGTAATTTCTTTAAAATATAAAATGTTGTATTGCTGACTAAACACAACCAATGCATTATTTTTTGCACAGTATTGATCTCATTAAATTATTACACCTAATTGTTACGCTAATGTCAACAAATGGAGGTCAATCTGGGTACTTTACTTAGTAATGAGGACCCGGGGCGTAAGCCTGTAGACCTATGTATTGTAGGAAACAATAGGATTGCTCCTGCTATGCCTATTCTTGGACGTCTGTTCTTCTGTTACATTGCAAAACAACACAACAAACAGGCTACAACAGCCAAACTCATTTACAGCAAACTCGGGAACAACGCAGGCCAAAACTTTGCACATTCCAGTTTCAATTGAACCCTATTTCACGCTGGCTCTCTCACCCTTTCCCCTCGCTCTTTTGTCCTCGTCCACTCCCATATTTTCAGCACTTACACACCTAATCATGGTGGGGAGTTGCCGTGGAAACTGTTCAGCTTAGCTTGGTGAATGGGGAGAGGAGACAGTAAGTGTTGGCTCACAGCGTTCTGGGGTGGAGGGGGGGGGGGCGGGTCTGACTGAGCTGGGCTGGGCTGGGGAGAGATGGATCTTGGACGGCACATGGCCTTTCTGGTTTATGTGGTTGTTGGAGCCAGGATTGGCTGTGGATCTCTCCTGTGTGCGTAGAGTAGATACTCAGACAATGTCTCCCCCAGCAGTAGTGACTGCAGAGAATCTTTCTCATCTAAACATTCTCCCAACTTTCAATCCCCATTTACTTTTGTTTTCATCAAGGCTCCTTTGGAAATTTGGGAAGTTGTGTGCGTCACTGTGTGTGTGTTTATCTGATGATCCTCAGTATCAGTGTGGTGTGGCAGTATGTGCTTTTAGTACTTTAAGTCCTGCCCCCCTTGTTTTGGTATTGAATTACTTTGTCCTAGAATGCTGGAACTACTGTGGTGGGTGTTTTGTGTTGGTGTGATTGGCTCAATTATGCAAGGGACCAGAGCTACTGCGGGGATCAGTGGCCAAATTGACTAGAGCTTTTGGTGCTGTCTGGGGCTCATTGGCTGGCTCATTTTGTGCTCTCTGGTAATAAAGTGCCGGCCACTGGAGAGGGGAAGAGAGAGAAAATCTGACCTGCGTCAGTTGGGTCACTGAGCAATTGGGTTTGGCTCAAGTCAACGATTCAATTTGGACACTGACATTTTCAATTTCAAGTAGGCCAAGTCTTGACTCTCTCCCTCCCTCTTTCTGATCCGTACCAAGCATCCTCCCACTCTCCTTCTATATCCACGATTGGTTAGAGAATTAGACACGGAGACTATACACTTTTGCATAGTTATCTCTTAATGTCAGCTGCCCTGAAAAAAAAGAGACCTTTCATGGCACTGAAATTACACAAGTGGGTTACGTTTTGATCATACACACAGAGGGTATTTTAGTGGGTCACCTGCCTCCACTAGCTGTGCAGTAGATTTGGGGATTACGTGTGTCAGAGGCATTCACCTGTCACACCTCAGTGAGAAGAGAGTTGAGACACTAGTGATGCATGAGTAATATCTCTGTTGCACCACTGTTCCAAATTCCCCTCTTGTCCTCTCTCCTGCCCCCCTTGTTTTGGTACTGAATTACTGTGTGTGTGTGTGTCCTTTTACAATGATACACAAACAAATGAGTGCTGTATGCACTTGTCAGTAATACTACCCAGCAGCCTTGTATAGAACTGGACTGTGGTCCAATGCCCACCCCACCCTCAGACTGCAGCAGACCTCACACACAATCCATATCTGCTGCTTTATTGTGTCATAAACCTGTCAGAGGCCTCCCTCTGACCATTTATATTAGGAGCTAGAGAGGTAGAGGGAGAGAGAGACTCTTAGTGGGAGGTGTGGGGGGGGCGGTGTATAGACAGAAACATGACGAGAAGGATAGAGGGAGGGGAGCTTTGCTATTGCTTGCTTTGCTATCACTTTGTGATCCCTTTACTGAACTGCTTCCAGCTTATTTGCTTTAATTAATTATTCATTGTCCCTGTCCCAATATATTACTTTTTTATATTCAAATGCAATTTCAGTTTTATGTGGCCCACATGGTGTACCAGGAAGCACGCATAACCTAGCCCTCGCCTTTTGTCCACTGTGTTCACTGTAGTGTGTATGTTTCTGTTCACGATTTCACTGTGACTCATTCCTCATTACTGGAGAGACTGTTTTGGAGTGACTTATATCTCAATAGCTCTACAGTTTCTAGCGTCTCTTCTCTCTTTATTGTGCTCTCTGATGTATTTCTTGCCTTCTTCTTCTGTTTTTCTTTTCTTATTCTTTCTCCCCATCTCTCTTTCTGAGGACAATTTTAGACTAAGCTTTATTCCCAAGAGATGAGCTCCATACATAGCATTTCCCTTCAGTGCACACACAAACACACACGCATACACTCCTCCACCAACACACACACCCACACACACAGCACTGCTCCCGTGTGTGTGTGTGAGCTGAGGGAGACAGTTGATTGACGGCTGATCCTCAGCTGAGTCGGAGAATAGCAGGCTGGCCCTGCTCAGACACCGGCTGTTTGACAGGACCACTTGTCGCTGGTGGCAACACAGAGAAAGAGAGGCACACCAGGAGGGGTTGGCCTGCTTCCAGGCAGCAGTAGCATTGTCATCATCATCCCCCTGAGTAATTCACTCTCACACTGAACAATATGCTATATTACTACTCCTCTCTGAATTAACCCATCTTTCACTCTCTGTGTATGTGTGTGTTACTGCCCTAATTTCTGCAGATATCTATTAGAATACAGAGAAACCATGTAGACCAAAACACATACATCACAGGTGACATCAGTGTGGCGAGGGGCTGGTTGTCAACTTCACTACCTCTTAGCTGACTCAGGGGGGTGTTGATGGTGAAGTTAGACTGACAGAGTGGATCGATCTCCCGGGGTCTGCCTATGGGTCTATGTACGTGAACTGTGTGTGTGTGTGTGAATGAGGGGGATGTGATGTGAATGTTAACCAAGTGTAGGTGATGTGCATGGTGAATTCTCATATACCTTTGTTTGCACACATTCTGTGGCCTTCTATTATTCCAGCAGGTAGGACACAACAGCATGTACAGTAGTGCCAATTTGGACACCTGCTGTATACTGTAATGTTGGCCTCCCTGTGGACTTTCCTAAAGTTGAATTAACTAAATTGCTCTGCACAATTCTTTCATTTAGGGTTAGCCCTAACCCTATATAAATTATTAAGATGTAATTTTAAAAAGACACATTGGGATAGGTATATAATAATGCTTATTCATTTAATTTTCCTTAAACTGTTTGTTCAATCTAACACCTTGCATGTTTAATTTAGGTGTTTTTAAGCTAAGCTTAAAGATGCTAGAGAGAGAATTGACAAGCTAAGACATTTTTAACCTTTAGTTTTTAGCTCGAAATGGAAAGTCTGATGCATATAAGTACATCATATGGATCACTCTGTAAGCCACAAAATTTTCTGCTGTAATCTAAGCATTTTCCGATTTCTCTTGTGAACAAGGTGCAGTAGAAACGCCCATTTGAAACTTTGGTAATACTTGCAAATGCTTTAGTCCTTCCTTTTCACAATTCTAGCAAAAGAGAATCCCATTTTGATGGTGGTGCTCAATTGCTCAAAGCTTTCTCTGAGCAATTGAGCACTGAATGGAGACAGTCTGTAAAGTACACCAAAGGGTTTCCCAGTATGTAGTTTGATGTAGCTTCATAAAATCAAATAGCATTTTCAACCACATAGGCAAATATCCCAAACTTATTGCAGTCTGATCAGGAACATGTTTGCATGTTTCCACAACCTTTATTCCTCTTGAGTCTCAATTATTTTATTCCGGGGCAGCTTCTACCCGCAGGCCATAAGACTGCTCCACTGACACCACCTCAGCCCCCCTCCCCCCACCTGGCTCAACTGACACCACCTCAGCCCCCCTCCCCCCACCTGGCTCAACTGACACCACCTCAGCCCCCCTCCCCCCACCTGGCTCAACTGACACTACCTCAGCCCCCCCTCCCTCCAGTTCCCCATCTGCACTACCTGTGTGCACCTGCACCAGTGACATTCTCCAATGACACTCTCTCTCACACACACACACACACAGACACGCACATGCACTCACGCACAGATGTATACTATTACATACTACTATTGCTACTACCCACCCCACTTTTGTTGTGTTTCTTCTGCTTAATACTATTGCTACATTTGTTATTGTTTTTATTATTATTGTTAATAATAATATTACTTCGTTGAACTGTTGAGGAGCTAGCTTGCCCTAAGCATTTCATTGCACCGCCTACGGCTGTATTATGTGTATATGACAAATAAACTTTGATTTGAATTATAAAAATGTTCCATTGTGTAACTTTAAAGGGCATTGAGATGGGATGATGTTGAAGTTCTGTAATTTACTGTAGCCATGAAATTAGAAAATCTATTAAGAGGATGCTTGTTAGTTTGGTTGGCCATGCTTTCCATGGAAAGGTCTTTGACCATGCATTACAACAGAGGCTAATGAATCTGATCCCTCTGATGACCAGCTCCCATCCTCACACCAGACTGTCAGGCACCACTGTCAGCTGGCTTTAGTGCACATGTCTCTGTGCGCATGCACGTGTCTCCACAAGGGCACCGGTCCATTTAGAGAATCCCTAGGGGCTTCATTGGCAACATCAGATGGGTCCAAGGCCTTGCAAAAGTGAGAAGTGATTCAGCTGTGTGTGTGTGTGTGCCCCTGAGCATCACCTTCACACTGAGTGCTTAGGAGAGTCTCAGCACTGTGAGTCAGGCCCAAACAGATGGTCATGGCAGGTGGAACAATGGAGTTGACATCTGTGAAGGGCACTCGATAGCAAAGTTTGTGTGTGTGTGAGGACACTTACAGAAATTGTGTATGTAGGGAGGGGTGTACTTTGTATGTTACCATTGTTACTTTCAAGCGTGTATCCTAAGTTGATCCAGACAAGTGGCTGTGATGAATGACTTGAATATCAATCTAAAGTGAACTTGTTTTAATGTCAATGCTCTCTCGTCACTCACAGCGGAACCCCTCCCCCTTATGGACCTGTGCAGGCGAGTGGCCCGGCTAGCACTGGGAAGGGAACGCATCAACCAGATCGAGACCCTCCCCCTGCCACAGACCCTCAAGAACTACCTCCAGTACCAGTGACCCCCAAAACACACACTCTCACGCCAGGAGAATGATGAACCACGGCTACATTTCACTATGGTCAACCCCTAACCAGACAACCCAGAGCCATCCGACATTTACAGCCCTTACTGAGGATGAGGATGGTGATGATGGTCAGGAGGAAGAGGAAACCTATATGTTTACATGGGGAGTTATGAGTCTCCTTTTAGGATACGTCTGTTTTTAACTCTTGTTTTTAGATTACTCACTACTGTCAGACCCAGACAAACAGGGGGAGGATGAACGGAGGGGGGAAGGTCATTGCATTGGAGCAGAGGGACTGGGCTGTGATACTGCCTGCTCATTGGACTGTATTCTGTGGAAGCTTCTGGAATCATGTGCCTGGAAGGACTGGGGGATCGGGAATGATTGGGACAGACTATGTGAACCTCTGAACATGTCAATATTAATATTAATATTCAGATCTATAGCAGGCTCCACAGAGACTCAATAACCCCTATCCAGAGGGACTCTGAAGAGCACAATACACACACACACACACACACACACACACACACACACAGGTCAGCCTTGCTCCATGTTAGGCACCCTGAGACTGCAGAATGACCCTCTCAAGCTCCATAACTACACTACAGCTCTGCTCTGATGCCTCTGACATCTGATGGGGTTTGGAGCAAAGTACAAGTCTCTCCTATTTATCAGTCCTTTCATTTGATACAAGCTTCCATGGGTTCTCATTGAATGACTGAGATGTTATGTGTCTGTCTGCTAGTAATGCTGATTGAGATTGATCGAAGTGCGAATCCCCTTTTGACTGTTAATGTGCCTGCTCATAGAAAGCACACAACACCTCTGTCACAGGAGACGGTTTTAAAACTACATGCTGCTTTTGGATTAGATTTGTTTTCTCTCCCTCCATTCTTATCCTAATGCTGAAATACTTTTAATCCTGATTCTGTTCTAATGACTGAGGTTGTTGTTTTCTCTGATGCATTATTTTTTTTAATGGTTTTTAGATCTATCTGCAGGACAGGAAGTAGTGCGTTCGAGACAGGTAGAGAATGTGCTGCCATGGGCATCTTTTTAAATGTGAATAAAAACCAAACAAACTGAGCCAAACGAGTGTTTTCTGTTTGTTTTGAGTGAGGGCTTCTGTTTGAAACTGGGTTTTCACATTCAGGTGAAAAGCATCATTGTATCCAATAGGATTCAGCAATGAGAGCACCAAGTCATCTGACATATACTGTAGGCCTAATGGTCAATTGTCCAATAGGATCATATGTTATACAGTGCAGAGAGAAAGTCTGTGAACTCCTGCAGTTTTCTTTCTTTTTTTGCATTGTAGCCTGGAATTGAAAAGCAGTTTATTTAGATGTTTTGCTCCAATCAGTTCAGACAAGTCTCCAAAGTGATTTTTTCAAAATGTTTGAAAACAAATTGTAAAAAAATGAAGATGTTGTGTGAATAAGTATGTTTTCTATACCCCAATGGTAAGATTTCTCCCCCAGGGGTTAGCAGGTTCACCCCTTAGACTTTCTCTGCTTTTGCTTTATCCATTTTCCACTTGATCCTGAACTCCCCAGTCCCTGCTGATAACAAGCATCCCCATACCATGATACTGCCAAAATCATGCTTGAAGCTAGGGATGATGCTGACTGGGTGATGCATTTGTTCGATTTGCCTCTGATTTGAAGTTTTGCTTTTAGACTAAACATTTGTGTTTTTAGGCTACACTTAAGTGGTATCACTCAAATGATGTGTGGCAAACTCGATGAAGGAATTTCACTCTGGCCTCTGTCATATACAGTGCCTATAGAAAGTCATCATACCCTGTGAAATCTTTACCTTTTGTCACATTACACCCTGGAAATGAAAATAAATCAAATCTAACTTTTGAGCTGTATGTACACATTATAACCCTCATCATCAAAGTGAAAATAAAAATTGTAAAAATTCTGGACAATAATAAAAAATTAATTAGTGAAATACCTGGTTTGGTTAAGTGATCAGCCCCATAGAGTATACCATTATAAACTTCCTCAGGTGCAACCAATCAACTTCCAGATCAAACACCAGGCTAATTGCCCCCCACCTGACATCAATTGTAGTGGTTTTGATTACTTCGGAATAAAACCAGCTGTTTCTTGAGGATTCCACTACTAGAAGTGCATGGTTCTGCAAAGAATTCACCATGGTTGGAAAAGTACTTTCAAAAGGCCTCTGGGATAAAGTTGTAGGAAGGCACAAGTTAGGTGAAGGCTACAAAAAAGATTTTGAAGGCTTTAGCTATCCCTCTGAGTACCGTTCAGAGCATCAATAAGAAGAAGTGGAAGGCGTATGGCACCACCAACACCTTGCCTAGATCAGGCCGTCCGTCCAAACTGGATGACTGAGCCAGGAGGACATTGATCAGAGAAGCTACCAAGAGGCCAAAGGCAACTTTGAAGGACTTACAAGTCTTTGCTGGCACTGGTCTGTCTGTGCATGTGACAACAATCTAACAAGCTTTACACAAAGCTGGCCTGTATGGCAGGGTAGCAAGAAAGAAACCTTTTCTGAAAAAGTGCCACAGTCAGCCTCGTTTGTGCTATGCAAAAACACACCTGGAAGATTCTGTTGCCATGTGGAAAAAGGTTTTATGGTAAGACAAGACTAAGATTGAACTTTTTGGACTGAACTCCAAACGCTATGTTTGGCAAAAACCAAACACAGCACACCACCCAAAACACACCATACCTACTGTGAAGCATGGTGGTGGCAACATTATGTTGTGGGGATGTTTCTCTTCAGCGGGGACTGGGCAATTGGTCAGGATTGAAGGGAAAATGGATGCTGCCAAGTACACCCAAATTCTTGAGGACAACCTGCTTCCCTCTGCTAGACAGCTGAAGATGGGCAGGTCATTCACCTTCCAGCACGACAACGATCCTAAACATACTGCCAAAAGAACAACGCAGTGGCTTAAGGATAGAAAGGTGAATGTCCTTGAGTTGCCAAGTCAGAGCCCTGACTTAAATCCGATAGACAGTCTGTGGTTGGACTTGAAGAGAGCAGTCCATCGCCGCTCACCACGGAATTTGACTGAACTCGAACAATTCTGCAAGGAAGAATGGGCAAATATTCTCCAAGGTGTGCAAAGCTAGTAGAGACATATCCAAACAGATTGATGGCTGTAATTGTAGCAAAAGGTGGCTCTACAAAGTGTTAAATCAGGGGACTGATGACTTTTCCAACCTTGTTATTCTTGTTTTTCATTTTTCATAGATTTTCAGAAGTGTCGCCTTTTTTTTTTCATTAGTTTGATGTTGTATGGCTAAATTTGTACATAAAGCAGGAAAAAGTTTTTTTTTAATGGGTTTTGATTTCAGGCTGTACAACAAATATAGTAACTATTTCAAAGGGGTATGATGACTTTCTACAGGCACTGTAGGCCTGTTTTGAGGGTGACTGGGATGTTGTTGACCCATGCATAGTTTTCTCCCATCTTAATATTTGAGGTCTTTCAAGTCATCATTGGCCTCAAGGCGGCATACCAAAGATCTTTCATTATTCTCTGGCTGTTCACTGGAGGAATAGCCTGAACTAGTATGCACTATCCACTTTTTAATGATGGACAGGAACCTTTCAGAGAGATTACTGTTTATTAATACATAATGTGAACCACACTTTTTGTGCACAGATAAACTCTATTCATTCTCACCTAACTATTGTGTAACTTGGCAGGGTAATTGAAGTGCTTTGTACAAATGTTGGTTTGCCATTGCCAAGGGTTCACATACTTATTCACACAGGACAATTTGTTTATTTATTTAAAATTCCGTAAAAAAAAAAAAAAGAAATCCAAGTAAATTGCATTTAAATGTCAGGCTCCAACATGATAACCCTAACCCTTTTTCTTGGCACAGTACGTGACTTTGTTACCTGCAGTCAAATAAAAGAAGCAGGAAATACCTTAGCAGCAGTTAGACTTTGTTCTGTGTTACAGTGATACAGAAGATGCTGCTGTTGTCAAACCCCTAGTTGCTAGTATTTCATATTTGGGGGGGGATTTGATGTTTCTAAACCTGATTCCCCATCACGGGGCAGGCTTTGAAAAGAGAACAAAGCCTGTTATGTGATTAAAGTTGAGCCCAGCTTGGCTTTCCCTGGCACTGGTTTCAGAAAATCCATTAATGTTTTACAGCAGAAACCAGTCTCTGTTGATAATATCATAATCACATCGGGAGGATCTCTGTTTTTGAGTGTGTGTGTGTGCACACATTCTAACACATCTGACATATGTGTGCAATGTACAGGGATACAGACAAGGCTAATACATTTGCACATCATCAAAATGTTTTAACTTTTGTTCTTAGTCAATGTTTGGGGGTCAACACGAAGGATAAGACCAGGGCAGGAAGTGTTGTTTGATCTGGTTAAAGTGAATGATAGATGTATGATTACACCTCCCTCTCTTTCTGTCCCTCACTTTCTCTCCCAATTCCACAAAATCGTATTGCTCTAAAATTGTACAACACCAAAAAGTATTCTTCAAAGGTTTCTCCTACAGGGACAGCCGAAGAAGAGCAGCCGAAGGTTCTAGGGGGCGGAGGTGGGGGGGAAAACTGTGGTGGGTGAATGGCTGCTGTCTTCTACTGTGGCTTGTGGAATAGGAAGCAATCCATAATACATTAAATAAAATCTCCTTTTTAGAGTTGCTCTTCTTTTTTCTTCTCAGAAAAGCTGTTATGTAAGAGATCATATTAATGGAAAAGGATGTCAGAGCACTTGGTTGCAAAGAAAAGGATTTCTCTGACTATTTGAGATGATACACACACAGATGATACACAATTTCTCATTCATGTCTACATGCATTTACTATCAAGGATATTAACTATTAACACACACACACACACACACACAAACAGTACTTCAGAGAGCATATTCACTGCACTGGACTCATCTTTGAGTGAGTTTTTCCCCCCTCTGTTCCTCCTCCTTCCCCTGAGCCTGACTAGTCCCTCAGTTCCCTTCAGCCATTCACAGGTTACTGTCTGCTGAGAGCATGGTATTCTGGGAAGACACGCTGTGCCACCGCTGCCTTGTGATGGTAACTGTAATGCGCTGCATGGGAGTGCTGTTGACCTTTAGTTGGACGCCTTTTAAGTGCTACCCACTTGTTGTCTTCCATGCCTTCACTGCCAATGTTCATGTTCCTCTTCATGGACGGTGGGACAACAGGAAATGATTTCCCCTTTTCAACCAGTATTTGTCCCTTTCAACAACTGCTGCATAAAAAATGCACCAAATGGTAGAGCTATTTTTGCAATAGAATATTTTTTAAAGTTACTTGATATGCTGTATCTAATGTGTCACATAACTATGTTGTAATGTTTTTAAATATGTAAAATGACAAAAATCTGACAATAATGTGAAAGTCTAAGATAATATCTGAAAGAGGCACTTGTACATGTGGATGTCCCACAGGTAGACTGTTGTAAATGCTGTTGTAGTAGTAGTAGTGCTTATGAAATACCAGATTGGTGCATCTATTGTAGGGCTCTGTGGGAGGGTTGCTGTTGAGGTCTCTCTAGAGCTCCTGAGAGGAGACTGTTTACAAGCACCAATCACTGGCTTTCAGCACCACATTACAGAACGGGCTAAGAGCTGTAATAGAGCAGAACTCTCACATACACTCTTCTTCTTACTCCTCTGTATGTCACTCACGGCACGATATATATGTTCACTGTATGCTCACTGATTTTTAAAGCATCTCTTAGTATCTGTTAGTGTGTGTGTGTGTGTGTGTGTGTGTGTGTGTGTGTGTGTGTGTGTATCCGTGTGCAGTGTGCCTGATGGTTTGCACAGCAGTACCTTTTGTTGCAGAGATATCTGTAGATCTCAGCTGTACATACTGTATATACCAGCAGTAGACATAAACATTAAACATTTCTCAGTATGGTATTGTCTCTTATCTATCTTTAACTAGACCTCCATCCCTCTCCTTCTCTCCCCTTCTCTCCTTTCTTGCCTCCCACTCTTCTATTTTATCACTGTATCCCTTGTTATTTTTTAAGAATATATGAGTTTTGCACAACTGCACACTGTGGAGACCACATACTGTGTGCTTTTTCTTTTTTATCTCATGCATTATTAATAATTGTTTATATTGAATTGTAAAAACTGACACTGTCTCAACCTTTTCAAATGTCATCTACTGCCTATTAGTGTAACCAAGCCCTGTTACTGCAAGGGTTCATCTCAAATTAGCAGCTGTAACACACACACACACACACACACACACACAGACACACACACACACACACACACACACACACACACACACACACACACACACACACACACCAGGATGAGATGGGGAGGTTAATTAGCAGCCACAGCTTAAAGGAAGTACCAGTGACACTTGTCACTGCCTAAACAATATCACCAACTAATTTGTAAATACACTCATACAGTATACAACAGTACTGACGTCAGCATTAGAGATACGTGTGTGACTTGTGTCTTGGTGTGTCCCATTTCCTCATTTCATTAGTGACATGCAAACATGCTACAACATTACTTATGGCTCAAGTCCCTCAAGTCACTGTTTTAAGTTTCCACCAAACTTAAAATGTTCAACATCTGGTTATTGAAAGACCCTATGATGGTGGGTCCTGTTCAGATTTTTCTGTATCTGGTGGCGCTTGCCATGCTGTCTGTAGCCATCGACATAGTTAGGGGCCTAGGGCCCCTGGGTTTTCCTGACCAGGTGACATGACCACAAAAACCCACAAGCCCTAGGAGTTTTTCCTAATCAGGTCACACGGTCAGGGAAAACTCAGCATCCTATGCAATATGACAGAGATGGTTGTTTTCTGCCAGTGTTGGTAGGCTTGATTCTGCCATCTGTTGGTTAGCCTCAGTAATTGCAACCAGTAAAATCATCTATGAACAGCAACATAACATTGGAGTGTCCGCCAGATACCATTCTATTTTACAAACAAGCATACCTCAATCCCCAAAATATTCTTGAAAGTATTTGATTTCTGCTCAATCTAGTTTGGTGTTTGCACTTTTGGGATTATTCCATTGGTTCGATCGTACCAGGCAAACTACAGTAATGCGCAGCCATACCAGTCCCTGGTCTGAAAAACAGCAGTTTTCATCTCCATGGTGATGGTAATGACAATGATGCAGATTAAAAAAAATTCAAAAGGCTATAGTGAACTGCTTTTTTGATTTATGTAGCAGGTTAAAAGCTGGCCACTTAAAATATTACAGGTTAAAAGCTCAGCTCAGGTTAAAAGCTGGCCACTCACATATTACACCACTGACACCATGTTCATAGATACACTCAGGTAAACCTCTTACACCCAATCACAAAAAGGCTGGACTGTAATTAGGCAATTAACAATTAACCCTTCTTACTATGACATATCACCTCACTCTGACATACAGTATCTCTCTCTCTCCTCTCTCTCTCTCTCTCTCTCTCTCTCTCACACACACACACACACACACACACACACACACACACACAGTGCATGACATGTTCTATCCACTCATTAGCTTCATTTTTTATAGCTTCTATTATTTTTCCGGCCACTGCACTTTTAGCAGTTTAATTAGAATGAGAGCATTACAATGTCCTTGAGCTCGATGTGCAGTAGTAGTGCATGGCTGCTGGGGATAATGCGATGTAATTGTTTTATAGTGTATAACGAGAGGGTCACACAGGACTCGTTAGCCCATGCAAATAAGTCGTTTGTTTTCGAGGTGATTAGCAAAGGATTTCCATTGTTTGCTTTGGGCGCAGAGCCGTGCCAGAGTGTAATTGTTAAAGGAGCAGGGCATAAGTTTCTCGGAAATCTGTCACCTCGGGCCAGCGCGGCGAAATTCAGTTAGAAGTTCCAAACAACTTCCTCCCTAATAACAATATAACCCCCCAAAATGGCAAGACATGTCCAACATTAGCAGTTGTGTTTCTGCATGCGCGTATGATTCGAAGTTGCAGCCACCAGAGACAGAAAGGCGAAAATCGGTGAGTTCACTCGTACAACACCGCAGGCAGTAACAACATGTTTATATGAAAACATGTGTCTGGTAGGACACTACATTTAAGAAACGCGCTTTTCCAGACCAAAACAGTGTTCGTAAATTAAATAAAGGGGTGTCATTCCCTGATCGCTACCAATTAAACATAGTCATTACAACCATTAGGAAGCTTTTAGAAAGTGGTTCACATAGGAAAAAGAGGCGTGACCTGCTTTTGATGAAAAAATAGAATCACATTTTCAAAGTTGCCTGTCTTTTTATTATGTAATGATTCTTTCTTTTTTTCTGTTTAATAATGCAATGAAAAGTGCTATGTGGGAAAAGGCACATCCTACAGTAGAGAAATATGGAGTAAGGAATGTGATGTGTGGTCTTCACTTCCTGGATGACGAGTTACACTTCCTGTGTCATGTGTGCCTTAGCCTCATCTCCTTGGTGCTTAGTGTTGACCTGGACAGAATGACAAAGATAATAAGTTAAAGTAATAGACGACTGGCTTGCCACAGTGACTGCTGCTAAAACAGAGATGAAATAAAGGTTATACATTCTGTTATTCCACAGCAGTGCACTTCACTCCTGGTCCAGGGATGCCTCAGTACAAAGTGTGTGCAGGCTCATGACCATAAGTCATGAGGTGTGTTTGTGCTGGATAGGTCCAAACACCGGCACACCCTGTAGCTCTCAAAGACTAGGTGATTAGGACCACTGAGTTAGACCACATCAACATTTAGATTAACAGCCTCACCCTATAGGATGAGCTCCACTCCCCAATGCCATGGCTGTTGACTGATCGCGCTCGGTAAAGGTAGTGAGTGTCTGGGCGGAGCCCTGCAGTCTGCAGGTTACAGGCCTCCAGCCCACACAGGACCACACCCTTCCCCTCGGCCATCCCCACAGTAGCAGCATCCTGGAAGTGAATGTCAAAGCTGTCCACCTCCTCACCCATCGGCACCATCCAGAAGATCTACACACAGACCGGCAAAACAAATGAACATGACCTCAATATGACAATGAATCATATTGTAATATGTATGTAAACAAAACGTCTGGTGGCAGTCAGGTTTTATGAATAAACCCTAGTGTTGCAGTGCACCTCCACAGTGGCTCCCATGACATGGTGCTGGTAGATGATTGGGGGTCTGGGCAACAGGAGCTGGTCTTTATCCTCTCTGGGGCTGCAGTCTCCAGCAGGCAGCATCAGCTGCTCCTCCCATTTCTTCCTGGGGGTAAGTGGCAGGGGGGGTTCCACTGGTATCTGGCCTTTGACTGGCGAGCCTGGGCGCGAAGTCACATGCACCACATCACACCGTTCCAAAATGCAGTCAAAGTTGGGCACTATGGCAACCCCTGCTGTTTCTATGCTCTTCCAGCGGAGGTGAGCCCCCAGTATGCTCTGCAGGTCATTGAGGAGGGCATCAAAGTCCATCTTCACTGCCTTGAAGGGCTCCCCCTCCTGGAGGTATGGGGCAGGACGGCGGATGCCCTCCTTGATCCTGTGCAGCCACTGGGTCAGAGCTTTGGCCCCACTGAGGAACACCACTGTGTCAGGCTCCAGGAGGGCCTGCTCAGAGATCACCTCCAGCCCAGTCAAAGAGGCCATGAGTGGGGCAGAGTCTTGGAGGAAGTCCCTGGCACCACCACGGGTGCTGGATGTCAGGCCGTCCAGGTGGGCCAACAGTGCAGACTCATGGTCTAGCAGGGCATTACGCAGTGACAGGAAACACTCACGGACACGGCGCCTCATCTCTGCCCCATCTGAACCTGCCCTAGCCCTCAGTTGCTCCATGGTAACCATGTCGGCTTCACACTGAGCCTTCACTGAAATCACATGACATGGGGACATTCAGAAGCATTTCTCCAGCACATTTGAATTAATGGTAAACTGAGATGTTAATTCATGTACACTGTCCCTGACAAATACAAGGTCTCTGTAAATGGATAAATAACAAGTGTACAGTGTCCCCCACAAATGATGTCCTTGTGTGAATTGGTGACAATTAATGAGCATACCCCGCAGCAACATATTGATATACTGTAGGCCAAGTGTCAACATTAAATTATGCTGCATAACATACTTCATTCAAAAAATATTATTTCCAAATTTGTTAGGCTATAGGCCTTTTGCATTAGGCTACACTCCTACAGCTGCATTCGCAGCCAAACTGAAAAGGTTCCGGAATGTGTAGTGCTTATTAGATTCATTATCAGTCTTGCTTCTAACAGCTTTGCGTTTATTTGAAGGCAGTCCACATATTTGAGTTAGTTACCGGAGCTTGTAGTACTTATTTGTTTCATTTTAAAGGGTTTGATTATTTGATTATTTTTTTAGGACCGGTGTCTGTCCATCATCATAAGGCAGAAAGAGGAGAATAAAACCCTTTTCAGACCGTACCTTTTTAAATTGACTGTTTTCAGATAATACTGTGAAATCCTTGAAAATGAATCAAATAAGCACTACAAGCTCTTAACTTTTCAGCCGACCTCAAATCCATGGACTGCCTTCAAATAAACACAAAGCTGTAAGAGGCAAGACTGGTATTGAATAAAATAAGCAACTTTTCAGTCGTACATTATTCACCTACACTACTGTAGTTGTGAACTATTTACAAGGTATTATGTGGGGAATGCAATTGTCCTTGCTGTAATTATGTTGTGAAAGCTTTCATATTTGATGAACATCATTAGGTTATATAGAAGGAAATAACAGTCCTGCAGCAGTGATCTTAACAGATTTGGGCAACTATTAATGATGGTACATTAACTCAACAAAAGCCACTTGCAGAGAAACATTCTGGGCTCTATTTTCAGCTGGCACAAAACTGACACACATATTGGCAATTTGTGTCAGCAGTAATAGGTGAAAATACCACTGTGCTGTAGCGCTGTCTCAACTGCGCTCACATTGGTGAATAGACAATGACAATAAGCAGGTCAAGTGTCATCATGTGTGCTGAAAAATCTGGTCTTCAAAATCATGTTTGCGCTAAGACAGTTTTTTACACTGTTATAATATAGCCCAAAGACTTCCTTTCATACAAAACAACAATGAACAACAACAGACCTTGACACAAATTCAGAAATTAGTAGTAGTAAAGAAACAACACACTAAGCTGTGACCTCCTTACCCTTCCCAGCATGCTCCAAGGCAGTGCGGAGGCTGACCTCCCTTCTGGCGCGAGCATCGTGGATGGCAGTCACGTCATGACCTAGGTGCCCCTGTTCCATGCACCCCTGGCACCCGAGTCCCTCGTCGTCCAAGCAACAGTGGGAGAGGGATCGCTCGAGGTGGGCGGGGCACGGCTCCCTCCTGTCCCCATCCATCTGCTCTGTTATAACGTGGGCCTGGAAGGCCCTGTTGCCATGGAGTTTCCTCAGGCATTTGGTGCAGTAGTTGACACCACAGGTGCGGCAGTAATGCTGGGCCTCCCGCTGCTTGGGGCAGATCTCACAGGTGGTGACCCTCAGAGTTGCTTTCTTGGAGCGGGTGGTTTTAGGCTGCTTCAGCTTGCTCAGGCCTGGGTTGTCCTCTAGGAGCTTCAGAGCCGTATGGGCCAGGAGAGTGTTCTCAGGGAAGAGCCAGGCCCCCCCAGGCTGGGGAGAGTAAGGAGCCTGACAACGAGGGCAGACAGAGCAGGGCTGCTCTGCGCAGGTCTTAGTGGAGGTGGCCTTCCTCTGGATGGTCTCCAGGCAGACCTTGCAGAGGCAGTGGCCGCAGGGCAAAGACACAGGCTGGAGGAGGTAGGTGTCACATACTGGGCAGCACAGGTGGAGAAACAGAGAGCGGGTCACCCTGTCCATCTCTGCTTTAGGCTGGGTGTCCTTAGGCCTAGGTGCAACAGGAGGATGGGAGGGCAGGATAAACATAAAAGTAGGCTACAAAAAACGACAATCATGTTAGCCTTACTGTGATTCCCCTTAATGTAAGCTAGTTGAAGTGAATGCTACTGTAATTTATATGGACATTTAAACATGTTTTACCAGAATATATATACTTTTTTTTTTTTCTTTTTTTTTTAAAGCTCCAAACCTGTTTGAGGGTTTAAATCCCATGTCTTTTCCAGTGTGTTTGGTGCCTCTGCGCTTCTCCTCAGGCTTGGAGCGTCCCCAACAGCACGCGCTGGGCTCAGACTCAGGACGAGACATGCTGAAGGTCAAAGACAACTGATTCGAAGTCGCTTGATAATCGGCTATGGTCTGAAATGTCCTACAATAGGAAAAAATTTGATTATTTTATTTTGGAAGTTTTATAGAATAATTTACATTGAGTTATCTGACGATTCTCATCATTTTACAACCACTGCTCATTCGGACTATTCTATGAATATACTTATGAAGATTCGTTTATATTGTCTGTCATTTTCCATAATTCCACCGGAGGCTTAATTATTTCCCACCTTATCAACACGATGTCCGTTTGATGTGTGAATTTAGAAATCAATCCCGCTAAAATATCTCACCTGCTTTACTGTGACGTATATTAATACATTCTATGACGTAGGCTATGCCGAAATGCAGTCCTCCACGTCGGCCGAATGAAGAAATTCCAAATTACTGCGTAAATTAATGTATATACAGTAATATATAATGTAAATTAATGTATATACAGTGCCCTATTGGAAAGAGGAAGCATGTTGTCTTATTTGAGCTCTATACTCTAGCTCTAACAGTTTGGATTTCAAATCAACAGTTACTATGAGGTCAAAGTAGAGATGCTCAGCTTTAATTCAACGTTGACTTTTTTCAGATTAGTTTCACCATTTTGAAATTACAAACCTTTTTAAACATAGGTGTCCTATTTCAGGGCACCAAAAGTATTGGAAAATTGACTTGGCAGGTGTTTCTGGTTAGTCAGGTGTGTTCCGTCACATCATTTGTGCAGGCATAACAGAGCCGTCAATGTCGCATATTGATTCTAGGCTTTGCATTTGGAGTCTGCTATTGGTGTCTGAACCCTGCATTTCAGTTCCTAATGATAAGATCTTATGCAAACAGACCTCAAAACAAACAACTGAAGATGTCTGGTACAGGCCTGGCAGAGCATCACCAGAGAAAATACCCAGTGTCTGGTGGGGTCAATGGGTTGCAGACTGCAAAGGATTGTCAACCAAATACGTAACATGAGTACTTTATTTTGACGTTTTATATGATTTTTTCCAATACTTCTGGAGCCCTGAAATAGTATGTTTAAAAAATGTTGTACTTTCTAATTAGTGAACACAATCTGGAAAAAAAAAATCCAAATTCCTTTTAATTTCACAAAAATAGCCACTAGTATTAAATTGAACATTTCAGGATGGTTAGTGATCCAACTCCATCACCTTTTTAGATAATACAAATATTTGATTTTGCTCCTCTGAGAATACAACCCAATATGAAATGACATTAACTATATGATAGTGATTGAAATTGATTTAATTATCTATTCAACTATTTAAAAGCTGCTCTTTGCCAGAAGTATATTATTATTAGTTGATATTTCCATGGCCTCATATGGGAATGATTTGAGCTGAGGAAGATTCAGACATGAGATAGCCACAAGATTCCACCAACTTTATTTGGAGTTTGTGAAGACATTAATGTTTTTGAGAGGCATTTATCTTCATGTAGGGCAGGGTACAGTTCCCCCAACACACATCCACAATAACTGAGACATACAGCCAGATTCTAAAACAACTCTTTATTGGCCAATGTACAGAAAGTGCTGTAGTGACCAGTTTAAGGAAACAAAAAAAACAGACCAAAGAAAAAGTAAAAAATAAATAAAATAAAAGAAGGTTTTACACATTTTACAAGGTTCATATTTATTTTCCTCCTTTTCTTCTTAAACAAACGTTGGGAGAACATCAGGGGTCAATGCAAAGTCCACCAAAGGTTTTGAGGGGGAGGGGGGCAGTTGGGTGTAAGGGGGGGTGACGTCACAAGCACAGGTGTCACAGCAGATGAGGTAACCTTAAACAACTTTTGAGAACTTCACATGAACATGTAGCTATACACAGAGTCTTAGAGACATGGCTACCCCAGCTAGAACCAAAGGACTTAGGAGTGTGTGACAGTGAGAGATGGACAGCTGTTACTGTAGGTGCAGGGGAAGGCTCTCAGCAAATCATTGGGTGCCAGGATTACCTACAGATACAAGATACTATTGTGAAAGATGGGGCTGGAGGGGGGTTGCTGGTTATGACTACAGAAAAGTAAAGACAAATATAAATGCCCTTTACATACAGGAGTTCAATTGGAACATTGAAGACTGTTCAAGTTGTGCAAGCGTCCCCCAAATTAGTTTCCATGTATAAAAGATGCTACTGTAGTAATTTCAATTCTCACAGGATGAAAGAACAGCGTCCTATGTCTGTCGTTGAAGAGGCATGAAGCACAGCCACATCTGAGCCAATCTGAATAATTTGAATGTTATGAAGCAAACACACAGAAGTGGTTGTGTTTGGGATGAACATGTACAGATTCATTAGGGCTGATTTTGGTGTGCATATGTACAGATGGGGAGAAGGCGGAGCTTGCTGGGTTCAGGGTGGGATTCACCTACTCTAGCCAGTATTTACAGGTCAGAGGAGCATATAAAAATGTACAAGGATCATCCTCTCTCGTAGTGTGTCCAAAAAACAGAACCAAAGAAATTAAACCTTTACCAGGTAAATATGACATCGGCAATAGCGCACCAGTCGAAACAAACAAAGATTTCTTTAGTGCCACTGAATTCTGCCATATTTCTTTTAAAATCACCTGGACATCATCTCCAGGCATAACAATAAGCAGTGATAAATAAAATATATTCCATTGCAATAAATCAAAAAATATTTTAGGTATTAAAATACTGCAAATCAATGCAATAAATATTTTCTTAAAGACTATCTTCAATTTTCATGGCATTTAATTTGATCTCACAGAAGGTACACAGATACCAAGGATAGTAAGAGTTCCCTACACCATCTTCAACTACCTATGGGAGAGAAACCATTCACAAAGGATCACAAAGATCACAGCTCCTCGAGAGACTTTAGACTCTGAAATAGTCAGTGGAAAAACAGATGTTCAACAAGCAATTTCAGTAGTATATTTTCATACATGTTTTTCTCTGTCTCAGTATAAAACAGTAGTATTTTAGGTAAGATGTAAGCTTTTGGACTAGGACTTAAGACCAAGACCACTGGGTACTATTACTGTGTTGGAGTTCCACTGGGTAAGCAATTAACGCCAGATGCTTCAAAAAATAATGGTAAGGAGTCTTTTAGACGGAGCTACAGGCTGGATCATGACAAGTACAGTATATATATGTGTGTGTGTGTGTGTGTGTGTTTCTGAAATATCACTTCACATAGCATTATCTCATAACCATTTTCATCAGTAGGGGGAGACGTTACCTTACTTTTAGAGCCACAATTGAGTATTTTCTTTTCAATCGATTGATTTCCTGGTTCTGTGTGCGTATGTGTCAGCATGTGTGTGTATGTATTCAGTAGGATAATGTAGAGTTGGCCCAATCAAGCTGAATCTTGCTCCCCTGTTGCACCCTGGGAACTCTGGCCTCCTCCTCTTCCTCCTCCTCACTGTCGTCCGACTCTGCGCTGGTGATGTCATCTTCGTCCTCCTCTTCATCTTCTTCCTCCTCTTCCTCACTGGCCTCTTCCTCTGAGGCCTGTGGCTCCTTAAAGTTCTGAATCAGAAAGATGAGAGATGTCTTACTGCAGTGTAGTACAACCTACTACAGTGTTCCATGTCTTCTCCAATCCTGTATCCTTTTACTCTTTTACTTCCACTGCGCTCTCTGTCTCTGTCATTCTTCTCCTCCCCTAAACAAGACATCTCTCTCAATTCCATCCAATTACTCAAAATCTTACTCCTCAGTCCCTCTTTCTTTCTCCCACGATACTCAATACTGCTCTCCCCTCTCTATTCAGGCCCTGGTCCTACAGTACCTCTTCCATACCTCCTACCCACTCATACATACTTCTCCCTCTATCCCTCCCCTCCTATCCCTCTCTCTGACCTCCATAGGATTGACTGTGATGGTGAGAGCTGAGTCGTCCCAGTCCAGCTCTCCCTCCTTGGCAGTGTCAGAGCTCTTTCCTTCCTGTTGGTGGGTCAGGTGGATGCGGTAGATTCCTAGCACCACCACCACCACTAAGGCGGCGATACAAATCACTATCACCACTGTGGCAGCACTGGGGACGCCTGGGGAGAGAGGAAGAGGAGCAGGAACAGTTAGACCGAGGCACTCACAGGCACGCACACACACACACACACACACACACACACACACACACACACACACACACACACACACACACACACTTCCCCTTGGTCTTTGTTTATCTCTTAATCTCTGCCCTCTTGCAATAACATCAAGCACATCGTACGACAACGTGTGTGTGTGTTCTATTAGTGTGTGAATGCATTTACAGAGGGCCCTCTTTTAATTAAGAATTTAATTCAATCTGTTCTTTACGTCTGTGAAGGAAAGATATCTTGAGACCAAATCCATGCCCCTGAAACTCACAGAGGCTACAAGAGACCCTCAGAGTATATTCTTACATGCACTCATATATTCTTACAACACTTTTCACACAGTACAGTGAGTCAAAAACAGTGAGGTTGTCCCTGGGATAATATTGTGAAAGGTGGGGGTGGAGGGGGGTTTCTGGTTATGACCACAGAAAAGGAAAGACAAATATTGGAACATTGAAGACTGTTCCAGTTGTGCAACTGCCCCCCAAATTAGTTTCCACGTGCTGTCCCCCATCATAGGATGATGGATGTCCTGTTCTCTTTACTCCTCTCTCACTCTCTGTTTCTCTTGCTGTGTACTATAACCATATTCCTCTTAAGATAATGTTCTATCTCCTTCCCTACTCTCTCTCTCTCACACAAACACCTCTAACAGAAGTGGCCACAGAGCTCTCCAGGACACTAAGCTGACCATTACAGTTGGATGAATAATTAAGGTAGAGCAGTAATTGGGATCTGATGTACTATATTAGGATCTGGAGGCCCATTTTCACCATGCTCTCTTTAACACTTATAGTGTATATCACTCAGTACTAGGAGAACAACATAGGCCTAGCTGGCTAGCTTCAGCTATGATAGTGGTTCTCAATGTTGATTCTAAGGACCCACTGTGTCTGCTTGGCTGACTCACAGATGAGCAGTAAAACAATTTTTTTGTATACGCTTGGTAACTTTGAAACTTGAAATTAATCATGACCTAGAATACTTCAAATAGTTCTGCCATTAAAGCGGCAATCTGGGACTGGCATTTGTGGACATTTAAATGATTGATATACTGTATAGCCATTGATTATTGAAGAATATAACTTGAGTCCCATTCACACCAAATAGTGTACCTAGGAATTTAGTGGGTTATTGCTGGAGAGGGTTCGGTGTGAATGGGTCTACCCACTAAAATCCTCTCCAGCAATTGCCGAACTACAAACCTATTGGAAAACCCACTAATTTAGTGGGTCTGTTTTGGTTTGAATGGGACAAGCTGAACACCCACTAATGCCATTGCAATATTGAGTTCTCACTGCTTTGCTACTGTTTTGCACAAGGCAAATGTAAAAAAAACAGTTCCATGGACATTAGTCTAATCACTTTTTCTGTCTGCATCCATTTTTCTCCGATACTAAAATTGCAAATATAAGGCATCATTTTCAGTCTCCGCTGTTTCTTTTCACACGCACAGTGGTGTTAAGTGGTGATAAACTTTAGAATGGGTTGCTTTGTAAACACGTGGCAAAGAATGTAACCTCAAATGTTAACATTGCAATGCGAAGACCCAGGTTACATCTCCGTCTATGTATTTGAGAGTGGTTACCTTTCTTCAGTCCCATCCCTTAGCTGTTTACCAAATAAAGTGACAGGGAGAACACTTTCTTATAGTTTGACTCACAGATTGCCCCTTTAAATTGAGGCTGATTAGTAAATTGGTTGTAATGAAAACCTGCAAACACAGAGGGCAGGAGACTGGGAGCAGTTGTAAAATGTGTTGCAATTAACTATTACTCAGAGACCACTCAGGCTAGACCAGCCATTTTTTTATATCAGAAACTTACATCTGTCTACTAATAATGTATAAATGTGTAGGTCTCTAATGAGGATGCTTGGATCACATTAGGTTATTGTAATCCAAAAGGTCTGATGCCCCTGTGAGTAATTGTTGGCGGCGGCAAATGTAAACACCTTTAAAAAAAGACCCAATAAACCCATTATCACCTTTATTCAGTCCCTCCAGGATTTCACAATGTTTTTCTGTGATATTTGCGGACAAAAATGCTTGATTTTGCAGTGGCTTTTCTGAAATGTTTTGCAAATGTTAATTTAATTTAAAGCAATAAAATGTAATATGTGCACAGTTCCAATAAGATTGACAACTTTATCTTGTGTTCTCTTGAGTACTAAACTTCCACTGTCGAGAAAAACACTGAGAAATAATTTAATCTATAGCTGATATTTTTGTAGGCAAATTAGTCCTTCACATGACGCTGACAGGGGACAAAAAAGGTTTGTTGATGTATAGTTTGATTAGACTGGATAAGGCGATAACAGTGTGGTAATTGGTCAAAATTGCAAGCCCTTTTTAAATTGGACCCTTTTATGCGCTAAAAGTGCGTTGATTGGTTAAAATAGCAAGCCTTCACAAAATACGTGAGGAATGATTTTTTGAATATCTTCATTCTCTGAGCAACAAAACACAAAATTACATCTTAACTAGACCTCATGAACAGGTAGGCTAAATAACAGTAGCCTTACACTATAGCCTCTAGTTTAAAAACAAGTGTACATTAAACATGTTGTCCCCATACTATCTCTTTTGATATAAGACACCTTTACTTCAAACACAGATTTCACCAATAGACTAAGACCAAATATTTGCACAGGCAAATTATTTGGTTACAAATGCTACTAGCTATAAACCTAGGTTACACAACTCTTGTTTCCGTATTGATATAGACCATGATTCTGTATTAAATTATGCTGCATAACAGACTTCACTCACAAAATATTTCCAAGTTCATTAGGCTATAGGCCTATTGGGTACACTCCAAGCTCTCCACATTGCACCCGATTATGACCTTTTTAATGATGTATCGGAATCAATTTGAAACTCCTAAACCATCTCTATGGCAAAACCTTTCCCATAGTTTAGTCAAAATTGTGCTAATCAGTGTAATTTTGTAAAGGCCACCTCTGCATGGCAAGACCCATCATTCACCCAAGTTTCATAAAAATTGTCCCAGTTGTGTCTGAGAAAAAGCATGTGACATACGAATGGACAGAGACCGAATCATAGTCCCCTCCCCGATTTCATCGGTTGGTGACAATAACCCAATGCCCAGCCACAGACTGATTAGTGTGGTTCACAATGGTCAAATGTAGCGGTCACTCCCATCTGAGCAGTCCTGTGCCCAGGACACTGTTACAATTGTCCCCAACCCTAGCAGCCATGACAAGTCTTATGTGCTAGCTAGCTGACAACAATTCTGACACGTCAATCATGTAAGTTTATAGCCAACTGAACAGTAAACCTTAACATAGAAACAATACTCTACAGTTACAATACATTTACCCCTCAAAAACTACTTTTCCCAATAAAACCTGCAGATGGTGAGATATTTGTCAGATGCAGGGTATACCTAACTGTACATGTACTGAGTGAGTGTCATCTCTCCAACTTGTTTCTGATTGTAGAAAAGCAGGGTGTTACAATTTACTCCTGCTACATTTGTCTCCAGTCCCCCCTACTCAGTCAGAGTTGAGAGAGCTATTCGTCTTCTAGTCTTACCTGAGTTATGGGTGGAGTATAGATTGTGAACCATGGCTGGATGATGGACCACTTGCATGTACTGGGGCGGGGCCACCATGTGATTGACATGCTCCCTAGCCTCTGAGCTGTGGAGTACGCTGACCTGAGCAAAGTAACAGAGAAAGGTTAAAGATACTCTATAACAAAAGATAAACATCTCTGGATACATCATGATAGAAAAATAAGCCAAATAAGCATATATATATATTATATAAATATAACACTGGACTGACTAACAGAGAGAAATAGGAGGTGGGAAGTGTGTGGTTTCTGTCTGATCAAAATGTCAACATATCTCAGAAGAGAACATAAAGGCCTATTGGAACATAAGACCCCTCCCATGTTGACTGACCTCCAGGTTGAACTCGTTGCTGGTGTAGCGTCCGTTGAGCTCGGAGCAGGTGAGGCGGAACTTCCTGTCAGTGATCTGGGCAGGACGCCAGTTGTGGTAGCGCACCTGTCTGATCACCTGCTCATAGTTGGACATGGAGTCCACACCTAGGAGAGACAGAGACCGTTTCTATGGTTACCAGTTTCAGACAAAGGAGGGGAAGGAAGGGGGGTCTCAAGGACATCTCTATGGTTACTGGCTGTACTTACAGGTAAGCGAGAGGGGGGGTTGTTTGTGAGATAAGGGGTCAAGGGATTCATGTGGCCATGGTTTTGAATAAAACATTGCATTTCATTGCATAAAAAAATTATGTAACAAGGTCTCTTCTCTAGTTAGAGAGGTTACCTGTGGCTCTCCATGGTTGTGTATCAAAGTATAAATGGTCATGCCAGAGGTGAAGTTGGTGTAGGTGTCAGATATTGGCTTATTGAGGGGCGTGAATAGGTGTTTCAGTGGTTACAGTATGTACCATAGATGGACACGCTGGAGGTGTAGGGGTTAGAGGTAAGAAGGTCTGGGAAGTAGTTTCTGAGGTAACATACCATAGATGGACATGCCAGAGGTGGAGTTGGTGGCATCCAGGTGTTTGCCCAGCAGGGTGCTTCGGTGCAGCTGGAGACTCTCCTGGTCTGTCCTCAGCTCTTCCCCCAGCACCAAGATGTCACAGTAGTCCAGGTTATGGATGATCTCCTCTTGCACCGCAGGCCTGTGGGCTGCACACACAAACCAAACACACACACACACACAATGAATTATGCACAATGCACACGCTCACACATGCACATTATGCACTCTCACACAAACACACACACACACCTGCATCAGTACCCCATGCTGTAAATGTCTCTACTGCTAAACAGAACTAATCAGACAGCTCATCATCATCATCATCACCATCATCATCACAGTCTGCTCAACAGTCTGCTAAGCAGTAGCCACATTGCTTTGGAGCTTCCCCTGCTGTGGTGTCCCCAGGGCTAGCACCTGCCATGCCCACTTAACAGCCTCCCTGAGGAGGGAGAGTCCCAATACAGAGAGAGCGAGAGAGGGTGGGGGTGATTCCTGGAATATTGGGGGTCCCCTGAGAGACTGAGGTGTCCCATGTTCCAGGATGAGGCTTTACTGATCTGAGAACTGTTCTAACTGGTATTTGTTGGCACATCTGGACCGAAGCTCCCTAGAGAGAGACAGAGACATATGAAGCACTGAAATATAGAGAGGAAGAGGGAAAGGGATGGAAATGGAGGGAGGCAGAGGGGCAGAGAAAGGGAGTGAAGTTAAGACAGAGAGGAAGAGAGGCTGACACAAGAGGTGTGAAGAAAATGAGGGGAGAGTGAGAGAGTAAGATATAAAACAAGAGGAGAAGAGAGTTTGGGAAAGAGAATAAGAGTATGTTGGAGATTAAATAATGGATAGAGGTGGACAGCAGACGGAGGCAGAGCAAGGGAGAGAGATAAATAAAAGGTACAGAGGGTCCAAAACCTAGGAGACAAACGGGGGTGATGATGATTCATCTAAACCACCACCAAAGGATTTGATTAGTTCCAACAAAATATCTTCTCATTATGGAACTTCAGCAACTCCTCTCTATTCTATCTTCACACTCACAGACACACGTTGGCTAATCTATATCCTCCAGCTGTGGTCTCCCATTTCACCAGGAGAAAGACAGTCTGAGATCTGAAAGTGATGCAGTTTTTTTTTTCTTCCATCACAATGGAGAGAAACCTCGCTCTGCTTATCTCCCTCTAATTGGCGTCGAGCGTGGGACCGAGTTGAGCACTGCTGTTCTCTGTTGTTCTGAGTCTCGCTCCGAGAAGACTAGAGCAGGGATTTAAATGTCATTTCCATTTGGTGGTCACCCAGGAATCATTTGTCTGGTAGGCAGAGGACTTACTCAGCAGAGGGCCTGGGCTGTGGAGGGAGGGATAGCTAGTCCTAATGCCAATAGTACAGGCCTGCTACCTCTACCATGCCAGCTCCCACCTCTCACAACTAGTGCTTACACAGCAGGATTACACTGGAGTCGTGTTCAGATTGCTACACGCATTGTGAACTACTCGGTGTGGCTGTGGAGTGACTGGAAATGGAGGCACGTACACACACAAGCAAACTTAAACAAACTTAAACTCTCACAGACTTGCATCCGTGCCAACAGATGGAAAGCTAAAGCGGTTGTGGAAAGTTGACCCTTGAGGCAAGTTACGGTTCTCTAAAGGATTTTGGGACAGGTGGTGCAGCATAGGGTAAGAGACTAAGCGTTCATGAATGAATTAACAGATTCAGATGATCAGTATTCAAGGGGTGTTCAATTATTTACTGGTGCGTGAATTGCAGATGGGGTTTTTAAGAATCCTTTCAAGCAGACGAGACTCACTGTGGGATGAAGTAGAGTGGGCAGAAAGCTCTGTCAAACACATCTGACTATGTTTACCTGTCTGTGGGGTGCAACCTGGTTGTACCTGTGTGTATATGTATGCCTACGAGTGTGTACCTGTTTTTAAATAGTGTGTGTGTGTATGTGCCTTATTGTGTGTTACTGTGTGTTCCATATGTGAGAGTGTTTACCAGTACAGTATGTGCCTTTCCCTGAGTGTGATCCAGTGTATAGAATCACTCTATGAAAGTTCACAGCACTGTACCTGTGTAGTGGGCGGCTGCATCTCCCTTTGTGACAGTGCTGACAATGTGAAAGTCCTGGAACAGGGGCAGGCCTGCGGGTCCTCTCAGGTCAGACACAGGTCTGCTCAGTCTCTCCACCCCAGCAATGGTGATACGAGGCTCACTGGGCTGCAGCACCATCACAACTGCATCTATGTCTGGGATGGTGATACATGTGTCCTCCCCAAAACACCTGCGAAAACAGGAAGAATATGAAGGGGCTGTGTAGACAGAGTGGAGGAGGATGGAGAGAGCTGGGTGGAGATTAAAGAGAACTGTGTGTGTGTGTGTGTGTGTGTGTGTGTGTGTGTGTGTGTGAGAGAGAGAGAATTATACGAAATGGCAACCTTCTAAAGGCTAGAGCAGCCTAAACTGCAGTGGTGGGGAAGCTGACTGTGAGCTGAAAAAGACTCCCAGAGAGAAACAATATCCAGACATTGATGCAGACATCTGATATTGCCATGCACAAATGACTTCACACATAGCATAAACAATGCAGATTAGACATCAATCAATGGGTAAAACAACAGCAATGAGAAAGTACAGCGAGAGAGAGAGAGAGAGAGAGAGAGAGAGAAAAGAGACAGAGCTGAGGGGAGAGGGGAAATGACAGCAAACAAGGGAGCTGTGAAAGCTAGCAACTAGAGGGATGCTTTTGGATATGACTGTATTCTTTGAGGAAAACTAACATCTGTCAGCGCACAGAAACTGGCGCGACAGCTTTTTATCCAGCTCCATGAGCTTAACAGAAAAGGCCCGAACATGACGAGCTCTCCTCTGCGCTTCGTGTAAAGAATTTAATCACTTGTGATTATTGTTATCTGTGTGTTCCGCTATTTATATTCTGTTTTCTCCCACCTAAACATCGCTGGAAACATTGTCATGTAGAACAAATATGCCACCATCCCCATGTTGTACTGCTGTCCTGGTATAGAAAAACATGTTTTCAGGCGTGATGTATAATCTCTCTCTCAAACGGCGATCTGCGTGCTCTTTCCGCTGTCTACCCCGTCTCAGCAGAGTATTGTTGTAGAGAGAAGTCAGAGGCAGTAGAGCGAGGAGAGTTTCCGGTGAGGACTTGGCCCCCTTCCAACATAATTAGAGAAAATATGACAGGGGAGAATAAAGGCCCTGCATAGATTAATGCTAGTTACTTTTTCCTGATGCCTGCAGTAATTGCAGTTATTATGGTTTAGTCAAAAACACATTTAATTGTGTTTTAAAGAATTAATTAACAACCCTTTTTATTTGTTTACAATGATACAACACTTGCGGGGGACATTTTCCAACAAATAGCAGCATTGCTCAGCAGGAGCTCTTGTTTTGGCACTACAGCTCCGCTGATTTAGTTGTTGATGCTCATTTGTCTCTTCCTGGATGTTGTTCTAAACGATAAATTGGGTGTGTCATTATTGTGTGCTGATTGACCAATCATTGTTATCAAAGTCTTCCTGGGTGAACAGCAGGTGCAACAGTAGGACAGCAGCAAGGTCCAGTGGCAGCATGCCCCCCAGCACAGACCCAGGCAGACACAAACACTAAACCAGACTAGTCTGGGAAAAGAAAACTTTATTAAACAACATTTAGGAGTACACAAGTTTAGGACTTATTTGCATAATGTATTCATTTCTAATCTGTGTGCCTGCAGCCCAGTCCACCACCCCTTTCTAAATTCCCTTCCACTATGCTAGCTGAAGGGACTCCGCCCGCGGCCTTGCGTCAAACCCAACAAGAGGGTGGAGTCCACCCCCCTAGGGCTGAGCTGTGGGGGGCTGCACATATCTAAGTTTGCTATGAATATTCACGAGAGCCTGCGAGGGAAGGCTGTTATACAATACCAGCAAGCCTCCCTCTCTTGCTGTCCTCTGGCAAAACCCAGACAGAATTATTAATAAATAACGTGAAAATGTAAAAACACGCCCCAGGTGGGAAGCGAGAATGGTGGATTAAAGACAGAGAGAACAGAAGACAGAGAGAGACAGAATTAGAGAAAGAGGGAGAGAAACTGCATAAAACTGTGATATATTCTGAGGAGTTGGGATGTTTTGTTCTGATGGTGAGAAGGTATTGAGGCAATGACTATTAACACAAAGTCAGTTAAATTTAGAGAAACATTGAGGCGAATCCTTGTTGCCCATTGGTTATCCTTGAAGTATTAACCCACAGTTGTGGTTGTTTTAGTCCTTTATTATGTACTAGGTCAATAGGAAATATAATAAACTGCTATCATTGAGGACTGAGTGATACTGGCTAGCCATTACAAACAGTGCATATGTGTTAGATTTCTCACAAACTGAGAGAAAGACAATAGATAGGGGAGGGGATGGAAAGAAGAGGGAGAGAAGACACAAGCTCGGAGAGGGAAGAAGGACACAGGCACAGAAGGTGAAGAAGAAAGGAAAAGAGAAAAAAGGAAGAAAGAGAGATGTTGACTTGATGTAAGTTAAGGAGGATGAGTCGTACTGTACTGGGGTGGAGATGTGGAGCCGTCTGATGCCCGGTGTGGGGAACTGGCGTGAGTTGATGTAAGAAACCTTCCTCAGAGCTGCGTTCATGTTCTCCAGATCTTCCCCTTCCATCACCAGGATTGACTGGGCTGGGTTAAAGTGGAACTGACAGAGAGAAAGAGAGAGAGATAATCTTTATATAAAAAAAATAGAGCTAAAAAATAATGGCTTTTCAACACAAAAACACACTACTACAAAGACAATTGACAAAAAACTATAATAGAACAAAAGAGTCAAGACATGACTCAAACAATCCAGCACATAGAATGGTATTGTGCTGTGGGTGACAAGTAAAAAATGAACATTTCTATATATTTTATATGACATATATAGTGAGAAATTGACATTCTGAATTTGACTGAGTGAGCCACCCCCCCTTAAAATGCTGTTTTCCATTGTCCAAATGTTAGACAAGTGAAAAATCGTCATAGTTGAAATTCATCAAGATTTATAGCACAGCGCTCTCATTAAACATGGTCAATTTGTGTGTTTGTGGTGGTTGCTTGGACTTTTGTCCTTCCATTTTTACAGAGAAAGAAAAGGTGAGAAAAGGTTCTTGCATGGGTGAGATTTGTGCAAGTTTAGGAGACAGGACTTCACTGCAGCCAGTGCAGACCAAACAATCTGTGTGATGTGTGTGGGTGATGCACACTTCTCTGACAGTTGAGTATTTACTAAATATGTTCAATAAAACTAAATAAACATGCATCAGGAACTAAGATTTCTAGTGGTCTTAGTTTGTTTCTTTGCCCATCCAGTATGGGCTCCTGTGTCAGAACAGCTGGTAGTACAGTACTTCTTTAGCTAGCTGATTTGCATCTGCTGAAACCTAGCTGACCAACAAAGTTACTTTGATAATGAAAAGGTAAGATTATCACTGTGATATAAATTGTTACCTAGCAAGCCAGAAATCTAACTACATATTGAGACTAATCTATTGCTCCTCTGGCTTGCTAGAGAGTCTGATTCTTGGCAATAAACTAAGAGGTGCCATGTCTTTGGCTGACACCAATCCACTTATGAAACAAACAGTGTATAATGTATTTTGCCCCCAGAAACTAGCTAGCCATCTTGTCTGCTAGTAGTTTGGGTGTGCCTAAAATGTTAGTCATTAGATTACTTGTCATGTTATTGGTGTGTGACAATGCATACAAGGCTGACCTTGCTTTTTGTATGAAATAAACCGTTCCTAAATGGATTAGCTCGGAATTAGCTTGTGTGTTTGCGGTTAAATTGTGTTTAAAAGGTTGGCGATTACTAGCTAGCATGGTCAGTTTGACATAGCTTCCACATGAACGTTTGGGCAAACGAGACCATGGGGTTGACTGTAAATAAATGAACACATTGAAGTCTGACGTCACCCTATTAATTTCAATAGCTTGTGTCGCTAATCCGCCAACGAAATGCTTACTTCCTCATCACCATTTTGGTCTGTCCACCGATTGAACATGCCCATTATTCTAGATCAGTGGTTCTCAACCGGGGGAGGACACTCTCCCAGGGGGGCGCGAGTAGGCTACAGGATGGGAGGGGAAAGAAAAAAAAAAAACACAAAAGATCACGGACTCACTGGCTATTAGTAGACCTACAAAGGAGATGCAACAGATTCCCCCCCCATGTCGAAATGCAAGTGGTTGGACTATTATAACACACAAACAAATCAACCACAGTTTCATTTCAAATCTACCAATACAGGGGGTAGTATTTTGAGCCTGTGACGCGACGTCACGTAAGTGCTACTATATAAGCGTCCGCACACGCGTCGTAGCTCCATTCACTCTAGTCTAGTCTCTTGCTAAATTCGCTTGTGCCAGCTCTCGCTAGTCTATCTGTTATCAATCTCGATATCGATTTACTTAGGCCTATACTTCAAAACCCAAACAGTCTTTTTAAAGACTAACCCCACAAACAGTCTTTTTAAAGATTATCCCGATCTCAGCCCTAGCCAGTAATTTTTTAACTGGTAGGCGTGCACTTAGCTAACTAGCTAGCAACTTTTTCACCGTGTTGCAACACAACTATACGACCCACGCGACTAAGACACACACACACACACACACACACACACACACACACACACACACACACCCACACACCCACTCACAAAGGACTACAATTGTTAAGTCTTAAAAGAAAATCTGCATTGCCTGCAAAATCGTTATTGTGTACTGTTGTATTAAAGATCGTGCCTAAGTCCCGACTGATTAGCCCCCGATACTAGTCTCTCAACATAGCCACACACGCACACATCGTTACATCATAGCCTAAAGTTTATTGAAAACACAACTAATCCACATCCAAATTATTTCAAAACCAAACAAAAATGGAGAGATTTCTAGTGAGGACCAACAAGGCAACCGACGCACCACCAGCTGCAAAAAAAGCTTCGAAGGTACGATGAATGAAATACCGCAAATACCAAATCGTGCACAAATCAAGGATGATTTGAGGCTATGTTTATCAGACATTGCGCCAAGAATTGAGGATCTTTGCAAGGCAAAGCAGGCTCAGGTCTCACATTAACATCGCCAACCTGCAAGCTTCTGTAAAAAATGCAGATGATATGCCTACTATTAGGCCTAGTAATAATAACAATAATAAAGCATAAATTCATATCAGAGGTCTGGTGCCAATTCCCAATTATAGCAATAGCCTAGTAATGATAATAGGCCTACTGATGATAATGATAATAATAATAATAACAACAACAACAACAATAAAGCATGTAACCTCATATAATTATATAGCAATAGCCTAGTAATGATAATAGGCCTACCACTACTCATAATAATAATAATGACCCTAATGCCTGCAAGCTCACATTAGAAGTCTGGTGCTACTGCCAATTATAACAATAGCCTAGTAATGATAATAGGCCTACCTACCGCTACTGATGATGATTATAATAATAATAATAATAATAATAATAATAATAATAATAATAGTGTGGGCCTAACAATAATAGCCTAGGGCTATCTATCTATCTATCTATCTATCTATCTATCTATCTATCTATCTATCTATCTATCTATGCAAGGTGGTGTAGTGGGGGTGGCGCCGGGAAGGGGAGGGGGTGGCGCCGGGAGGAGGGGGGGCCCCAACTGCAATGAAGCAGCTTTGGGGGGGCCCAGCTTGCAAAAGGTTGAGAACCCCTGTTCTAGATGGAACAACGCGAGAAGAAAGCCTGAGCAAAAGGCGACCCCTGGGCAGCCACGTGCAGGCCTCTGCTGATCGAGCATGCGCACTGGGTTACCAATACTAGAAGCACGTGGAATGCGCATCAGTCCTCGCTTTTAGCCTTAAGCAACACTAAAGCGCATATAGATGAACATATATAGCTTAACCTTAATACATACATCGTAATTATTGATCGCATGTTACAACTATTATTGAGAATATCCAAAAGAATAATGCATGTACACTGCATACAGAATGAGTTTTTATATACTTTAGTGTTAGTGTTCAATTGTTGTGGCACTCCTGGATGCAACGCGCCGAAGTCTAGCATGGTTCATAAGGTTTCTCTCTCGTGCTGATACAATCCCTGCGCGTTTCCACTCTTTGGCTAGCTCAGACTTTTACATGTCAGCGCTTTATAGAGGTAAGCTTCTATCGTCCGATCAGGGCTATACATTTTTTTTTGGGCAGACCTAAAAGTGAAAATTACAACGTTACCACGAGTGGCCACTAGGTTTTGCGGCTTGCCTGCCAGACGGCCGATTGATCTCCTGAAAGCCTGGAGCTTTTTCTCTGCAAGAACTGCACGGCACCTTATTACTTTCTAGTAACTAGGTCTCTCGCTCTAGTTAGTGCTATGTGAATCGATTCTTTTGGCTAGATGTTTTATATTGGCCACAGAAGCTAGGCTGATGAAGTTCAAGTTTGTTCACCTTTTACTATGAGTGATGTAGCCTACAGTGTTCTATTTAGGTGAAATCTGTTGAAAGCCATATACAATTTATTAATACTCAAATTCTCATCATCATATTCAATAATGCCACAACATATTGAAATACTGAAGATACAAATGAATCAATACTGACTTGGGGTGTCTAACTTTAAAATTCAAACTCAAAATTATGAACCCTGTAAAAAATAATTCTGATACCTATTAAAAAAATAATTCTGATACCTAGTATACTTTTTAAACTATTTAACTTGTAATTCCAAAAGGTCCAATTGGTTTTACATGGAGTTAAAAACAAAACTCAACTGAAATTGTAACTTGCTAACAGAGGATGTTCATGTCTCTAGCTAGCTCGCTCAGTCTTTCACAAATAGAGACCAGATAGCATGCCACCCATCAGTCTAATCTAGAAATATAGCCAGCTGAATCACTAGCAAGCTAGTTTTCACTGTCGCCCAGTGCTGACTAAATCCATAATTTTCAGTAGCCACCACTCAAGTTTCCATTGCTTAGGTAATGACAATGTATTCCACCCCTACAGACCAGGGTTTAAGTCCCATCTGAACAGTATCTATCTAAATAACATTTACTTTTGAATTAGTTAGGTAATTTAAGGTTTAATTAATTTATAGTAGATTGAAGACTCTACTCTCTCTACCTGCTCCACTGAATTACCCCCCCAGGCACTTTGCAATTCTTAGAACCCCACTGTTCTTACACTGTTGAAGATAGGAACATCAAACCACATTTTCAGAAAACTCTAAATTAAGAACCCTGAAGAATTTGTTCTTATACTGTTCATATTGTACAACTCAACATGGGTTTTAATGGTCACCAAAAGCTTATTGATCATACTTGAAGATGTCTCAGAACTGTCACTATGTAAACGTGTGTGTGTGTGTGTGTGTGTGTAACATCATGAGTATGTGCATTCTTCTGCACTGTTTGATAGTCAGGATTATAAGCCTCTTGTGTTACACAGACAGACTCAGCTCTCAATCCCAGTGGAGTGGCACTGAGTCTCACTCTCATTGATGCTGCTTTTCTGTGGTGATATGATACCACAGCCTCTTTCAGAGCAGCAAAGAGACTATGCTCCAGGGGGCTATCCAGCCTCTCTCTCCATCTTCTTTTATCTCTCCCTCTCTCTCTTACACTCCCTCTGGCTCTTTTCCCTCTCATTCCCCTGTGATTGCATTGTGGAGGGTTCCCACCTGATCCTAAACGCTGTCCTTATGCCCCCCCCCACCCCCCACCCCCAGCTACCAAAAGAAAATGAAATACTTCTTAAAAGATAAAGTGAACTAGCCTGCGGTTTTACCTCCCCTTCTCTTCCTTCCTCCCTCTCTCTCTCTATTTCTGTCATCCCATCCCTACACCTTAAAAGGCTGACAAGATTTCATCACGGTACAACAGTCCAAAGAGCTCTATGATAAGGGCAGTGGGAGAGAGAGAGCCCTGCGGTCTGCACAAGCACCATCTCTCTTCCCTCTCTCTCTCTCTCTCTCTCTCTCTCTCTCTCTCTTTGTGTGAAAGGAGATGGATCATCAGCCTCAGGCTAGGAGGAGGGGGGAAGGGATGGACAATGGAGGAAGAGGAGAGAGGGATAAGCGAAAGGAGGGGAGACTGATAGAGGAAGCAGATTCAGAGGAGAGGGGATTATTCTGAGCTATATCCCCAACAACTTGTGAGTAAGTGAGTGAGAGTTTGTGTGTGTGTGTGTGTGTGTGTGTTATAGAGTGTATTAGTGTGTATTATGAGTGTTGGCCTACCTTGATGCCCTTGCCCAAGCTCTCCAGTGAGTTGATGTCCAGGCCCTCCTTGCAGGCCTGCAGACAGGAGATGACCTTCTGGCTCTCTATCTTTCCTGGCCGGATGGTCAAACCTGAGAGACTCCCCCGAAAGTACTGGGTGAACTGTGGCTTTGTCACCTCACCACCTACACACACACACACAGACAGACAGACAGAGAGAGATGCCCTTATCATTCGGTACACCTGTTCAACTGCTCTTTAACGCAAATATGTAAATCAGCCAATCACATGGCAGCAACAATGCATTTAGGCATGTAGACATGGTAAAGACGACCTGCTGAAGTTCAAACCGAGCATCAGAATGGGGAAGAAAGGTAATTTAAGTGACTTTGAATATGGCATGGTTGTTGGTGCCAGACGGGCTGGTCTGAGTATTTCAGAAACTGCTGATCTACTGGGATTTTCATGCACAACCATCTCTAGGGTTTACAGAGAATGGTCCGAAAAAGAGAAAATATCCAGTGAGCGGCAGTTCTCTGGGCGAAAATGCCTTGTTGATGCCAGAGGTCAGAGAAGAATGGCCAGACTGGTTTGAGATGATAGAAAGGCAACAGTAACTCAAATAACCACTTGTTACAACCAAGGTATGCAGAAGACCATCTCTGAACGCACAACACGTCGAACCTTGAAGCAGATCGGCTACAGCAGCAGAAGACCACACCGGGTGCCACTCCTGTCAGCTAAGAACAAGAAACTGAGGCTACAATTCGCACAGGCTCACCAAAATTGGACAATAGAAGATAGTATAGACGTTGCCTGGTCTGATGAGTCTCGATTTCTGCTGCGACATTCAGATGGTAGGGTCAGAATTTGGTGTAAACAGCATGAAAGCATGGATCCATCCTGCCTTGTATCAACGGTTCAGGCTGGTGGTGGTGGTGTAATGGTGTGGGGGATATTTTCATTGTTTAAATGCCACAGCCTACCTGAGTATTGTTGCTGACCATGTCCATCCCTTTATGACCACAGTGTACCCATCTTCTGATGGCTACTTCCAGCAGGATAACACGCCATGTCACAAAGCTCACATCATCTCAAACTGGTTTCTTGAACATGACAATGAGTCCACTGTACTCCAATGGCCTCCACAGTCACCAGATCTCAATCCAATAGAGCACCTTTGGGATGTGGTGGAACGGGAGATTCACATCATGGATGTGCAGCCGACAAATCTGCAGCAACTGTGTGATCGTATCATGTCAATATGGACCAAAATCTCTGAGGAATGTTTCTAGCACCTTGTTGAATCTATGCCACAAAGAATTAAGGCAGTTCTGAAGGCAAAAGGGGGTCCAACCCGGTACTAGCAAGGTGTATGTAATAAAGTGGCCGGTGAGTGAGAGAGTGTGTGTGTGTGTATAAAAAAAAAAAAAGCACAGCTCCTCACACTTCTGGCCAGTTCCTGAGTCAGACAGTTCCTGAGTCAGCTCTTAGATGATTATCATCCCCTGTTTCTGCCACTAGCACTGTATGTCCTCACTGTGAGCGCAGGCAGATGGTCTAGTGACAGTCCACTGATGCCAGGTCGTTCATCAGGACAGGTTTCGGTTTGCTTTGAGCCAAAATAGAAGCTCCACATCTAATTGTCTTTAGCACATCATTAGGAGAGGGTTTCAACTACAGCCTGACACCTACCTGCCCTCGCTGACAGGCTCTTGGTAAACAGAACCCTTCAACACACTGGCAATGTCTGCATGGTTTACACACAGTTTTATATATGCATACAACCATGCGCACGCACGCACACACGCGCACATACTGTCCTGACCTTTCTCTGTTACATAAGCACATTTTGAGTTCCTAATGGTCCCCTGGTTGCCAGAGCAGTGCTTGGAGAAACACTCTCCTTCTCCCCGCCCTCCCCTGCTCTTCCCCTTCCTCACCCTCACTCAAAATGGCTGCTTATTCCCCGTCATTCCCTGACAGATGTTATCAATTCACAGCTGAGCCAGGGAAACCATTAAGACCCACCCAGACAGAAAAGAGGGACAGATCGGATTATTCAGATGTTGTGAACCGAGAATAATATGGATGATAAAACCGCTGATCGCTCCACTTTGTGGCAGCTAGTCTTTACATCATGTCAGCTCTCTGCTCAGTCTGTCGTGCCTTGCCTTCGTCTCTGTGTGAGAGACGATTCAGAGCCTGATGGAGGAACTAAGCAGTAGGCATTGTAGAGTACACACTGTGTGTGTGTGTGTGTGTGTGTGTGTGTGTGAGACAGAGAGCAGCCGTGAGTGTGAATAGCAGGGTGGTACAGTAGAACATTGTGAAGGGAGAGAACAGGATGTGTCTCTCTCTCACACTGTAGCCTACCCCTCTCCTACTGTTAGTCATTACATAAGAGGTAAAAGGTTAAATACTGATTGATGTCCCTCTCCATCTGTCAATTCTCTCAAAGTTTTCCATCAACCCCCATTATTTCAATACCAGCAGTGATAACTTAGCTGTCTATAAGTAATGTTTATTAGCACTTTTAAGAAGATAATGGAAACTAACAAACATGTAACAATTTACATCAAAGACAGAATTGGCTCCAAAAGTTGAAAGAGGCCAGTCTGCCTGACAATAGCATAGAGCTAGCAGCTAAAGCATAGCCTTTAAAAAAAAAAAAGGGCCAATAGGGCCAATAGCCTGTGGAAAAATATCAAGGGCTCTTCACAACTATTCACTGACGCTTAGCCCCCATTTAGAGGGAAGTAATAAGGCCAGTGAACTCCCTTCTCTATTGATGGTATTTTAATCCTCTTCAGGGCTTCCACTGCTCACACATTTATCAAAATGCAGAAAAAAATAGCTGGAGATGTAAGGATAAGAAATGACCTTCCCTTGCCCACATAGAAAAGGCCCTGATCTCCTGCACATCATCGAGGCTATGCAACATTGGTCACATTCATCCCCTCAATTAGGGTGTGAGAAAATCACAGTGTAATATAGTACTTTACAATATCACTGGCCTTTAGTTGTCTGTGACAGCTTGTTTATATTACCTATTTCAAATGTAACTTACAAACACACATTCGCTGAGAGACCCACTTTGAGATCCACTGTTATCTTTGGTCTCATTGCATCATCCAGTGGCGGCTGCATGCTTGGGCCTGCCGCATGTTGCATTTTCGTGTTTGAAATTAGGTCTTAAATTTGCACTTGGAATGACACCATTGTTGTCTGACCAATGCTTACCTATAGCTCAGGGGCATCCCAATCCTGACAACCAAAGATAATAAATGTAGACAGCCATTCAAAAATGGGTTCTACAAAAGGGTGCTCACATGCACATGCGGAGGCTGTTTCAATTTGGAGAGTAGTGCGGTATAAGCATTCTATACTTATACAGTAGAAAGTCATCATACCCCTTTGAAATAGTTACTATATTTGTTGTACAGCCTGAAATCAAAATCCATTAAAAAATTACTTTTTCCAGCTTTATGTACAAATTTAGCTATACAACATCAAACTAATGAAAAAAAAGGCAACAGTTCTGAAAATTTATAAAAAATGAAAAACAAGAATAACAGGGTTGGAAAAGTCATCAGTCCCCTGATTTAATACTTTGTAGAGCCACCTTTTGCTGCAATTACAGCCATCAATCTGTTTGGATATGTCTCTACTAGCTTTGCACACCTAGATTGGAGAATATTTGCCCATTCTTCCTTGCAGAATTGTTCGAGTTCAGTCAAATTCCGTGGTGAGCGGCGATGGACTGCTCTCTTCAAGTCCATCCACAGATTTTCTATCGGATTTAAGTCAGGGCTCTGACTTGGCCACTCAAGGACATTCACCTTTCTATCCTTAAGCCACTGCGTTGTTCTTTTGGCGGTATGTTTAGGATCGTTGTCGTGTTGGAAGGTGAATGACCTGCCCATCTTCAGCTGTCTAGCAGAGGGAGCAGGTTTTCCTCAAGAATTTGGGTGTACTTGGCAGCATCCATTTTCCCTTCAATCCTGACCAATTGCCCAGTCCCCGCTGAAGAGAAACATCCCCACAACATAATGTTGCCATCACCATGCTTCACAGTAGGTATGGTGTGTTTTGGGTGGTGTGCTGTGTTTGGTTTTCGCCAAACATCGCGCTTGGAGTTCAGTCCAAAAAGTTCAATCTTAGTCTCGCCTGACCATAAAACCTTTTTCCACATGGCAACAGAATCTTCCAGGTGTGTTTTTGCAATTGCACAAACGAGACTGAGTGTGGCACTTTTTCAGAAAACGCTTCTTTCTTGCTACCCTGCCATACAGGCCAGCTTTGTGTAAAGCTTGTGAGATTGTTGTCACATGCACAGACAGACCAGTCCCAGCCATAAAGACTTGTAAGTCCTTCAAAGTTGCCTTTGGCCTCTTGGTAGCTTCTCTGATCAATGTCTTCCTGGCTCGGTCATCCAGTTTGGACGGACGACCTGATCTAGGCAAGGTGTTGGTGGTGCCATATGCCTTCCACTTCTTAATGATGCTCTGAACGGTACTCAGAGGGACAGCTAAAGCCTTCGAAATCTTTTTGTAGCCTTCACCTAACTTGTGCCTTCGTACAACTTTATCCCGGAGGCCTTTTGAAAGTACTTTTCCAACCATGGTGAATTCTTTGCAGAACCATGCACTTCTAGTAGTGGAATCCTCAAGAAACAGCTGGTTTTATTCTGAAGTAATCAAAACCACTACAATTGATGTCAGGTGGGGGGCAATTAGCCTGGTGTTTGATCTGGAAGTTGATTGGTTGCACCTGAGCAAGTTTATAATGGTATACTCTAAGGGGCTGAACACTTACCAAACCAGATATTTCATTAATTAATTTTTAATAATTGCCCATAATTTAAAAAAAAAATATTTTCACTTTGATGATGAGAGTTATAATGTGTACATACAGCTCAAAAAAGTTAGATTTGATTTGATTTTAATTTCCAGGGTGTAATGTGACAAAAGGTAAAGATTTCACAGAGTATGATGGACTTTCTATAGGCACTGTATCTCCTATATTGGCAAGATCTAGCTGATTAGATAGCAGATCAGCTCAGGAATTACAGGAAGATATATCAGAATATATTTGATATTAAGAATTATTTTATTTCAAATCCAAACTTTTGATGTATAGAGCCAAAAGAAGAAACATTGCTTCACTGTGCCATTACTTACACAGGGCACTTTATGTATAATTGATAGTATTGTAATCCGCCTACATTGGCAATTAATTAAATTAATTGTTGTAGCATTTAAACATTTGATAATATTTTGTCATTTCTGATGACAGATACTTGATGTAGCCTAAAATGTAATGGACTACAATGTCGGTCTGGAATAGGCTGAAGTCATGTTTAAACCGGCATTGAAAAAAATATGTACTTTTGGCTCGCTCACGTATTTGTCTGGCCCATAATTCCTATATCGTGTAGTGTGTAGGCATCTTTACTGACGACATTAGATTCTGCATAGACAATAGCAAACTGTGGTGTAATGAAGACATTAGAATCAAACTACATGCCAGGGCTGTTGCCTTTAACTCAGATGATGACTGCTTGTACATACGATCCAAATATGACTTGGAGAAGGCATTTAAAGCAGCCAAACAACAGTACAGGGACAGACTGTTCCAATACCTAAGAAAACTCATGTTTCGTGCCTCAATGACTACTGGCCAGTAGCCCTCACCTCAGTTACTATGAAGTCTTTTGAACGACTGGTCATGTTCCACATCAAGAGTTCCATCCCCGATACCTACGAGTCTCCTAATTAAATTGTGTACCTATACACAATAGTACGCATTCCCAATTACATGCACTGGTTCACGCATATAACATATGTTTGGACAATATGTCAAAAACTGTAAATATGTTACCTGAGGGTAAGTCAATTAGTTTGACTTACGTAAAAAGTAACTTAACTTTGAATTGTGTTGGTTGGTTAGGTAGTGTTAGACATTAACTTTGAGTGGTTAGGGTAAGGATAAGTTGTCAGGGGAAAGCCTTAGCAAACATTAGCATTAGCACAATTATTAGCAAATATTGTTGTCCATAGTGGGATTCAAATAGCGATGTGCAGGTTGCAAGACTAGCTGTATGCTTAGTCCACTACTCTACACACTATTCACCTCTGACTGTGCAGCCCAACATGACAACAACCAGGTTATCAAATTTGTGGACGACACCACTGTCATAGGACTTCTCACCAGCAATGATAACTCAGGCCTACAGATGTGAAGTCCAGTGCGTAACAGCATGGTGCGCGAACAACAATCTGGAGCTGAATGTCATTCAAATTAAAGAGCTGATAGTGTACTTCAGGAAGCACGGGGAGAAACATGTTGATTTCTACATCAGTGGCACAGATGTGATGGTCGATGGCTTCAAAATCCTGGGCATCAACAACTCGTCATGGCAGCGAATACCAATCATTAAAAAGGCACACTAGTGACTCTACTTAGTACAGGAGAAGGCATGAGCAGGGAACCGTAGTTAACTTTTATCGATGCAGTTGAAAGTATTTTCACAGGATGTATCACTGTATGGTAAAGAAATGCAAATAACCAGAATCACAAATGGCTGGAGAGAATAGTGCGCACGGCAGAGAAGATCACCGGCACCTAACTCCCTCCATTACCACTTTACACATGGACAGATCCTGCACCAAGGCCAACAAAATATTCCAGGTTCCAAGCCACCCTGCTTACGTACTGTTCTCCCAGCTGCCATCATCAGGATCAGGACAACCTCCACACAATTAAAAAAAAGTAAGTTTTTATCCAAGCACCATCCATCTTTAAACCAAGCTTGATTATTTTTTAATGACAGCATGCTTTCTTTTCATACAGTTTGCCCTGATTTTATTCTTCGAATAGAACACTGAGAGCTTTAGTCTTATAATGTATATTTACGTATATAATGTATACTGGTGTATTTGTATACTGGTGTATTTGATATACTGTTGTTCATAAAATGAACTTGAGTTTGATCATCATCATTATAGTGCCCCTTCCTTCTCACCTTGCCAGCAGGCACCCACTGTGAGCTGTACATCAATTTGGGAGGGGTGGATGGGCCAATCATCTGTCACCAGGTAAGGGTCGTAGGTCACACCATCCACATAGAGTGTAACCACAGGAAACTCCACGTTGATGACATAGTAGTGCCACTCCTTATCACAGATCTGCATGAGAGAGCGAGAGAGAGAGAGGCATTAGCTTAAAAACACACGCACACTTAAGCTCACAAACACTCACAAATAGACACATTAGAGTTTCCACAGCGAAACTGTGAGAATAAGAATGACATATTACACATCCTTTTGATGTCTAATATGAGTCTTATGAGGCGGATAGAGAGCCTGTCACCTGTCCCTCCTCTAGAGCAGGGGTTCCCAAAGTGGGGGTCGCCGAGGGGGGTCGAGAGATGATTTTCAGAATCCTCTTGATGTGACCCCTGAGGTGATTACTACAGATTAACTACAGTATCATTTGCAGGTGACAGGTCACTTTACAGCGCCACAGTAAACATCACAGACGTCACACACACGTCAGTGTGTACCAGTAGATTTCTTCTGAACAGCTTAAATCAATACACTAGGCATTAAGCCTAGGATATTATTTTTCAAAATGAAACGTTGGTTAATACCGACCAAAGCCAAGGCAAAGAGGCCAGCGGAGCAGGCAGCAGAGGAGAGCGGAGAACCGCCGTCAGAAAGGCCATCGACTTCTGCCGCGGGAGGAGGAGGAGGAGGAGACCACCGTAAGGGGGTCCATAAGCAGTCGGACCAGCCTTCCTCCAAGTGTCGCAAGTATCGAGAGGAATATATCCAGTATGGATTCACATGCGTCGTTATCAATGGATTACAACATCCCCAATGTGTAGTGTACACTGAGGTGCTTGCACGAGCCAGTAAAAATGCTCAGACACTTGAAAACTAAGCATCCCTCTCTTGCCGCTAAACCAGCAGATTTTTTCCGCCGAAAGGAGAGAGAATTGCAAGGCCAAAAGAAAGTCATAACTAAGGCATCATATGAGGTGGCATATTTAATTGCACAGGCAAAAAAACCACACACAATCGGGGAAACCCAATAAAACCTACTGCTATCACTGAGTCGGACAATGCATGGGGATAAACAGGCGCGGGAGCTAGAAGCAGTGCTGCTATCTGACGGGACCATATCCCGGCGCATCACGGACATGGCCCAGGACATAAAGTGTCAGCTGATTGACAGAGTGAAGAAAGTGAAATATGCTTTCCAGTTAGATGAATCCACAGATGTATCAAACTCTGCCCAGCTGCTTGTTTTCGTCAGATACAGTTTTGATGGAAAACTTAACGAGGACATGCTGTTTTGCACCCCGCTGGAGGTAAAGTGCACAAGCGAGGACATTTTCACAAAACTTGACAACAAACTAAAAGAAGAGGGACTGTCTTGGGATGAGTGCATCGGTGTGTACAGACGGTGCTGCAGCAATGCTGGGGAAAAGTAAGGACTAAAAGCAAGAGTCTTACAAGTGGCGCCCCACGTAACCTTTACGCACTGCATTATCCACAGAGAAGCTCTTGCGAGTAAAACGCTCGACCCAGAGCTTAAAAGTGTTCTTGAGACTGCGATAAAAATGGTCAACTACATAAAATCACGTCCACTCAACACCAGGCTGTACGCCACTCTCTGCAACGAACTGGGATCGGAGCATCAGGGCCTGCTGTTCCACACAGAAGTCAGGTGGCTTTCGCGGGGAAATGTTCTCAGCCGCCTGTATGAACTGCGGAACGAGGTGCGCTTATTTCTGATGGAGCATGGGTCCCAGCTCGCTGACCACCTGACTGACCTTGACTGGTTAACAAGGCTAGCGTATTTGTCTTGCACTATTTGACAGACTGAACGGACTTAACATGTCATTGCAAGGTGAAAACACAAGCATCATGTCGCTGAATGATAAAATCTGCGCATTCAAGAGGAAAGTCGGTGGACTGCGCGAGTTGAAATGGGCAGGATGTTTCCTGAGCTGGAGGAATTCATGGAGGAAAATGATCTGAGTGTTAACACTGTGAAGAAGTCTATCACTACCCACCTTCAAGCCCTCCTGGAACACTTTAACAAGTTTTTCCCAGAGGAAACAGCTCCGGAAAAATATGACTGGATAAGATTACCATTTACTGTAACGACCGCAAGTCATCTGTCATCCGACATGTAGGACGCACTGGTTGAACTGTCAAGTGACCGCACCTTAAAGACAGCTTTTAATTCAAAGACCCTTGCTGAGTTCTGGATTTCAGTCGAGAGAGAATATCCACAGCTATCCAAGGCCGCGATGGACGTACTGACGCCGTTTGGCTCTACATACCTGTGCGAAAAGACTTTCTCGGCACTGACATATATTAAAAATAAATACAGATCGCGTCTAAACGTGGAGGATGATCTCCGAGTGGCCGTCTCCAAAATTAAACCCAGAATGGATTTGCTGTGCTCCACGCATAGTGCCCACCCATCTAATTAGGTGAGATTAACGCTGAAACATAGTCATTCCCAAAATGTAAATTTGCACCACAACAATATTCACATGTTTACTCAGTGCTACAGTTTATGGCTATTACTTTGACTGAGATATTCTTCTGCTAACATGGAAATGAAAGTATTGTGTCAAAATTAAGTTTGCACATGACAGCAACAATGTTCACTCATAAATTACATGGATTACTTTGGTATTATGCTTTCATCTTATAGTAAATTGTTATATGTAAAATCATATCATGGTTGTCAGGCTGTTCCTGTCAGGCAGGTTCACTAATGTGCACTAATGGAGCTTAAATAGCCCCCCTGATGGGACCACCCTGAGAGGCCAAATGGAACATTAATGGTGGCCCTGGTAGGACAGCTGGTTGAGCTTTCACCTCACTTGACACACACACACACACACACACACACACACACACACACACACACACACACACAACTACTTTTACGCATTGTAAAATTGCATACTGTGAGTGTGTGAGAGTTAGAGAGAAAGGTGGGTGGGGATGAGGGGGATGTGTTCTCACACTATTCTATTATTCCAAAGTTTCAAAGTAGAGACTAGGACAGACGACAGGTATCACACTTTAAGTTTCAGCCTTGCACTCAAGGCCCTGACTGACACACCCCCCTCTTCTGAACCTGCCTCTCCCGGGCTGGGAGGGCGAGGACCCTGGCCTGCAGCACACACTACAGTAATTTTACAACCCATAATTGACACACTACAGTGACTGACAACCCATAATTGACTCTATACTACCAATGTGGTCCTTCCTAACAGCTCCAGTGAACAGCAATTCTCCTTCTTCCTATCCCGCCTCTGCATCACTTACCTCTCCATCTTGCCTCTCGCTCGTCTCTTGCTACTTCCATCTCTCTCCCCTCTCTCTCCCTCTCCTCAAGGCCCCTCTCACTTTGGCCTGGCATCAGTTCAGTTCAGTGTGATGCCTCTCACCTCTCTGGCAGGCAGCTCAAGCCCCAGCAGACAGCAGTGCTCTTTGATCTCTGTGTGAGTTATCCTGAGCTGACCTACACTAGCCTGGGGCAGTTAGCCTGGGATATACCTGCCCAGTATGATACAGTAGTGGAAGGCTATCCTATGATAGACTCTCCTACAGTACTTTGGTCTCTCCATTTTGCTCTGATACAACAGTTAGCCAGAACATTTGTAAAAATCTCACATCTTGTTGAGCTACCGTTTATGTATGCGGAACACTGATCTTTGAAGTGATATCCTGCATCTCCGGGAGTCCTGGAAAAAAATTATTTTCTGAATGATGAGATGAGACAGCTAATGGAACTAATTGCAAGATTTTGTAGATTTTGTCATTTCAAAGCTATCATTCCTGTGTATTTTAATGCACCAGTCATCAGTGAGTTATGCTGAGATAAAAAAAGGCCTATAAGAGTTAGTATACTGTAATGCATACTGTATGATGACACATGGTGCACACACACACACACACACACACACACAGAGCTTGGCAGCTCCCCTATTGTTAGATGCTTCCCACAGATCAATATTTCAAAGACTGTTGCTCATGGGGGAACAGTGTGACTGGTGGATGACTTCCTCCACGCTTCAAAGGGGAGGCAGCACCGCTGCTCCCCCAGCGGACCCTCACTCTGCCTGCTACGGCTTGTTCCGCCTACAATAACCACATCAAACAGCTAACTAACACAGCCGTTCCACAACTGATAGGAGTGCATGTCTCTGTCCTTTTGTCTCACTGTCTCTCTTTCTTTATGTCTGTCTGTTTCTCACTCTCTCTCTCCTATACACAGACAGAACTACATGAACTGTGTATCTGTTAATATGCAGTGACTTACTCAAATACAGTTTTTCTCTGATCACAGGGCACAGCGAGAGAGAGAGAGAGAGATCCTTATCAAGGACAATATTAACATCATCTGTGGTATTGGTGGATGGATTCACTTTACTGTATCATCATCTCTATGCACCCACAATACAAACTACAATGATGACACATTAATTCAAAATTAACTAACAACAGCCACAACAACAACAACAACAACAACAACAATTGTGAAACCACCGTAGCAAATGAAGACAGGGAGCTGCCAGAGTGTCTTAAGCAGGTAATGAATCCAGTTGTCGTGTAACAAAGTTAAATTACTCATGAAAACACGAGCACACACAGTTACGCCATAGGGCAGGGGAAGCTGTCTGTATGTGTGTGTTGGGATTTTGTTGAGTGTTGTGTGTGTGTGTCCATGCACACATTCAAACACACACAAACAATGAAGTGTTACCAACAAAAAGTGTAACTTCAAAACAACTAAGTAAAGTTTACGAAGAAACATTTTGCCTCTCATGAAAAGTTTATAATTCCCAAACCCCACCACATGCAAAATAGGGAGTGAGAGACAGATATGAGGGAAGAAAGAGGGAGAAAGTAACAGCAGGACCTTGGACAGTGAGACAGAGAGTGATAGTGTGTGTGTGTGTGTGTGTGTGTGTGTGTGTGTGTGTGTGTGTGTGTGTGTGTGTGTGTGTGTGAGTGAGAGTGAGAGTGTGAGAGAGAGAGAGAGAGAGCTGCACATCAAAGACACCTATTCATCTCCTGGGCACGCCACACCATGGAGAAAACAAAATCTCTGTCTGCTTATACGCTCTCTCTTTCACTGCAGTCTCTGCTTTCTCTCTCTCTTTCTTCCAGGAGTTTTAAAGTCTTAAAGGGATAGTCTGTCCCCTACCCACTTCAAATAACAGAAAGAGGGAGAGGAGAGGAGAGGAGAGGAGAGGAGAGGAGAGGAGAGGAGGAAGAGACAATGACGAGGGAGATAGAGAGAGAAAGAAAGACAAGAGAGTGGGAGAGTAAGTCATAGGCAGCAGTAAATGCCGGTGAATTTAAAAGGGGCAATCTGGGATTGGTACATACATTTTGGGACTTTTAAATGATTCTTGAAGAATCTAACTTATGTATGCCTCATGAGCTTAGTTTAACAGTCTTACCCCAACAGAACCCCAAACATATGCTTCTTTCACTCCATTATTTGTGAAAAATGTAGGGGAGAAATTGTTTTGCAATTAACTCTATTACTCAGAGATCACTCAACCTAGACCTGTCATTTTTATATATCAGAAACTTACATCCGTCTACTAATCATTCATAAATGTCCAGAAAACATAAATAAGTTTACGTATAACCTCTGTATGAAATATTCATGTTTCCACTAAGCAATGACTTGCGTGGCAATTAGGCATATTAACTTTGAGTGGTTATGATGGGTTAGGCATTTACTTGTACTTGATTGATGAGGTCAGGCTGGGTAAAAGATAGGGGGCTAGAGTGATAGAAAGGGGGAGAAAGAGTTGGGGATAAAATGAGGGAGAAAGAATAGGACAGAAAAAAAATATATAGAGAGGGGAAGAGAGGGAGAAAGGCCCAAACATAAGACTATTAATAGGTGGTTTTGCGGAGTGTGGAGGGAGAGGAGGGGGTGCCATGTTTGTGAAGGGATCCACACAGAGATTGATGAGCCCCAGGAACAAGGTGACTTCAAGGATGGAACAAAGGAACGAGAGAACAAGAAAGAGAGGTAGAGAACGGGGGGACAAAATGAACGAAAGCTCTGTGTCCAGAGTGGGATTGAATTGCTCGGCCTACTCACAAGAGAGGAACAAACCAAATGAAAAAGAAAGCCAATGCATTCAGAGGAAGGGAACGAGAGTGAAGTCCCCCCGTGAATACCAACGACAATAGCCTCCTCCTTTTTTCTCTTGCTTGCACTCTAACTCTGTCTTGCCCTCTCTCCTGTACTCTGCCTCTCTCTCTTTTAACACAAACATAACCAACACCAAACTCTCAGCCAATTGCACCATCCATCTACATTGTCAATGAGAGGTCTAGACTCAGGTTGAAAATATGCATAATAAACGTGTGGTGAGTAACACGTCTCAGGCGTGTGTATGAGAAGGAGAAAAAATGTATAGAGTGAGCCAGAGACAAAGGGGGAGAGAGCGAACAAGCAAAAGAGAGGGGACGAGGGTGCAACTTCGATGTGACTAGACCGTGTGTGTGTGTGTGGGTGTGTGAGCTGAATGTGCTTGAAGATGACTATGAATCACCGGCTGGCAAAAGTGACTAATTAGAGTAGCAATTACCCGTCCCTCCCACTGGGGACAAAGAGTCAACAGTCGAATGACCTCTCCACTGGCTGCTAATTTACTGGTGCTGGAGTGGGCCACTCTGAGGGAATACTAACCACCAGGGTGAGAGCAGCCTCCCTCTCCACTTTACCCTGACTGATAACACTGGAAAACAGTCATATGGTGGTGCTTGGAAAATACTGGTAGACACACAGCGTGAAATGATGGGATAGATGGGATAATGGTCTGAATTCTTACTTTCAAATGGAGATTATGGCAGTTACATTATGGCACATAGAATGGAAACTCATAAGACAACACAAATCAAATACTGGTATGTTACCAGCCCTTCCTGGAATCTTACTCTCTCATTATGTGAAATAAGCAGCTGTTACTGAGCGGATCTATGCGAAATTCACTCATCCTTCATTTTTTGTAATCAATCTGAATCGGCCTTTAGTATGTTCCTAGGATGTTTTCTTTTGACATTTGAAAGAGAAATCTCTCTTCTAGCAATTGTACTGGCCATGTACTGGAATCATTTTAATACCTGATTTTCATATGTGGTAAATATCACATGCTATCACTAATAGTATGTAGAAAAGTATTTTTTTTTAATTTAACCTTTACTTAACCAGGAAACCCCATTGAGACACAAAGTCTCTTTTGCAAGAGAGACTTGGCCAAGAAAGCAGCAGCAGTCAATATATTACAACATGTAAAATATACAATACAATCAGCACAACATGATCCGGCTTACAGAACATTTACACTCCTCCTGAATAGTTTTGCACTAAAGTTTTAAACTAATTTAGGGGCACTAGTACATCTAGGTGAAGCATACCTTGCTTTTCTATTCTATTCCATGCTCCTGCTGCACAATATGAAAAGGCAGTTTTGCCTAGCTCGCTAACGGCCCTGTGGACATTACAGTAAGTAGCAACCATCTAGTAGACCGCGTCTAGTAACTGCTTGTAATACAATAATAATATATGCCATTTAGCTGACGCTTTTAGCTGACGCTTACCCAGAAGGGCTTTGTATATGGACACACACCAATGTAGCTGTCTGCGTGTGTAAAGCAAGGTCCTGCCCACCATATGATACAACGTGCAATGTTGGGTAAGTGACTTGGCATTTGTAACAAAGTGCAAGGACGCATGACAAAACCGAGTCCAACCTCTGTAACACAGAATAGGCTGCATGCATGTACAATAAGTCACTATAATCAATTACAGACAGAAAAGTGGCTTTAACAAGCTTCTTTCTAGCCTCAAATGGAAAGCAAGCCTTTTTACAAAAATAAAAACCCAATTTCAGTCCCCCCCTCAAATGTAGTGCCTTCTCATTGAAATTAGTATTTTTAGTATAAAGTATTTTTATTTGTATGTATATTTTGTATTCAGGGGGATCACTTGAGACCCAGGTCTCTTAAGTGAGCCTGATACAAACATAACTACAAAATACAAAACACCCACAGATCAGGGAAACTAATCAGTCAAAAAATAAGCATAATTATTAAGGCTAAGATACAAACAATCTGCTGTCCAGGCTTTTCTCTTATCAAGATTTTGTTCCATTATAATAGATAGAATAGAAATAGTCCCTTTTTTCAGGCGCTAATTGGGTTTGCGGCACCGCAAAGCTTTAGTAGCCTACATCTGCATTTTACTTATGCTGATGTATTTCTATGATCTCTTCTCTTGTTTACTATCATTTTGTAACCTTGTTTAGAAAAGCGCTATACAAATAAAGGTTGAGTAAACCATTGTGTGTGTGGTGTGACTGCATGTGTATAAAAAAAAAAAAAAAAAAAAAAAAAAAAGCTTTTTGGAATTCATCCATTTTACATGGCAGGGGGTTGTCTCCCTACCAAGCTGTTGGAAAATAACAGAAACTAAAAGCAGAGAGAGAGAGAGACAAAACAGCAGCAACAAAAATAGGAACATTTTCATACAGAATAACAAAAGACAAAAAGAGAGGGGGAGAAAACACAAATACTAACCCATTAATTTCTAAATACGCTTGGCTGTGGTCATATACTGTCTGCTGTCAGTTTGATGGGGGCTGAATTCAAGATGCATAGGTCACTGCTAGGCCACATTCAATAATTTTAATCACCTTGGTCTGAAAGGAAGGGTTTGGTTTCCACCTCATTGCTTTGACCCATCAACTACAATACTTTCAGATCAGTGGTCATGAAGGAAAGGCCACAAAGCAAGGGGGGATTTTCTAAGTGTTGGGAGCGGGCATAAGCCTAGCCTCTAGTCTAAGTGTTGTGGTAAGTTCTGATCCAGGCCAGGGATGGCTGACTGTTCATGGGGTCAGTGGGCCACTCTAGTTTTGTAAACAGGAGGCATTCCTCCTGGAACTGATATGTTTCTAACTCTCTTTCTAGTCAGAGAATGGGAGTGGGAGACGCTATATGTCACAACCATGTTCATTAGCGATTTCATCCCAACATCAATTTCAACACACCACTACTGAAATGGACCTTCACCCCATCCCCCACTAGCTATCCCCTCTATCATCCATCCATCTCTCTCTTCTCCTTCTGTGTAACTCCCAGTCAGGGCACTGAGAGAAGGAGCCCCATAAATCTTCACTCCAGACTCTGACACACATTCTCATCTCAAGGGAGGGAGTGTCTACAGAGGCCAGAGCTACACAACACAAACTTTTCTTTCTATAAAAAAATCACAAAACGTGACAGTGGAGAGCAGTGGTTATTGCAATGTATCTCTCTCTGTCTGTCTGTTTACCTGTCTATCTCTCTGTCTACCTGTCTCTCTGCCTGCATGCCTGTCTGTCTTCAGCTATTCTCTGGGATATTGACATGCCTCCATCTCAACGTATTCATGCCAATCTACATCAGATTCCACCTGTGCTTATTGCATTATTTACTCACTCGATAAATCAGTTTGAAAAAAACATCAATATATTTTTTTAGATATATCGTCAGATATTTTCTGTCCATAAGTAGGGTCAGTTTAGCCAAAGGTAGTTCACCATGAAGAGATAATACCCTATGTTCACACACTGACAGATTTCAATAGCTGGGGTAATGGAGGTTATTATGTACCCCCACATACTGCAATTTCAAGGAGAGAGTGGCACTGATAGTAATCGTGTGTGTGTGTATATGTGTGTGCGTGCGTGTAATCACAGTAGGGAGCCAGGGGGCAGTTTTGTGTGGGCTGTTGTGGGCATCAGTGCACAGCCATGCTCCAGCCTCCAGGCTGCCTGTAAGAAGAGTAAACTGAATCTACCATACTGGTCAATGGCCTGGAGAGAGAACATCTGACCTGCTCAGCCTCTCAGTCAGTCAGTATCACTCTCTCTTACTCAAAGAAAACCTTGAATGTGTGTATACAGCTAGCCCTATACTAATGTGTGTATACAGCTAGCCCCATACTAATGTGTGTATACAGCTAGCCCCATACTAATGTGTGTATACAGCTAGCCCCATACTAATGTGTGTATACAGCTAGCCCCATACTAATGTGTGTATACAGCTAGCCCCATACTAATGTGTGTATACAGCTAGCCCCATACTAATGTGTGTATACAGCTAGCCCCATACTAATGTGTGTATACAGCTAGCCCCATACTAATGTGTAAGTCTGTATCTAGCATGATTGATCTGACTTTCTGTGTTTTTGCATGCTTACATCTGACAAATATTGTGGGGAGAACAATTGTAATGATCATCACCTGCGTGCGAAATTAAAGTTGATTGAAACACAAAATCCGCAAGAATTTTGCAGGAGATCAGTTGGTCTGGAGAATTGTCAGCAAATTAGTTTGGATACCAGACTGCAGGAAACGTCATGTCTGAGGTTCTCTATTCCCACCCATCTGAATTACCAACCTTTCAGACACCACAAAGATTAGCCTACACTAGCCTAAAGATTAAAAAAGTTGATGAACACTCAGATAATAAAATAATTAACATTGGAATCGTTTCTCACTTATGAAACTATTTCTACAGATGAAATAAGATGCCATGAACAACAGCCTAACATAGACTACATTACACACACTACATTGGTCAACCTCACACTGCATTGGTCAACCTCAAACCGAAGCAGTTTGATCAAATACACATTATTTTAAACTGTTTGAAGGCACAAATGTGCATTTTATAATTCACCTTAGTGTTTTCCATCCCTTGATTATGAAATTAGCTAAATTATGAGAGCTTTGATCTTATTCGTGAAAAATGTGTTGTACGTATCACAATCAGTACCATATGAAATCATAAAATAGACAAAAAGCAATAAAGGACAATTTCGCCGAAATTAAGTACATTAAAGGCCTACATTAAAGTTTTGGCAATTGGCACAGTTTTTCATTTCACTAAATATGTAAAAGAACACTGAAAACACATGCAAGGTATCAGATGGGCCCTTCTTTCCACTCTTGAGGACATAGACTTCATCAACGACATTGCCCGTCTCTCCCACATAAAAGAGGGCATACAAAAGGAGACAGACCCGATTAGCAACACCAGCTGGATGCTCGGACTGAAGATAAATAGCAAGAAGACCAAAATGATGATGCTATACAACCCCAGCCCGGCTCCAATGAACAGGAGACACTTGATGTCTAGGATACCTTCCTAGGTAGCGTAGTATGCAGTGACAGAGGGGCTGATAAAAACATAAACTGTCGCCTGACTGAAGCTAGAGGGACCTTTTACAGACTCAGACCCATTTGGAAATCAATCATCTATTCAAGGAATGCCAAGTTGAAATTATACCAGAGCTGTGTCGTATCCACTTTGCTGGATTGCTCAGAATGATGGTGAATGATAACATCTGACATGAAAGAAATATTTCAAAAAAATATTCCATACCAAATGCCTGAGGAACATCATGCAGATTTTCTGGCCACAAACCATTTCAAACAACAATTACTGGAACACACAAGGCAGGAATCTATGGATGATAACCAAAAGAAGGTGGAAGTGGATTGGTCATGTTCTGAGGCACCAAAAAGGGAATATCTCTAAAACAGCCCTTAGCTCAAATATGAACGCCCCAAAACAACTTGGAGGAAAGGGAAGGGAAAGTGGAAAGGGAATTGAAGGAGATGATGCTGACCTGGGGCCAGGCTTACAGGGTCCATTTTAGGACATCCTCAATTCTCAAGCGATAGTCTGTTGTCAGATCAAAAGTATCTGGTTCTCAGATCAAACTGCTATACTTCCTCAAGTGTGAGATCAAACTGTCATACTCCCTAACACGAAAAGGCTATACTCCCTAAGGCCTTAGACAAAAATGCTAACTCCATAAGGCCATTGACGAACAGCCTATACTTCATAAGGCCTTAAACAAAAAGGCTATTCTCCCCAAGACCTTTGTTGAAAAGACTATACTCCCTAAGGCGATAGACAAAAAGGCTATACTGTGTAAAACCATAGACGAAAAGGCTAAACTCCGAAAAGGCTAAAGTATAAGGTCTTAGGGGGTATAGCCTTTTCGTCTATAGCCTTAGGAAGTATAGCCTTTTTGTTTATGGCCTTACAGAGATCGCTTTTTCATCTAAATAAAAAAGTAATAAAGAAATGGTGAGAGAGTGTTGGAATGTCCTACAGTATACTAAGCATACACAAATATGCTTCTCTCAGACACACACACACACACACAGGATTGTTCAGACTTCCACTCTAGCCCTCTGATAGCCCTCCAGCATGCCTTAGAGTCAGTGACCAAACTGAACAAACACACTTGCCTTTGTATCATAAATGTCTCCTATGGAGCCATTTAAATATCCATTATGTTGTTTATTCATAACTCTACAGTGTGTCTGTTAGCAATAGAGAAGTCTCCTTTGTCCTATGTGATTGCATTCATTTTAAATCCCTCTGGGTTGTCATGGAATTGCCCCAGGTAATGATGTCACTTGGACACCTTATTTCAACTCACAGTAGAGTGTTCTTTTCCATCTATCCTTCCCGCCATGTGAATTATATTTCATTATTCTCTTCCTCCGTTCATGCATGCTAAAATCATTTACACAGTTGGAATTTCTAAGGTCCTCACAAAAACCGTAAACCTATTAGGCCCTGCTTAGTGGATGGATTGATTGGAGCACATACTTATTTGTCACAAAAAACATTCATGAAGTCTGGTATATTTTTGACCCAGCAGATTTCGTCACATTTTCAGAAGACCCATAATAAATTCATAAAAGAACCAAACTTCATGAATGTTTTTTGTGACAAAGAAGTATGTGCTCCAATCAATCCATCACAGAATCTGGCAGTCTTGAGTTTCCAATCATTTCTACAACTCTTATTTTTCTGTGATGGATTGATAATAAGAGTTGTAGAAATGATTGGAAACTCAAGACTGCCAGATTCTGTGATGGATTGATTGGAGCACATACTTCTTTGTCACAAAAAACATTCATGAAGTTTAGTTCTTTTATGAATTTATTATGGGTCTTCTGAAAATGTGACAAAATCTGCTGGGTCAAAAATATACATACAGCAATGCTAATATTTGGTTAAATGTCCCTTGGCCATTTTCACCTCAATTAGACTTCTGGCAAACTTCTGGTTGAATCTTTGACCACTCCTCTTGACAGAATCGGTGCAGTTCAACTAAATTCGTTGGCTTTCTGACACGGACTTGTTTCTTCAGCACACACCACATGTTCTCAATGGGGTTTAAGTCAGGACTTTGTGAAGGCCATTCTAAGACCTTAATTCTATTCTTGGGGTCATTGTTCTGTTGGAACACCCAACTACATCCAAGACCCAACCTTCAGGTTGATAATTGTATGTTTTCCTGAAGAATTTGGAGGTAATCCTCCTTCTTCATTATTCCATTTACTTTCTGTAAAGCACCAGTTCCACTGGCAGCAAAACAGGCCCAGAGCATAATACTACCACCACCATGCTTGACGGTAGGTATGGTGTTCTTGGGGTGAAAGGCCTCACCTTCTCTCCTCCAAACATATTTCTGGTCATTGTGGCCAAATAGCAAAATTTTTGTTTCATCTGACCACAGAACTTTCCTCCAGAAGGCCTTTTCGTTGTCCATGTTATCAGCAGCAAACTTCAGTCAAGCCTTAAGGTGCCGCTTCTGGAGCAACGGCTTCCTTCTTGCACGGCAGCCTCTCAGCCCATGGTGATGTAAAACACGCTTGACTGTGGACACTGGCACCTGTGTTCCAGCAGCTTCTAATTCATGGCAGACCTGCTTTTTGGTGGTTCTTGGTTGACTCTTGACCATCCTGACCAATTTTCTCTCAGCAGCAGGTGATAGCTTGCGTTTTCTTCCTGATCGTGGCAGTGACACAACTGTGCCATGCATTTTATACTTACAAACAATTGCTTGCACAGTTGATTGTGGGACCTGTAGCTGCTTTGAAATGGCTCCAAGTGACTTTCCTGACTTGTTCAAGTCAATGATGCGCTTTTTCAGATCCATGCTGAGCTCCTTAGACTTTCCCATTGTAGAGTGTAATGAGTGTATCAAACGAGCCCTATTTAAATGGGCTGAAATAAGTCACCAGCTGTAGTCAATCATAATCACTCATAAGAAGTTAAGAGGCCATGCCACAAGGCAAATTTAATTGACACAACTTTCTACATCACCAAAATTGATAATTCAAGGTGCTGTATGTATATTTTTGACCCAGCAGATTTTGTCACATCTTCAAAAGACCCATAATAAATTGATAAAAGGACCAAACTTTATGAATGTTTTTTGTGACAAAGAAGTATGTGCTCCAATCAATCCATCACAGAAAAATAAGAGTTATAGAAATGATTGGAAACTCAAGACTGCCATGACATACATGTTCTTTACAAGTGTATGTAAACTTCTGACCACAACTGGTCTAACCCTAACCTTAAATATGAAATCACTATCCGATTTGATCCGTGAAATTCAGGTGTGACTTTTGAAACAACCTAGCAACTAAACAATGCAACCTAGCAACTCAATTCATAATTAATGGATAGCACAATTTGGTGTGGCCAGGGCCTTATGGTCTGTATTGTATTACTGTATGGACAGACAACCATCTCTACCTCACACCGAACCGCTACCTATGTTACTCCTCAGCATAAGAAAAGGACAGGCCCTAGTATACTCACTGCAGCATTAGTTTATATCTTGAAGAATCTTTCTTGCCTTCATATAGTATCTTGTAGGTTTCCAGGAAATAATTAATGATTAGATTCTGGGAGAACATTAATTATAAGTCAGAGAGAGAACGTGTGTGTGTGGGGGGGGGGGGGGGGATACCAGACTTAATGAAAGTTTCATCCAACAAGGTTTTTAAAATACCACCACTATCAGTAAAAGAAGATGAAAGAGAGAGACAGAGAGAGGAGGGAATTAAGGATTGAGCGGAAGAAAGAAAAAGAAGGGGAAATGTGAGAAAAGGAAATAACTGCTGCAGAAAAGTAATTATGTGGTCAATGTTACCTATTTGTTATTGTGTGTGACCCTAAAATAGTTAACAACATAATGTTCAGCAAATCTGCTTTTTCAGATTTCTGGAAAGGTTATTTCCATTTAATAGTATTATTTTTTACTCTTCTACTGAAGCCTCATGGTCCCAATTTGCTTCTACTAAAGATCACTGCTTTACTAAAACGCTAAAACACTAAAGATCACTGCTTCACTGAAATGCTAAAAACAGTAAAGATCACTGCTTCACTAAAACACTAAAGATCACTGTTTGGAGAACCTTTACGCACAAACTCAAAAGACGGTTGTTCATCCTGACAGTTGTCAAATTCCCTTTCTTCAATCCATGGTAATATTGGGAGGGAAGACCATATAAACTAGCATACAATAGGTATGCTATATATGACTATGTATGGCTACCCCCCACTGATCATTGGAACATTGCACAGCGCAGCACACTCAACAGGTTCATGCACTCGACAATGATCCCCCCTCCCCCCTCCTGACTTTCATATATATGTCTTTTTATGTTAAATATTGTCAACTATTGCCAGGGACCAGTAGCGGACTGGCTATCTGTAGCACCGGGAGAATTTGCGGTGGGATGGTCGATCTGTGGGTTGCGGGGCCGGTGGTAAAGAAAGATATGGGCCGGTGATAAAGAAAGTAAATATAATATAAGAGAGTAAATGAGCAGCCCACTACTCCAGCCCACCACACAGCTCACTACTCCATCTCCCCCGACATGTCCATTCCTCCTTTTGCGCAGCCCTGACCCCCACCAAGGCATCTCATGTTGAATTCAACAGAACTCAACACAAGAACAAAAAGGAAACAGCAAACATCTAAGAATAAGTCAAGCTGAGAGAAACACAAGGAGGCAGGCTGTCTATTCTTGTCTACGTCTTGTATTTCCCAGAAACCCTCAAGATGATAACTCATAAGAGACCAACCCCAGTCAGACGGTCACGCTCTGACCCCTTGTCCTCCTCCAATCACAGCCAGCAATCTGTCCTCTCAAATCACCCAGCATCCCCCACACTCTACCTCTCCCTGCCCTGGGCTCAGCTGTGCTCTTGTCCAATCGGAGTGCTGCTTTAGGAGTTTGGAGTCTGACAGCTATGGTGACCTGGCTGACCTTGAGACAAACTCAACCTCCTCAGGCGACAGGGAGCGGCTGTCACACCCCCACACACTGAGGTACAGTATACACAGGCTCTGAGTCACACACACATGCGTGTACATGCACGCACACGCACACGCACACACACATTTCTGCCCCCAGCCTTGGCACAATAATTCACTCTGGCTGCAGTCTAGCCAGCTCCCCCCTCTGTTGGGCCTCAGTAAGGTCAGAGTGTCACCTTAAACAGCCCTCCATCCCAGAGGGGACAAGACATACAAGCACAAGTACAGAAATGCCCTCCAAGAAGGGTCTCCATGAATAGCATCAGTAAGTGCTGCATATGCCTGTGTTATCATTGTATAGTAGGTACCACACTGCCAACATTGCTCTGTAGATCACTCCGGTGAAGGGTCTTTTCAGTAAAGAGATGACATTCAATACTGAGCATCTACATCAGGTCCAAAATAAGTTATTGTGTGATAGGAGTCCCATATGGTGTTTCAGAGACACGCACTAATGTACGTACAGTACACACACACCAGGGTTTCTGTTAGCTGGTAATAGCCAACTTCTGGCCGTTAAAAATAATGAAAAGCCGATAAATAAAATAGTTGTTGGCAAATTGCCAGGGAGAAAAAAGATAAGTGACCCAAACCAGAACTGACCCGTGAACAAAGACACCCAACATCTGATGGGTCCGATTGTAGCCCCGACCCAAGTGATAAAAAATATAGGATAATTTGAGTAAAAACCTACAATAGGTCAGTGTTTAACATGAATTCGGACTGCAGAGCATGGTTACCATGACAGCAGGAGTGATAGTATTTGCCTTTTTCTTGGGGGTATTACAACTCGGCAAAACAACCACCAGGGGTCATCTTTAAGCATATTTTTTTGCGTCACACGAATTGAAGGACACACGAATTGAAGTCGTTAATATTGTGTTAGAGGGAAGATCTCAGCACACTGTGTAAGATAACTATACTATTATAAAATTAAATGATATGTGCATAATGTGATTATAGGCCTAATCAAAGTGAGTAGACTCAGGTGTTTATTCTCACAGGAACCGATTGATTTGTCTCCTTTACCAATGTAATTAGCAAAATAGCCTACTACAGAACGGATGGTAATTTCTAATTTAAGATTACTTGTATTTCAGAGGAGGAGCGAGAGTGTATGCAATTGCAATATTTGGTTTAAATAAATTAACCAAAATTATATAATTACTCCTGTGATTATAATCAAAGGCAGTCATTTATTCTCACACTAAGCAGAGGTGTTATTCTTGCAACAATCACATTTGTCTCCTTTACCAAAGTAAATCAAGCAAGAGTACGCTACAAAACAGAGGGATTTTCCAAAAGGATGTGCTTGCTTATCAAACTTCACGCAGTTAGGGAGACCGGCAGCTAGCCTATAGTTTAACTGCAAGACTGCCACTGATGGAGTAAATTGATTTCATTTTCTCCTCCTTTTATAATTATCTCCATTCTTTATCTTGCCCTATCGCTTCAACAGTTACTGCTGGTCTTGTTAGGATTAGGCTATGTATTGCAGAGGGGAGGGTTAGGGTTAGATATTAGCCATGGTCCAATATCTCAGTCAGGCAGCTGCACTGATTGATTCCGTCCGTATTCATTATTGGAAATTGAAGTGAGACCCAACTACTGGTGGAGTCCCATCGGATTTAAGATGAAGCTCTACAGCAGGAGCCTCCCTCCACACGTCAAAAAATAAAGAAAGTAGGCCTACTGTATAACTAATAATAGCTTTAATGTATATAGACTTAGTTATGAACTTATAATAATGAAGATCCAATCAAACAATCAATTTGAAGGGGACAGTTGTGGACATTTCAGCGTTTTAGGTTTAGATGTGGTTATAACCTTGTATTTAAATGAGGAAAGATCAAATGTTGCAAATTCAATGTTGCAAAACACGTTCTGCGCATTACGCACAATACATGGGAGAGAAAAACATATCTTCTCTGTCTACTTTTCTATCCAGTCACAATCTCAATGAAACCCCAAATCCTTAAACCTCTCTTACATTAAATTTCCTAACTTTAATATGTAATCCATAGGTTGCATTACCAAAGCCAACTCGTGCTTATTCATGTCAAATATTCCCCCTCTTCTTCTTCTCGCATGCTGCCATATAAGAGAATTGCTTTTCAATCAAACATTTATTTATCCATTATTTAAACAGGGAGATCTTACTGAGACATGAGTCTCTTTTACAGAAGAGTCCTATAGACAAAATAAACATCCAGACAGACAAAATCACACAATATTTCAACAAAATAAAAGCAGAGGGGGGAAACATTGGGGGGAAATATACAAAATAATGAATAGAAAAAAAGAAAAGAATAACAACTGTGATATAAACCCTTAAGACATAAACACAACCTACATTAAAAAGCAATGTGGATAACAGGCAAAAGCAATAGATAGGAATCACACAACAAAGGACCCGCTAAAACAGCTACAATTTTCAATGACTAAATCTGCTAACATTCTCTTAACATTTCTCCACCCTCAGCCAAAGGTGACCAATGACTCTAGCTTCAGTTCCTCCTGAAGGCCAGTCCAAGAAAATGGGCGGTGAATGCTAAAAAACGTTCTCCCTGAAACTGTTGAAGCATAGGGAACCTCCAAAACTAGCCAGTCTTGAGATCTTGTATTTGTGACCCTCCAATGCAAAAGTAGGGTACGGTATGGTGGTAGTTTCTGGAGAAGTGCTTTATAAAGAAACGTAAGCCAATGGCATAATCGTCGATTATCCAGGGAAACACAACCTACGTTCTGGTATAATGATGAGTGGTGTATCTGTCACTGGTTATAAACCGGAGCCCGCTGTGATATATAGCATCCAATGATTTTAATGTGCTAGTAGGAGCATGCATGTATAAAATATTGCCATGGAAATCACTCCACTGGGGCACCAACCAAAGTACATTATGCAAAATCATCATATGCATTTTTAGTCAGAAAAAGCCTATAAAGCTTTCTGGAGAAGTGCTTTATAAAGAAACGTAAGCCAATGGCATAATCGTCGATTATCCAGGGAAACACAACCTACGTTCTGGTATAATGATGAGTGGTGTATCTGTCACTGGTTATAAACCGGAGCCTGCTGTGATATATAGCATCCAATGATTTTAATGTGCTAGTAGGAGCATGCATGTATAAAATATTGCCATGGAAATCACTCCACTGGGGCACCAACCAAAGTACATTATGCAAAATCATCATATGCATTTTTAGTCAGAAAAAGCCTGTTCAACAGTAGAGGCAACAGAATATACAACAGTATCATCGTCATACAAATATAGGTTATAGTTTTGTACAGAAGACCCTTTACATGAACATTGTTTAACTTTATTGTATTACAACTTTACAGGCTAATTTCTATTCTAATCTGTTCAGATGAATAACCATAATCTAAATGTGATTTGTCATTCTGAGCACTGTAGGTCGACGCCCAAATGCGTTACCCACACAATGCATATGGATGTCCGGTTAATTTCGCAAATGTCTGGTAAATTAAAATGTTGTCGGACAATTTGGAAACCCCGGCACACGCGCACACGCGCACACGGACACGGACACGGACACGGACACGGACACACGCACACAGAGCTAACTGACAGACCTGCTCCAGCTTCCAGTGGAATTCGGCTGGTCTGAATGTGTCCATCTGGGTGAAGTCTCTCCGGAGCAGGAAGACCAATCGGCAGTTATGAACGTAGAGGGAGTAGTGATGCCGGTTCATCTCTACAGAGGAGAAGGAGAGGAGGACACAAAAGGGATTGATTGCATGTATCTAAATGTACAGTATCTGAGATCACCAAGCACCATATAGTGGTGCTCGCATATGAAAGCTATAAGATCTGTTGAATTAAAGTGGAGTCAACATTAACATAAACATAATATATATAAATACATATAAATCATTCTGCCATGGACTTGGTGTCATATTAAAAGAGGAGATTGTGGTCTTTAAAATTAAACAAACTTGTAATGGTCCAATTTCCTTTGTTTGTTAGCCTTACCCATTTGTTTAGAATATGTGATAAAATTAGCATTTAACTTGGAATTTTCAGTAATCTACAGCAGCATTCTAGAATTCATTTGGGGGCTAGAGGGTTAAGGAGAAGGACAGCAAGATGTTGTCCTTGACACACGTTAAGCTTACAGTCATGTTTTGCTTTGAAACTGTTAAATTGGTTCATTTGTTGATACTCTATTCTCATTCTTCCTATGTGCATTAATGTGATGTTGTGCGCTACATAAAGGTTCTGTCAATACAGCACAACATAATCGTGACCAAGTTCTTCCATTCAATGTCTAATGTTCACATGCATCGTTAAAGACACGTAGAGTGAGTCATCAGCTTCAGATATTGGCCTGAGCGTAAACTCCTCACAATCCTATTTATCTTAACTTAAGAGCATGGTGAAGTAGCATTTTGGGTATTCTTAATGGAATCTAGAATCCCATATGATCAATTGTCTGTCACACAGGGATGAGCAAAGCATAATAATTAATAATAATAATAATAATAATAAGATCTAGCCGTTTCCTCCCAGCTCCAACCTGCTCATCCCAGTCCCCCACTCCTCTCCTTCCAGTCCACCACCCCTCTCCTGCCAGTGTCCCTCTCCTCCCATCGTCCCACCCCTCTCAATCCAGTGTCCCACCCCTCTGCCCGCAGCTATACCCCTCTCCTCTCAGTGTCCCACTCTCCCACCCCTTCCTTTCCCTCTCCCACCCCATCCTCCCAGTGTCCCACCGCTCTCCTCACCAGTCTTGTCAGAGTTGCAGAGTAGGGTCTCTTTCTCCGCCCTCAGTCCAGGACTGGGCCCGTGCTTCATCCAAGTAGCGATGGTGAACTGGTCCGTCAGGTTCTGTGGTACCACCTGGTCCGGTATTTTAGCTGCCTGCCGCCCATCAAACCGGAAGATCAGGTCACTGTCCCGCCCACTGTCTGTTATTAGAGACGACGTCCAATTGGTGGAGGCACTGGGGGCGGGGAGGAGGTCGGTGCTGCCCGAAGAGGCCCCTGGGTAATGGCCATTGGGAAGAGTTATAGAGCACAACAACAGATTGTCAATACTAATCAACACAGATATAGACTGGAAAAGACTAATCTTGGCTTTGATCAGTTATGAGTATGCCAGATGGCAAGCTTAATATTTAGTCAATGGGCAGAGATTGATAGTGGACATGGGTATTGATTCATGCCAAATAAAACTGACTCTCATAAGGCAGTGATATGAGTCATAATAACGCATGCATTGCATACAGCACGTACTGCTAACATCAACACTAACTCTGTGGAAACTGAGACATGGGCAATGGCGTAGATTGAATACGATGGTAACGGAGGGAGATAGAAGATGTCTGTAATGCTTATCTTAGGGTGAAGAACAAGTGATAATTCCCCACGCAGACAGCCAAATCAAACAAGCTGTGGACGGAGACGGCGCTGTTTTGTGATCCTTTCACAGGAAAAACAAACCGATCTGTCACACCTCAGATTAAATCGATTTAGCATCTCCCCTTTCTTTCTCTCTCCCCTCCCTCTATATCTCGCTCTCTGGGGCTCAGGTATACTGTCCTGAGTAGATGGAGGGTCTGCATGCTTAACTATTGGCCAGGCCAGGCTAACATAGCCATTTGGAAGAGCACGAAGATTATAGATTATATTGCTTTTGTGCTAGCACATCCCCACCCCTCTCTCTATCTCTCTCATCTGTGTTTCCCATGCCCACTCCATCATTCTCTACACTCAATTATCTTGACATTATTTTCTCTTGAAAGATTTCTAGTTGTCAGTATCTTCTTGACAAACATTATTCTCGCCTTGTCAGGTGCTCCTCAGAAGAGAGGACATAAGTAACTTATAAGTAAACTATATCCCCATTGACTTACACCCTCTTTAACACTAGTCATCACTACGGAGGTCAAAGCGCACAATGTGACTTTAATAAATGTCCCCTCCTTCCCTGACTTTTCCTAAAAAATGTTTAGCATAATAGCATTTAAAAATCACATCAATGGAAGCATGTTAATGACCAGGGCCTGGGGCTCAGGCTGGACATCGGTCTGAGGCTCAGGCCAAAACCACTCTTGCTCTGGTAGCCGGTTTGTGGCTAGGGCTTGGGCTTGAAGTCGATGCACAGCTTTGTCAGGTTCTCCCTTTGTCTTGATGGGCCTCTGCAGCAGACAGCAGCCTTCGCGTATGCACCAGTCTCATTCCTGTTGGCTCAGGCGGGTGCGGCCCAGCTGCATGGGCTCCCCAGGGCTTGGCTTAGGGGGCTTGGGGTGCTTGGGAAACCAGGGGACTGGCTCAGGGGCTCGGGATGCTCAGGTTCACGGAGCTGGTTCACTGGGGGATCTCCGCCGACAATTGACGCACTGCTGCCTCTGTTATTTGTTGTGAGTTGTTTTTGTTGTCGCTCCAGCAGTAATCCTTGGTGGGAAACGCTCCTGAGCCAGTCGATTTCCGCTGGGTCCATGTTTATTTGCTTGCTGTGGTAGTTGTGTAGGGCAGGACCCAGGCACAGAGATGAGGCAACAAGGAAATGCTGGTTCAAGTTTAAATAGGCCACTTTACTTGAGAGTATCCACAGTAACGTACAAAGGGTCGAGGAACACTTGAGAAAACGACAAAACTAAACTAAAGAAGAGCTCAACAAGCTAGAACACGTGGTAAGCGTTTTCCAAGCAAAGAAAAAGAACACAGAAAACACACCTCTTAAAGAGAGGTCCTAATCAGTTGGAACAAAATCCACCTGTCGTCCATTAGTCTCTGGGGGCGATCTCTGCCGCCCTCTGATGGCCATACAGAACCATGACAGTAATGGCGATATCAGCAATAAAGCAGACAGACAATAACAGTTATTTGCATGATCAAAGCGATTACATGTGAATAGAAGCCCGCGCAGCGCGCACCTAGTCTGAGAGGAACAGACCCTTCATCACACCTGTATGTCGAAACGCAGGCTTATTAGGTCTACATTTGTTTTACTTAAGCCATAATATACACTCACCAGCCACTTTATTAGGTACACCTGTTCAACTGCTCCTTAACGCAAATATCTAATATGCCAATCACATGGCAGCAACTCAATGCATTTAGGCATGTAGACATGGTCAAGACGACCTGCTGAAGTTCAAACCAAGCATCAGAATGGGGAAGAAAGGTGATTTAAGTGACTTTGAACGTGGCATAGTTGTTGGTGCCAGACGGGCTGGCCTGAGTATTTCAGAAACTGCTGATCTACTGGGATTTTCACACACAACCATCTCTAGGGTTTATAGAGAATGGTCCGAAAAAGAGAAAATATCCAGTGAGCGGCAGTTCTCTGGGCGAAAATGCCTTGTTTATGCCAGAGGTCAGAGGAGAATGGCCAGACTGGTTCGAGATAATAGAAAGGCAACAGTAACTCAAATAACCACTCGTTACAACCAAGGTATGCAGAAGACCATCTCTGAACGCACAACACGTCGAACCTTGAAGCAGATCGGCTACAGAAGCAGAAGACCACACCGGGTGCCACTCCTGTCAACTAAGAACAGGAAACTGAGGCTACAATTCGCACGGGCTCATCAAAATTGGACAATAGAAGATTGGAAAAACGTTGCCTGGTCTGATGAGTCTTGGTTTCTGCTGCGACATTCAGATGGTAGGGTCAGAATTTGGCGTAAACAACATGAAAGCATGGATCCATACTGCCTTGTATCAACGGTTCAGGCTGGTGGTGGTGGTGTAATGGTGTGGGGTATATTTTCTTGGCACACTTTGGGCTCCTTAGTACCAATTGAGCATCTTTTAAAATGCCACAGCCTACCTGAGTATTGTTGCTGACCATGTCCATCCCTTTATGACCACAGTGTACCCATCTTCTGATGGCTACTTCCAGCAGGATAACGCGCCATGTCACAAAGCTCAAATCATCTCAAACTGGTTTCTTGAACATGACAATGAGTACACTGCACTCCAATGGCCTCCACAGTCACCAGATCTCAATCCAATAGAGCACCTTTGGGATGTGGTGGAATGGGAGATTCACATCATGGATGTGAAGCCAACAAATCTGCAGCAACTGCGTGATGCTATCATGTCAATACGGACCAAAATCTCTGAGGAATGTTTCCAGCACCTTGTTGAATCTATGCCACAAAGAATTAAGGCAGTTCTGAAGGCAAAAGGGGGTCCAACCCGGTGCTAGCAAGGTGTACCTAATAAAGTGGCCGGTGCGGTATTCTAATAATTCTTAAGTTCTGACTAAACACAACCAGTGCATTATTTTTTGCATGGTATTGACCTAATTCAATGATTACACTGTTACACTAATGGAGGTGTCCAGATGTCACTGTGTACTTTGGTTAGTAATTAGGGCCCGGGGCCCACTTTAACATAGTAACTAGTGCCTTATTACTCATGTATAACACACTGATAAATGTCCTATTTATTAGGACGTCAATGCCGAACAGGAACCATGTTGATGCAATACTACTACACACTACTAAACTGTGCAACCCCACAATGTCTCCCCATCCCCCTCCCAACAACAGAAATATGCATCAATTCATTTCTGCTAATAACAAAGCATTAGCACAATTATGATGATGTTCTTCTATAAAGGCCTGTTTTTCTCCGCCTGGTATTCATGGCTGTATAGGCATTCTGACTTGCAGTAATTAGATTCTGGGAGTAAACAAATGTGCCTTAGCTCTCCACAGCCTGAGTTGAGCATTCTGTTTGCCAACGTCATCCTACATTATCTCAAATTGATTGTGCTTTAAAAAAGCAATTACAATGTATTCTATTTGGTATCAGATAATGATTATGGAGGCTTTGAAAGGGCTCTTTAGTGGTAAACCATGCATAGACAGGAACTGGGGAGGGAAAGGGAGTTATGCATTCAGATGAGGCTCTGAAAAGGCATTGAAGGCCGTTAGTCAAAGACGATAACTGAAACAACCCCCCCACCCCCCAACCGCCCACCCACTGTGTGCAGTCAGAGAGCGGTAGCAGTCCGTTGTTTGTCGTGCTCTCAGTACAAACACTGCTGAGACTCTCTCATCAGTCACTGAGGACACAGCCAGCTGCATCTGGACCAGCTAATGCCCTCACTCTGTCACATCATTAGCAGCACAGCCCAAAGTCTGCATTCTGCTGCTGCCTTCATTTAATACACAGCTTACCAAGAGACAAGACAAGATGAGAAAGAGAGAGAGAGAGAGAGAGAGAGAGAGAGAGAGAGCAACACAGACAGTCTTAGGGCCACACCAAACAGGGCCACATCAAACTATCAGAAAACGGATAAAAACATTTCCGTATGAGATCACTATTGATTTGATTAGTGGAATTCGGGCATAAGAAAACATATGAAATGGATATGGACAGACCCTAGTCATCTCTGTTGTCTGTTGGCTCAATCTATAATAAACAGATAGCATAATTTGGTCTGGTCAGGGCCTCAGTTATTGTTTTCAAGAGCGTAGGAGACCCAAGGCAGCGTCTGACGCTGGACGTTGCAGTTTGGATTACTGATGACTGACTGTCATCAATAAACTGATCAATATTTTTGGAATTACATTTCTCAATCCTATAGCCCAGGTCAAATATATCTAGTCTATCTATCTTTGGTCAGTTGAAAAATATATTTTGTTTGATTTGAATACCTAATGCAGGACAACTACTTTTGCCCATAATACTATACATCTAAGCAAAAAATGTCATCATAAGAGGTCTACAGAGATAGGATATATCCCACAGAGAACTTACCACAGAGTTTTTGCAGGGACTTCTCAGAGTAGGTCTCACGGTCACAGCCCTTCCCAATATGGCTGGTCTGCAGCTCTACTGTGGTCCTCACTGATGACAATGGCCCGCCACATGTCTCCAGTTGCATCTTGGGAAATAGCTGCTTGCTGCCTGTGCCAGGCTCATAGTCTACTCGTTTGTTCCAACCTGGCAGAAACACACACAGACATGATTGTTTGGGATGGTAGATTGTGAGATGATGTGAGACTGTGCTTGCAGTACTTAATGTAGAACAAAGGGTGAATATGGTGTACAAGGTATCTTCTACGTATAATAGGTTATGAATTATCAATTTGTTTATGATTTGTCTGCTTTTATTCCAATCAAACAGTAAAGTACCAAGTAAACAGTAAAGGCAGGGCACCACTAAAGATTTGATGAGATTAATTATCCTTACATTTACTTTACCTATATTTACCAATATCAAGTTTCTATTCTCTGAAGGTAGCGGATTCTATGTTTTCATGGATGCAAACGTTCACACACAGCACCCGAACACCGAGATCAAAACACAAAGAAAGCTTTGTTTTCTAACTTAACAGTAATATAAAAAAGCACAAACAAATGAGGTAAGAAATTACTGAAGGAAATTAGGGGGTTTCAATAACTGGGAAGATAGTACAGGTGGTACAACAATGCTGACGAATGGGTTTGGCGCACCATACACATCTGTTAACAATGAATCAGTCGTTGGAATATTGTATCAAATGAATCAATAGCTAGACAATTGTATCATATGTGGTAGCTATGCAGTGTCTGAAACATAGCACGACAGTGACCGACAGATTCTCAAACGGGGTTTGACAAACTCACTCTTCAGACCACGTGGCTAACTGGCGGCAGATTTGATAATTGGATAGCAAGACCATAGTCAACACAACACAAAATTACACTAGCACACATTGCCTTGTACAAAAGATAGAATGAACCCGGATAATTACTTTGAGGTGACTTGAGCTTTGGTCGTTTGAAGAACGCAGAGTCCTGTCCACCGACACTCTCAAGATGAATGCTCAGCAAGCGGACTCCGGCAAGAGGTAGGTTCGGTCGTTCCAATCATGTTGGTTAGTTAGCTGGTTCAGAGTTCGTATCGTAAAGGTAATAGTCAGCTTTGTGCTAGCATTTAGCTGGAGGAAATCCTAACTTTCCAAACGGGTTAGACACGTGGCAGTCGGAGATCCTTTGTTCCAGGTGTGATAAACAGGGAGGAGGGTGAGTGGCTTAAGCCCTGCTGCGCCGCCTGGGCCAGTCGACAACTGGTCGCAATGTCGACACGATTGTTTCGTGATGACATGGGTTTATAGTATTACTAGAAATCCCAACTGTGGACATTGAAACGGGCTTGTTCACGAGGCTCGAAGCACCGGACTTTTAACACTAGCTGGCCACTAATGAAAGCCAAGTGCCTGAGCTGAATGTCAGGTCATCAGCAACATAGTTTGAGTAAATAAACCTACCTGCCTAAAGAACTAGCCAGCTAACTGTAAAGTACATATTTTGGTATCTGTTTGAGTACGCCATAATAGTTTGTATCATTTATTTGAAAATGCACAGCACTCTCTTTTTGTAAAGTGGCACAGTAGCCTGCTCTCCGCTGGCAAGACAGCTGTCTAATAACACATTGTATGTCTTTGTATGATCAATTATCTAACCTGTGTTAGGACCAAGCTCAAATCATTTTGTTCCTTTTATTTGTTTGGCTCAAATAGTTAGTGCCCTCTCAGGAATCTCATGTGCCGTCTTAGTAACTTTCCCCTGGCACCGCATATCGCCTGGTAGGACCTCCACAACCATGAGAGAGCCAATTTCAGAGTTTTATATTATCAATAAAATATCTAATACTGTGACTCAATCTACTGTATGCTAAAGCATGTATCTTAGCACATTAAATCACTTGGTCTCTCAGCATGGTGCCTGGTTTTGCAGTCAGGCTCTCAGTGTGTAGTGTTTTTTATTAATGTACGGTGCTGTCTTTAGTGTGTTGTGTGCATGGTTGTGTGAGTTTATTCAGTGTGTGCAACTGTTTGGTCTGTGTATGTGTATTCTGCTGTGTGTGTGTGTGTGTGTGGCATGGCGAGTGGCCTGTTAGCCCAAGTGTTGTTATGTTGTGCTTGGCTGACCGCAGGCAGAGGCTGAACATTAACCTGAGCTGAAGGCACACTGACTGGATAAGAAGGGAAACAGCTCGCCGTTGTTTATTGGGCCGTTAAATCTGTCATGTTCAGTTCCTCACACACACTCTCCTGGTGCTCATTTACCCAAACACACAGCAACACATCTGTTTTTGTTCTTGTTTTACCTCAGCGAGGAAGGCATTGCTGTGGGCTAGAGGGTTTTTTGTTAAGACTTGATCCAACAGGAGACCACCCAGACACTACTGAATGCGCCCCAAACACTGATGCATACACATGAACAGACATGCATACATTCTCTTTCTGTCACTCACACAAACATCGTACACCCAAACACACACAATAAACTCACATACGCATACACACATGCACACACACAAACACACCTGAGAGATGCACTGTTGTGTTTAACAGTAGTCCACCTGCTGCTCTCTCTCTCTCTCTTTCTGCAAACACAGCCAAACTGTGCCGTTCTTTGTCTCATATTTCCTGTTGCCTCTCTGAAATTGAGTTTATTCTTCCGTTCTTTTAGTTTTTCTTTTTCTATTTCAGTGCTCAGTTGTTTTGCTATGCTGAGTATATGATACAGCACATTTTGGATTCAATTTTGAAAGTCTGAACTAGTGCTGTGGTAATCAGAATCAGAATTATTTTATTTGGCCAAGTATATTTGCACATACAGGAGATTGACTCGGTGAGGTTGGTGCATGGGACATAAAAAACTATATATATAAAAAAAATATATATATATGCAAAATATTACATAAATAAATAACAAAATAGCAAGAACAAATTTACAAAAATAGAACAATAAAATAATACATTTTGTAGGCTGTGCAAGGCTTAAGTGGCAATGAGGTTAGAGGCTGTGAAGTGGGTATGGGGCATGTACACCTATAAATTAGAATAATTTTAAATAAATATAAAGCGGAAGTCCCAGAGTCAGTGAGAGGCAGCTTGTTCGTGAGCTCCACTGCCATGGGGAAGAAACTGTGGTGCAAGGTTTTGGTCTTGATAGACCGGAAACTTTTGCCAGATGGAAGTCTATATAAGAGGTGGTGACCAGGATGGGAAAGATCAGCAATGATCGTTCCTGCTCTCTTACTGGTCTTGGAGTGGAACAGGTCCAGGAGAGATGGCAGGTTGCAGCTGATGACCTTCTCGATTGACCGAATGGTCCGCTGCAGTCTGCCTTTGTCCTTGGCAGTGGAGGCAGCGAACTAGATGGTGATCGATGAGCTGAGGATGGACTCAATGATGATCGAGTTCTACATGGCCATCACTTTCTGCGGCATGTTGAATTTCTTCAGCTGCCGCAGGAAGAACATCCTCTGCTGGGCCTTCTTGATGGTGGAGGTGATGTTCTCCACCCACCTGAGGTCCTGTGAAATTATTGTCCCCAGGAATCTGAATGACTCCACCATGGGGAGTCACACATGATGAAGGGGGCAGTTGAGGCTGGGCTTCTCCTGAAGTCTACTACCATCTCTACAGTTTTAAGGGCGTTCAGATCCAAGTTGTTCTGGCTGCACCAGGAAGCCAGGCTGTCAACTTCCTTTCTGTAGGCGGACTCATCCCCATTGGAGATTAATCCAATGAGGGTTGTGTCATCTGTGAACTTCAGGAGTTTGACAGAAGGGTGGCTAGAGGTGCAGCTGTTGGTGTAGAGGGAGAAGAGTAGAGGAGAGAGCATACAGCCTTGTGGGGCTCCAGTGCTGATGGTCCGGGGCTCCGAGACAAGCTTGCCCAGCCGCACGTGCTGCTTCCTGTCTGTCAGGAAGTCAGTGATCCACCTGCAGGTGGGCTCAGGCATGCTCAGCTGGGATAGCTTGTCCTGGAGAAGAGCTGGGGCGATGGTGTTGAATGCGGAGCTGAAGTCCATAAACAGGATCCTGGCGTAAGTGCCGAGGGAGTCTCGGTGCTGGAGGATGAAGTGGAGTCCCATGTTGACTGTGTCGTCTATAGACCTGCTGGCTCGAGGAGGGGGTTGGTGATGGCCTTGAGGTGGGTGAGCACAAGGCGCTCAAAGGTCTTCATTACCACAGAGGTCAGGGCGACTGGTCATTAAGGTCTGTGATCCTCGGCTTTTTGGGAAGGGGGATGATGGTGGATGTTTTGAAGCAGGCAGGTACCATGATTTCAACCAGTGAGGTGGTTAATCTCCTTGCCAAATGTGTACTTAGCCAGTCTAAACCTTTCCTTGTCTCCACTCCTGAAAGCCTTCTCCTTCTCCAAATGAAGCTGTTTGAGTCTTGTTGTGAACTGGGGCTTGTCATTGTTGTAACTCACCCTGGTGTGTGTTGGAATACATCTGTCCTCACAGAAGCTGATGTATGACGTCACAGACTCTGTGTATTCGTCCAGGCTGTTGGAAGCAGTCTTAAAAATGTCCCAGTCTGTGGTATCTAGGCAGTCATGCAGCTCCTCCACTGCTTCTCTGTTGCTCCAGTTGTTAGATCTCCGCACAGCAGGTTTAGAAAGTTTTAGTTTCTGCCTGTATGCCGGGATCAGATGAATAAGAGCGTGGTCCGATAGTCCCAGTCCTATGATGCTTGGTGTACCACCATCCAAGACCAGGGGGAAAATGACCTGGTCTGGAACATGGCCTTTACAGTTGGGAGCTAAGACTGCATAGCTGAAGCACTGAGGAGGGGAGGGTCCAGGAGGAGTTTAGAGGTGGATGCATGGGTCAAGGGTGTAAGTAATAAGAATAAAGTAATTCTTCCTTCTTCTAGCATTGTGACTGCCAATGCCCCCTGGTCCTAGAATAGATTTGTTTTTCATATGATGACTGATGTATAGATGATTCACTTACTTTAGACAAATGTACTTTGTCGCTTTGGATAAAGGCATCTGCTAAATGTCTAAAATGTAAAATGGAGAATATGAGGGCGTTAAAGGCACCATCTGGGTTTTTGAATCTCTTCAATCATATGGCTTCCTTATTTGGAGGTTTCAGAGTATACCTGGTTAATGCATGTACTCGTTATATTTCATGGGGACATATGAAGTTGGGCATTTGAAGTTGGGTACCCTGAAATAGTGGGACTATGCATAAAAAGTGTTGTAATTTATGAATGGTGAAACCAATATGTACAACAATTTGATTTCAAATCCAAACTTTTGGAGTGTAGAGCCAAAAGAAGAAAAAATGCTTCACTGTCCCATTACTTACACCGGGAACTGTAAATGCTCATATACAGGCTGATATTCTCATACAATCTGATAGAAACTGCCATAGCCTAATGGAGGCAGTGGTTCAGATGGCCCTGCAGGGATGCTGTGTGCCTGAGCTGTTCCATTTGTGTACCTGCTAAATCATTTACTCCTATTCATGAGCCGCAGCAGGGCGTGTGCGCAAACACACCCACACACACAAACGAACACAAACAAACACACACACACACCCACACACACACACACAGAGAACAGCAGTGTTAACAGTGGTATGAGTTGGCTAAAATAGGAAGCTATTCCATATTTTCCTTCACACAGTATGCAAAGCAGAAAGCACACAGCAGGGCTTAAGTTTCTTCTTTGTTAATATAAAAGGAGGTGTGTCTGTGTGTTTCTCCAAATCCTGAAAAAGGTGTTATTCCGATAGGTGGGGCTGTCATCACCAGCTGCAGTAGAGGCACCGAGCAGATGTTCACTTTGGGCTCTTTTACATCCTCCCCTAGATGGTATACACTGACTCCCTCCTTTCTGCTCTCCATGGATATCACTCCAAACACACAACAGCACCACAACTCTGCTTCCTACCACCTATCTCTGAGTGAGAGAGAGAGAATAAAAGGCAGTACAGTCTATTATTCAGTCCCTGAGAATAGAGGTGTGTGTGTTCTGATGGTGTATCTAAGAATGTCGAGGGCCATCATTATAGTGAGCCTCCCCAAACTAGTCCACCCATCAGTAGGAGAGTATTTCCAAAAAGAGCACTCCCCCTCTTCCCACTCCTTCCTCCCTCTCTCCACTCTTGCTTCTCCCCTCCTCCACTGCTCTGACTGACTCCCTTTGCCTCACTCTGACTCTCCCAGTCTCTCTGACTCCCTCCAACTCCGTCTGACCCTCTCCACTGTCTTTAGCCTTCCACTTTGATGCTTTCATTTCACTAGTGATATTGTTTTTGAAAGTGTCCTCTTTTATGTTTAGTGAGTGGATGGATGCCTCTTTGCATTGGTTGCATGACAAAGAGCTATAAGTGGAAATCTGGGCTTCTAGCCACATTGGGCCCTGGAAACTAAACCTTGTGAAAGACTGAAGCCAGTGAAAATGACTGACCATTTAATGTCTCAAAATGGTGGCTAAGGAATAACTGAACAGTTAGTGTGTTAAAGGTTCTGTTGTGCACTTGTTCAAGTATTACATCTGAATCCTTTGTATGTGAGGTACAGAGGCAGAAACGGCATCTATACCTTTAACCACTTTTAAGAATAGGTAATTAGAGACAAGGTTTGAAAAGATATTACCATCCTTATTATCAAAACTCAATGGGCACAAGGACAAAAGTAGAGTCTGACAACTTTCAGCCCTTCACATGACCTTATTCTCTCTCTCTCACTCACTAATAATTATCTTTCTCTGACTAATAATTCAGCTTGACTCAGGAGTACCACTCCAGTAGAAACTCTAATCTCAACATAGAAAAGACTCCAATCTACAGCTGGGGGTTGAATTCTGGGAATGTAATCACTGTTAGGGCAAGGTGTGTGTGTGTGTGTGTGTGTGTGTGTGTGTGTGTGTGTGTGTGTGTGTGTGTGTGTGTGTGTGTGTGTGTGTGTGTGTGTGTGTGTGTGTGTGTGTGTGTGTGTGTGTGTGTGTGTGTGTGTGTGTGTGTGTGTGTGCGCATCTAATCACTCTCTTCTTTTCTAACATTGCCTTTCCACCATGAAATAAATGAGTGTGTCCGAGGATCAACCTTCCTTCCATCCCTCCTTCCCTCCCTCCGTAATCCATCATGGTCCACCCCCCTTTCCTCTGGGAGCTGGTGAGTCTTACTGTACTCTACTGTAGCAGACAGCCTTTGTCTCTTTTAGTGAGTCCTCACACTATCAGAGGGTAGAGGTGGGGAAGGAGGGTTGGAAGAATTCAATCAGGGAGTGTTTGAAATGGGAGGAGAGTTGATAGAGGGTCAGTTCAGAGGAGGGGCAGAGAGTGTGTCTGGTGTTAGTGATTACTACTGAACCCTATCAGACCTCTGGATCAGATCAGGGGAGAGGGGGGGGGGGGGGGGGTAAAGGAGAGGGAACAAAATACTGAGAGAAAGAATGAGAAAGAAGTGAAGAGTGAGAGAAATGAGAAGAGATGCACACAGCACCAGTTAAACAATACAACACAGTGAGCATGGAGAAAGGAGGAGTGCAGAGAAAATAAATGAGGATTTTTTTCTCCTTTCTTTCTTGAATTCATCCTCTTGCTCTTATCAGAGATCAGGCCAATTGGCCGTCGGGCCTCCCAATCTGACAGGCCCTAAGAGGTTTCCGGAAAAGCCTGCCAGACAATACTGTTCTCATCCTCAAGAAAATAAAAAGCCTCCTAGAGTTCCCCTGATAAGATACTTGCTGAGGACTTTTTTCTGCTCACTGTTACTTACTGTATGGAAAGTTTGGTTTGGAGTTTTGGAGTTCCAAAGACACCAGGTATTATCACCGAAAAGATGTGAATAATAACCAAACAAACTAGTTCTCACAGTCAATTATAACTGTGTAAATGTACATTTTTTTACATGCTTCATCATGACTATGTTTTGTTTTGTTTATAATCTCAAAGTGTTGGATAATAAAGTACAAGAGAGGAGAAAGCATAGTAAGAGAGAGATAATGAAACAAGATGAAATTACAAATCAAAATCCCAAGACTCCAGTGGTTTTTCAAGAGCGTTAGGAACAGCAATTAACCAACAGTATTATCCTAATTTCCTCATCCTGTTCCATCATTGGCTGACTAAATTCTGAACATTATTTCATAGCTTTACATGAACACCGCCATGTTGACAGCCACCACCTCCATAGACATGCCCCATGGTGTCAGGTTTAATTCAGGGGTGGAGAGTTTAATCCTGCTTCAACCGCATGGCTGACGGGTCTGGGAGGCAGCGAGGCTTAGAGCAGCCACAGCAACAAAGGATGAGGATAAACAAAGGGTTATGGATAAATATGCAGATGGGATTTTTCATTAATATGCATCCGTCACTCTGGCCTGTGGTGACAGTACCATCTATCAGTGATGTACAGAGACAGGACATGTGTCATTACTGAGGACAGGTCCAGAATGATAATGATGTGCATACACCCCAAAGGACATTCAGGCTTATTCAGGTTGATTTTTGGAAGAGTTGGACAGGCCCACAACCACATACTACACATACCCACAGAAACATAAATACATCAAACACAGAGGTGAGAGAGATTTCTTCTCACTCCAACACAAGTACGTACGCATGTGAACACACACACACACACACACACACACACACACACACAGAAACACTCCAGAGACGGGGAACGAGAGAGACGGGGAACGAAGAGAGGAGTGAAAGCAGCAGCTGTAATAGAAAACAAAAGTGGTCTGTCTGGAGAGAGATGTGGAGTGACAGAGGACTCACAGTGGAATGGAGACACTCCAATGGGAAAGTGCTACTCTGCCCAAACTCATTCTACTACCACAGTTCGGATGTGTGTGTGTGTGTGTGTGTGTGTGTGTGGGGAGGATGCAAAAAGTTTTAAAAGTCCACAATCCTCCACAATCTCTCCTTGGGGGTAAGGCAAACAGTGAGGGGTGAATTTCTTCCTACAGTATGTCTAAATCCTAACTTGCTAAATATAAAACAGCAAACTGGCTTCAAAGACAGGATTAGCGCTGAGTGGTGGACAGTGGTTAATATCACCCTGTTTACAGTACTTGCCTCTGTGTGTGTGTGTGTGTGTGTGTGTGTGTCAGTTCATAGAAGTTTGGATTGCCTTTCATTCTTGTGAGTGGAGTTTGTTTGTACTGCTGGCTGTGGACACTTGTTTGTTGTCTTATTTTGGGAGTGTTAAGCATGCCTTGTCTTATTTCTGACGTGTTAAGAGCCATTTGCTGTCGCACAATGTTCTGCTGCTAAAGTGCTGGTGATTACAGCTCTACTTGACAGCCCTGTCCCCAAGGAGAGAGAGAGCTGATCCCAGACAGAGAGGGAGACAATGACACACACACACACACACACACACACAGAATAGTTCAGTCACTCATGCTCACCTTGCCAGCCTGGTTTGCAGACAGGTTTAACTTCAATGCTTACTGCCACGCTCTGCGTGGCCCTCTTCTGGCCGCAGTCAAACGCTGTGACCAGGATCTCATACTGCTGCTGCTTATCATAGCTCAGCTTCTCTGTGTTCCTTATGTTACCTGAGAGAGGAGAGATACAGGGGAGAGGTCACTAAAGGTCACAAGGACACAAACTGTTCAAAAACATTAAACACATCTAAAGCATAATAGGGATGTATGGGTTAGGAGGGATATACAGTATATACTCGTCCTTTCTCCACGCTCACGGTGTTGTAGTGTTTAACTGGTGCTGTGTGCATCTCTTCTCATTTATCTCCCTCTTCACTTGTCTTGTTCTTTCTCTCAGTATTTTGTTTCCTCCCCTTTACCCCCCCTCTCTCTTCCTCTCTCTCTGTGTGTGTGTGTGTGTGTGTGTAGTATGTGTGTGTGTGTGTATATATATATATATATATATATATATATATATATATATATATATATATATATATATTCCACACTCCTCAACCCATCTCCTCCCCCTCCTCCCTCCTCCCTGTCTGCGGATGACTTTGTCACCTACTTTGAAAAGAAGGTTGATGACATTAGCAGCTCTTTCCCTCTGCTTCTCACCAACACTGCTACCTTTCCTTCTAAACCCACTGTGCTACACCCGGTCTCTGGTTTATCAGATTTTTCCCCCCTCTCCCCTGATGATGTTCTAAAACTGGTCACATCCAAGCGGGCAACCACCTGCCCCCTCGATCCTATCCTCTCCCCCTTTCTCCAATCCATCTAAAAAGACCTCCTTCCGTTCCTTACCACCTTAATCAATTCCTCTCTATCCACAGGATCTGTCCCATCTGCCTTCAAGACAGCCAGAGTCAAGCCTCTTCTCAAGAAACCAACTCTTGACCCGTCTGCTGTCCATAACTACAGACAGGTATCCCTTCTCTCCTTCATATCTAAAACCCTTGAGCATGCTGTCTCTAACCAACTGTCTAACTACCTCCTTCAGAACAACCTCCTTGACCCTCACCAATCCGGCTTTAAGGCTGGGCACTCTACTGAGACTGCTCTCCTTGCTGTCACGGAGGCCCTCCAATCTGCTCGAGCTTCCTCCCTCTCCTCTGTTCTCATTCTTCTGGACCTGTCCGCTGCATTCGACACAGTAAACCACCCGATCCTTCTCTCCACCCTCTCAGAATTGGGCATCTCTGGCCCTGCACTCTCCTGGTTTGCATCCTACCTGGCCGATCGCTCCTACCAGGTGACATGGAGAGAATCGCTGTCCTCTCCATGAGCCCTCACCACTGGGGTCCCCCAGGGCTCTGTCCTAGGGCTCTTACTGTTCTCCCTCTATACCAAATCTCTTGGCTCGGTAATTTCCTCACATGGTTTCTCCTACCACAGCTACGCAGATGACACTCAACTCTTTCTCTCTTTCCCCCCTTCTGACTCTCAGGTGGCAACACGTGTCTCAATGTGTCTTGTAGACATTTCTGCTTGGATGTCAGCCCACCACCTCAAGCTCAACCTTGACAAGACTGAGCTGCTCTTCCTCCCTGGGAAAGCCTGCCCTCTCCAAGACTTCACAGTAGAGAACTCTACTGTGACCTCCTCCCAGACAGCCAAGAACCTTGGGGTGATCCTTGACAACTACTTATCCTGTGTGGCGAACATGACAGCACGGTCCTGTAGATTTTTCCTCAACAACATCAGAAGGATACGTCCATTCCTCACCAGAGAAGCAGCACAACTTTTGGTCCAAACACTTGGGATCTCTCGCTTTGACTACTGCAACACACTCTTGGCCGGACTCCCCGCCTCCACCATCAGGCCTGAGGCTGATGACAACAGAGCTCTTTCTAACAGGGGCTGGATGCCTGAAGCTTGTTGTATGTGGGCCAGGAGGATGGAGAGAATGCTAAATGCCATTTAGTGGTCCTCAAGTGCTCATTAACAGTTAGAACTGTTGATGTTGAGTTATAACAAGGATTAAAATAGGGCAAGACCTGAGAGCTATCTGACATTTTGGTAAAAAAATTGTTAATGACATAAAGTTGCTCTTTGGGCAGTTGTTCACATGTGGGTAAAGTCACATTTTTGAAACAGTACTTGCGCAGACCCATTTGAACGTGGTCCAAAATCATAAGTCTGGGAACTTCTGGATTTTATGTTACACGTTGAGTTATGAAAGAAAAGCATATTATAAAACCACTCTGATTTCTGTCTCTCTCTGCGAGAGGCAGCCAGAAAAGACAGAAAGACGAAAATCAGTGAGTGCACTCCACTAGAACACCCCTGGGTCGGGTAGGACACTTCATTTTATAAAGCGCTTTCATGGGACTGAAACAGGATTCGTAATTTAATATTTGTTTCAAGGGATCTCATTCCCTGATTGCTAACAATTAAACATAGTCATTACAACCATTAGGAAGCTTTTAGAAAGCTTGAATGTTACTGGACCTTTAATCAATTAAAGTCTCAATAATCGTGAAATTTGATCATGTACTGGATTTTTTTTTTGTACTGGATTTTTCAGAATTTAATGGTCTATCTGCATTTCTAACCCCCTAGAAAATCCCAATTTCAACTGTGCTAGGATTTTGATCTTCTGCATTTTAAGTATCCTTAGGGTGATGGATTGAGCTATAAGAGAGGAATACACTATTTAACAATTATAAGTTATGAGACGTGAAATCACGCATGCACGCACACATGCACACACAATACCATGCAATATTGCAGATGCCTTTCTGCATGACAGAAGCACCAATTCCCCCTCCTTCTATTACATCAACACTCTGTGACAGATGACAACTGTGCAATGCTCTCTCTCTCAGTCTCTTTCTCTATCTCTCTGAGGTGCTCTCATGTTTAACAACCCACTCAGGCCTGTACTCTGTGGTTAATGATGGAACGAGCCCTCTCAGATATAAAGAGAGCACTCTGGCCAGGCCCCATGCATCACTCACTCTGCATGGGCTATAATCGAGCATGCCAAGTGCCAGTCACAGCCCAGACAGTCAGAGACTATGGGCAGCAGTGCATCTGAAGCCTAGGGGAGTCAATACCACCTTGACTCCATGTCAGATTAAGAGAAAGGAGAGAGGATCAATAGAAGATATGGCAGTATGGTCTGAAATTTATCAGATTGTGTGTGTGTGTGTATGTGTATGTGTATGTGTATGTGTATGTGTGTGTGTGTGTGTGTGTGTGTGTGTGTGTGTGAGAGAGAGAGAGAGAGAGAGAGACAGTTTGTGTGAGCGATATCTACAGTGCCTTCGGAAAGTATTCAGACCCCTTCACCTTTTCCACATTTTGTTGTGTTATAGACTCAATTTAAAATGGATTAAATTAAAATAATTTGCCATCAATCTACACACACTACCCCAGAATGACAAAGCGAAAACACGTTTTTTGAAATTTCAGTAAATTTATTAAAATAGAAATACAGAAATAGCTCATGTACATAAGTATTCAGACCCTTTGCTATGACACTCTTAAAATTAGCTAAAATGCAAAAATGTACAACAAATCACTCAATAAGTTGAATTGAGTCCATCTTAATGCAAGGATAATAGTTTGACATGTCATTTTTGCATTTTAGCTAATGTTAGTGTCATAGCAAAGGGCCTGAATACTTATGTACATTTGAATAAATTTACTGACATTTCTAAAAACCTGTTTTCACTTTGGCATTCTGGGGTATTGTGTGTGGATTGATGGCAAATTCTTTTAATTTAACCCATTTTAAATTGAGTCTATAACACAACAAAATGTGGAAAAAGTGAACGGGTCTGAATACTTTCCGAAGGCACTGTATAGAGAGATCTGATTTGGTAAGAGTGATGGCTCTTCTGTCAGTGCCTGTCCTTGTCTCTGATATTTGGAGCTGTGAAGTTCCTCCTATACCAAAGGGATTCCATAATAACAATCACTGATTCTTGAGATAAGGGTCAAAACATGTCCTACATTGAAAAGTGTTCTTTGCGTGAAAAATCAAGAAATTAATAATAATACAAATACTTAAAGTTAAATCTAAAGGACCTGTGTATACTCATGAAATTAATTTCATGTATATTTTTAAATAATTTCATGAGAATTTGTTAAAATGCAGGCTCTTTACTTGGAAAGTACATGTAACTTAACTTAGCAAGAGGTCACAATGTCAAACTGTGAAAAAAGTGTTTAAAAATGCTACAAATGCATAAATATAAATATCAAATTAAATGAATGGTTAAATAAGATATCACACAATACCTAAAGTGAACTTTAAATTATATTTTCTATAAAAAACTGCCCATCAAAGTTCCTTCAACTCTGTTAGATTTTTTTATAATCCTGAATAAATCAGGAAATGTCATGGTCAGCTATAACCCTGAGGACCCCTTTTCCACTTCCTGCTCTAGGTGGATGCAACAGTAGTACACTTGGTCTGGTAGTTTTCAATTTTATGATATTTTAAACGAACAATGTTGTTCACTACAGTGACAGCTTTAACGTGTCATGACTCCAGTATACAAGACATGGTTAAGATGGAAAAACATTCAATTCAACTCCATCAGACGTCAACTCCGTCATGTTCTATGTCTGATGGAGTTGACGTTTAAGCTGACAAGATTGACAAGTGCTCCCAAAAACTCTTTCTATGTAAGGGATAATATAGTGTGGGCAAGTCATTCTTGAGAAAATGACCACACAACAGGGGGGTGCTACGGAGGTGTGGTTCAGGGGAAACCACTTTGTTTATCTTAACATCCACATATGCTAGTTAGCTAACGTCCCTCATCCATCTCCCAATAAAGACAAACTCATATTTATTGCTTTTATCTCTACTGTAGGCAAGCATGGCTAGAATGAAACTGTCAGTGGAAGAGCAAAGAAAGAGAAATAGGGAGTGTCGAGGGAAGAGAAGAGAGAAATTAAACAGTGGAACCCAGACAGCAGAAGTGTGATTCTAAAGAAGGAAAGACAAAGGTGGAAGACAAGGGTTCAAGACAAAAAAGTGAGACAAACAGGGGAATTGGGAGCAAGAGAGCAGAGGCATCAGAGAAGATATTGGAAGGATGCTCAGAAAAGGTCTAGAAAGTGCAGGGCAGTGCAGCAAGTAGACATACCTCCAGATAGTCCACTAGACCAGAGTACCGAAAAGCCAACTACGAGCAGACGTGATCTTGCAAGTGAGAAGGAGAGAAGAAAACTAGGAAAAGGCATTCAAGGGAAATAAAAGGTTTGAAAGAGAAAATTATGAAGATAACGAAACAGCGAAATCGACTGAGAAAGCAAAAATGGCGAAAAAAGAAGGCTCAAATAATTGACAAATCAAATGGCAAACAAAAAAGAAGAGATAAAATGCAAATAGACTCCACAGACAGAAACTGAGAGGATGATATCAGGAAGCCAATTTAGGAATCCTAACATCAAGAGAGCTCTTCTGTTCCACAATGTTCTCTGTCGAGAACTTAACATGAAAAAACAAACTCCTGTGTCACGGGCAACTGACAACTTATCGACAACTGACATTATCAGGCAAGATTCCAAAGAAGTATTGCGTTCTTCATAAGATCCACCAGTTTGGTTTGACTTACAAGTTAGTGAGTGAGAAGAAACAGACAGCACAGAAAAAGGCAACATTTCTCCAGGGTAAAAAAAAAAAAAAAGATTAAGCACCAGCGAATGATTCTGACTGACTCCATGATCAACCTCCAGTGAGTTCATCAACAGGAACCCAAATGTGAATCTCAGTTACTCTTCCTTCTGTGCTCTGTAGCCCTTCTATGTTACAGAACCAAAAGCATCTGATAGGAAGACATGTCCGTGTCAGTATCATGAAAATACATGCTTAATGCTTCAGGTTTTAAGGTCTTCGGGTGTTGTGAAGTCGACCAAACTAGAGGACAGCTTTCAATTAGTTTGTTGCTCTCCCGTAAGTGAGGCCTGCCTTCTTTGCACCTGTTTACAGTGCTTAAACAAACACACGGTTCTGGTCCCAGAGCAAGGTGGAATCAATGTAGAATGGAGGCAGTGGGAGTGAGTTCAAGAAGAAGCTAGTGGGATCCACTTCAACATGAAACTTAACTTGCACAGCGGGAGTTTTGTAGAGCTGCTCCATCTCTATGAGGAGAAACTTAGAAGTGAGACCACAACACGTGTGCTTGGTTCACAATCAAGCTAAAGCACACAGAAATTGAACTGAGACCTGCAGTGAGAACACAGTCATCATACATGTTGATTTTTCTGAATCCTGGAAGTGCAGGTATGCCTCTGAAGTTCAAGCCTGCCATTTCGGCCATAATTTGCCGTAGTTGAATCTTCATACTGGAATGTATTACACCAAAGGTGAAAAGGCAGCATTTTACACAGTTTCAGAGTCTAAGAGACAAGATGCTGCATGGATCCAGTCCTAAAAGATGTTTGGACAAAATTTCCATCGGAAACCACTGTGTACTTTTGGTCAGATGGTCCCAGTAGGCAGTATAAAAACAGGAAGAACTTCTTCTGCCTTTCTGAGGTACCACCCATACTGGGCTTCAACAGAACCACATGGAACTATTTCCCAACATCCCACGACAAGGGTGCACCAGATGGGGAACAGTAAAAAGATCAGCAGACAAATTGGTTCTGCAAGGGAATTATGTGACGGATGGAAAAGAGTTTTTGGAAAAGATGTCAAACAGTCTGAATGGTGTTCAGCTGTATCACATTGAAGAAGAAGACATGGAAAAATATGACACATTTCTCACGCAACAACTCAAACAGGTTCCATCGACTAGAAAAATACACCAGGTCACCCCACATCAAGGTGTGCCACAGACATCTATCATGCTTTTGCAGTGAGCCATTGAATTGCCAATGCTTTACCCCAGCTACTTTCTGTTTACATGGCTGCACAGAGGAACAGCAGACTGATGCAAGGGCCAGGAAGAAAGGTCCTTTGGCCATGTTGATTGAGGTGATGGAAGAGGAGATGGAGGAAATAGAAGAGTTGATGCAGGAGGAAATGGAAGAGGAGCCGCTGAAAGGTCCTATTGGGCAGTATAGTCAAAATAACTATCGACAGCATTGAGGATGGAGACTGGCTAGCAGTGGTGTATGATGACCAGCAGACCACTGGTGGCGAGACACTGAGCACCAAGATGTGAAAGTGGAGTTTGAGCAGATGCTTCCAGCAGCGAATGCACACCCAAAACATGGGAGGAGGGATGTCTGTTTCTGTCCAGTCAAAGACATTCTTCTGAAACTAACAGGGAAGGCATCACCACTCCAATCAAGCCGTACAAGAGAGCTCTACAGCATAGCCCCTGATGTATCATCAGTTGTTTGTCAACAACGTCAGTTGTTTGTCAACACCGTCAGATGAAGGTTTTTGTCCTTTTTCAAAGAAATATGTTACTCTTTGTTCAATTTATTGTTTATATATTAAAACACCAGCTGAACGACATGCAATGATGTCTTCTTTGCCTAAGACATTGATCATATATGCTTAATATTAAAAATGAATGTACAAAATTTAAGGAATTTAAAAATTAGATTCTTCAAAAGAGTGTGAAATCAGAACAAAAATGTATAAAATGCATTTTATCACTTAACTCTGTTACTGAACACCCTTATTAGATACTTGAAGACTTTACACTCTTGGTGTGTCTGACAGAGTTGACATAAATCAAGTTTTGAAGTGAATAAATGTACATTTTCATAAAAAGTGTTTTAATAAAAAAACCTTACATGGTTTGTTAGCTGAGACCTTTGTCTATAAATATATCCATTTTAAATTAATGTAGTATTTTAAAAAAAACAAGAAGAAGACCTAAAACATGTTTTGTCCCTTATCTCAAGAATCAGTGCAATATGGTGGTGCTGAGGTTGTTACTGACCGTTGCGGTCGATGGCGAAGGGTGTGTTGGTGGTGGTAATTTGGTAGTTGCAGATCTGGCTGTACTGCGGGGAACAGTCCTGGTCCGTGGCCTCCACTTGTAAGATGCTATCGTAGATCTTCCCCTCTGTTACCGCTTCATGGTACTGTGCCTCCCGGAACACTGGCGCAAACTCGTTCACGTCATTCACCTGGATGTGCACCACCGCCCTAGGGACAGCAGAGGGACACAGAGGTCAGGGGAAGAGAAAATCACTGACCTGAATAGAGTGGAGGGATGAAGAGTGGGGTTGGCTAAGGCATGTTTAGGTTTTGACAGAGGTGACAGGACGCACTTATTTCCAATCAATAACTATCCGGTTGGTATAGTTAACCCAATGTTACTATGACATTTATATACATATTTCTATTCATCATTTACTAAACTATTCATCAACCGTTTAAATTAAATTGTGGTTAATGAAATCCAATAATCTAATTATGAAAAAATAAAAACTGTGTTGAACAATATCTTACTGTGGCCATAGTGTGGGAGTCTGAGGGAGGAGTGACTGATTATATAATCAATCGATTGATTTATTCATCAATGATGAGAGCTTGCTGAGCCTTGGAAATAATGTTGGCTGAAGACAAAAAACATATGAATAAAAACTCCTGCAAGTGAGCAGCATGAAAAAAGCACAACAGACAGCATACATCGCTTAGAATTAGAATAATGAAAATCATAATGACACTAGAATTATCCTCGTTAAGTGAGATCTAAGCTCCTCGCTAACATCTGCTGGGCAAGAGATTCCACTTGGCCAACAAAGAGAGACAGCGGGAAACTGGATATGTCCAGAATGGATTTTCACACCATCTTATCTCTCTCTGTCACAAAACGCATACTGTATATAAATGCACACGCGCGCGCACACACACACACACACACACACACACACACTCTGTGTCTGGCTGTCTCCACACACACACACACATTTGAAAGTCTTAACTGCCTAAACATATCTCTCTCTTTCATTCTCTCTCTCTCTCTCTCTCTCTCTCACACACACACACACACAGTTGTTGGAAATCAGGGATGTGCTGGGCTATGAATGGTGATGTGCTAGCGGTCATGCTAACACTAACAGCAGCAGTAACACTGCCAATAGCAGACGTAGGGAGTGTGAGGGTGGGTAGTAAATCCCTCACTGCAGCTCGTTCTGTCATATTTATCTGTCTCTCATAAACATCACCCCCCTCCTTCTCACGACTCCCCCTCTCCATGGGGGAAGCAGCGGGAGTCAAACATATGTTCTACACCACTGGGGATTGAGCGTGTGTGTGTGTGTGTGTATTGTTGTTGTTGTTGCCGGGTGTGTGTGTGTGGTATCACATCTGGCAGAAACAGACGCCTGCTCCCTAGTGCCAGAGAGTGTGAACAGTTGGCCAATCCCAGCCTAATGGTGCCAACCCCAGCCTAAGGCCATGCTTCCTCTGATCCCTGTCAAAGCCACAAAGCCAATCAGCAGTGATCTGGAATAGGGAGGGCTAACCCAAAAAGACAATGAGGGAACGAACTGAGCATGGGGGTTCAGAGAACCACAGAACTCCTCCAGTCCAAGAGGAACCAACTGACCAGAGAACCACACAACACCACCAAACCAAGAGGGTCTGCATCACACCAGTGTTTCACAACTCTGGTCCTAGTGAACAACCAAGAGATGCACATGTTTTGTTCTCTCTCACCACTAACAAGCTTGATGACAAGTGGAGTTGTAGAATCATGTCAGAGCTGGGCTAGAAAGGAAGCGTGCAACCCTGACAAAACCGAAGATGTATACTACATGGCAATAGAGAAACCATTCCAATCCACAGGGATGTCACTCAATACAGGATAATCCCATACTAGATTTGGTCCCCTCCTGTCCACCCCAGAGAGCTCCGACGGCAGTGGTCCCCTCACTGACACATGTCAGACACTATCGATTACAGATCCTGGATGGATTCAAGATTCAAGATTCAAAGTGTTTATTATCATATGCACAGTAAAAAACATGTTTCCCTGTACAATGAAATTCTTGCTTTGCTGTCCGCAGAATGCCAACCAATGTAAAATGGATGGATGTGATGGGGGAGCTATTTGACTGGATTGTAAACTGGTTTGCTTACATTATTTCTGGTCTAACTGAATCTCCTCAATTGATGATTATGTTTTTCTCATTTGTCCGAAAATGCAACAGATGAATCTATATGCTAGGATAATCTGCTAGAACTCTGCTTTGAATACCTAATGACCCGGTTAGCCTAGAAATGCCTTTATAGTCAATTAGTTTGTGTTTGCACGACCCAACGCTCAGCGTAGAATACGTTGATGTTTGTATCGTTGTGATTTCGGTAATTAGAATCTTCTCATAATTGGGAGAGATATTTTCGACATATAATATGTCAGGAGATGTCTCTTACTTAACTAGTTATTTGTATAATTGATTCACAACTAAATCTGATATTCAAAGAGTCTAGTGTGTTGCTTTCGATGCTGACTGTGTTTAAGAGTTTTCTGACTAAAATGATTGTTTTCATTATATTTGGTAAATGTATGCAAGAAGAGAGCCTCTGAATCATCGTTTGTTCTATAGGAGTCAGATCAAACTTGTTCACTAACTATCATCATTGATTCCCTGACCAATCCATGATCTCCTTGACATCTGCAACGTTGTGCCTCCTACATTGTGGGAAATTCCCAGTCAGTCACTATAATGGATGACTGTGTGACAAGCTAACATAACATGTTTTTTTTTACATGTAATATTTAGAAACCCATGTGCAGATGCCATATGTTTCAGTCTTATGCTTTCCAGATGATGTTACTCAAAGCCAGACCAGTGGCTTCTGAAGTAACACAGAAGGGGCAAGTACTGTCAGTCTATTAAATATGCATAGTGCATTTGGGAAGTAAAGATTAGCTACAGGAATAGGTGTATCAACACTGCCATACATAGAATCTTTCAGGGTATCCCTGAGATTTTTATTAAGTGGCTTTAGACCACACATGGGGCATATTCTGTTTCCTGTTTGTTATATTGTTAAGCATATTACAGATTTTGACACCTGTTAAAGGGTGATCTGTTTCGTGAGTTTTCATATTCTTAAAGTTTACACATCTTTGTGTTGTTTACGTTGTTTGTATAACCTGCACAGACATTCGATTATGTTGCAGCTTGTTATCTGTCTCTTCAGACAGACCAGAGGTGACCCTGTGTCACTGTAGCTATATTTGACCATGTTCCACCACAGCGAAAGGGTGAGTAGGGTGACGGCCTAATGTTAAACCTCACATAGCATTTGCATGGCCTGCAACATAATTTGTAATTAACCTAACCCTATCTGCAATGAACATGGCAAATCAATTTAGCAAATATACACTCACTGGCCACTTTATTAGGTATACCTGTTCAACTGCTCGTTAACGCAAATATCTAATCAGCCAATCACATGGCAGCAAATCAATGCATTTAGGCATGTAGACATGGTCAAGACGAAGTTCAAACCGAGCATCAGAATGGATAAGAAAGGTTATTTAAGTGACTTTGAACGTGGCATGGTTGTTGTGCCAGACGGGCTGGTTTGAGTATTTCAGAAACTGCTGATCTACTGGGATTTTCACGCACAACCATCTCTAGGGTTTACAGAGAATGGTCCGAAAAAGAGAAAATATCAATGCTAACAATTGGATCTATCTTTTTTTCTTCTTCATGTGAGTGTGCATGTGTGTGCGTGTGCGTGTGTGTGTGTGTGTGTGTGTGTGTGTGTGTGTGCGTGTGTGCGTGTGTGCGTGTGTGCGTGTGTGCGTGTGTGCGTGTGTGGGTGTGTGGGTGTGTGTGTGTGTGTGTCTCTCCTCTCAGTCTCAGGTTGGGGAGGTGTTGCCATCCGGCAAGATAATTACAGCTTCCAAATCTCCGGCAGAGAGAGGTGAGGAACATACGGCCCACTCAGAATCACAAGTGACAAGTTTAATAACCACTGCTGCACCACACACGGGGAAGAACAGGGCAGGGGAGATGGGGGGGGGGGGGGGGGGGGGGGGGGGGGGGTTTATAACCAGATTAGCCGTCGAGTCACTCTGGACTGTGGGCCACCCATAGGAGTCATGGGTTAACGTCCTAGACTACACACAGAGGCGAGAACACTAAACCCAGATGTACATGCATTACACCACCTCAACAGCCCCTGAACACTTAACACCTAGGCATGCTTGTAATAAATCTCTTACTGCTGGATCTGGATGGGAGGGACGGCTGGGGGAGCTGAGAGAGGTGACACTGTCACTCAGAGAGAGATGCAGAAATATAAATTGGCCCCCTCATCCCTAACCCTAAGGATTTCCTGTAGATCTGAAATCAAATTAAATCAAATCAAAGTTTATTTATCATATACAGTTGAGCAGTCTTATGGCCTGCAGGTAGAAGCTGTTCCGGAACCTGTTGGTCTGTGTCTGGATACCGGTACCATTTGCCAGATGGTAACAGAGAGAACAGGGCATGGCTGGGGTGGCTGCGATTCTTGATGATCTGTGGTCCTTGATCACTATGCTAACTGAATTACCTTGATCTACAAATAGACTAGGTGGAATTTCGACAATATTGCTAGTCACTTACAAACGTAGAGGTATGACCTATATTATCTACTGTGGAGTTTCTAAAATAAATATTGCGCTCTAGAGCGCAGGAGTCTACTTGCCCAGAATGCTTCCATTCGAGTGAGCCGAGCGTGGCCAGTGGCAGCTGTAATTACGCGAGCACAATGATTGTTCTACAACCTTTGCTACAACTGTGCTCTGAACACCTGCTGTCAACTGGCACCACTGTTGAAAAGCAGCTATTGAGAACTACATTTAATTTCCCACTGGTGGAAAGATTATGTTGAATGCAGAGCTGATTAAGAGTATAGCCTACAGAATTCTGTATTGTTCAGTGGGACAATCCAGCGATATGACAGTAGTCACTAGCAATAAGCCCTCTTTTACCATACATCCAAAGAGGCCATGACCCTGAGGGGACGACTGTACAAATCTCTCATATAAGCCCATGAAAACAGTGCTTATTTTAAGAGCTAAAAACCCCTATTTGTTACATGTAAAAAAAAAAAAGAGAGACAGATTCTATAAGCATTTGAAGTTGTATGATTCAAAATGGGTTTCAATGGGCCATTGGTTTTCTATGGTGAACTTAAAAATGCTACTCTTCTTTGATCTTTTAGGCTAGACACTCCGAACCAAATATAAAATGTTGAAGCTGACCTTACTTAATTTCATGTCATTAACCTATAGGGGGCGCAACAGGCTCCAAAAACGCCAGGCTAAATTGGCACTATATCAGGTTTTGCTCAGTGCAAAAAAGTCACCATTCCCAAGGAAGAGCTTTAAAAATGTAAATTTTTTTAATAATTGAAGGCCAGTTCCACAGCCAAGGTACCAGTTAAAAGGCTATGACTGTTCTTGGTATTCAGCCAGTTTGATGTCAAAAAAGGTTGAAGATCTCCTGGTAAAGACACACAGTAGAAACACTGTCATACTAAGGAGAGAGGAATGAACAAAATACAAAAGATAAACCTCATACAGTATAAAGGCTTCTCTGTTTTCTTAGATACAACCCTCTATTTGTAGGCCTACAAAAATGATACGGTATCTACTATACATGTACTTAGAAATTACATTGGAAAAAAATAAATAAAGCACAACTCTGAAACCAATGTGATACAAGAAGGGAAAGGGGCACAGGAGAGAGACAGGAAAAGGAAATGATTAAGAAATCAGAAACAACAATGAGAAAAAAAGAAGAGGAAAGGAGAGCAAAAGACAGCTATGAGAGAGGAAGATAAAGAGAGTTTAAGTGAGAGCTTGGCGGTCCTGTGTCATCCCTGATCCTGTGGCCTGTCCTCTTTAGCGGATAATTTTCTTGACTGCTCTTCTTCTGCGAGGCTGACGTGTCATGTGTAATTTGGGCTGAGCCTTAGGCAGGGATTCTTTTCTCCTCTGAATCTGAGAGAAGCAGACTTCCTTTAGTCAGAACAGGCCAGACTGTTCCTCAGAGACATGCCAGAGGAGGGCAGGCTATTAAAACTGAGACTGTCCTTGTGTGCTCCCACACAGCCTGCATCACTGGTTCACTGGGGTTTCTTCATATAGGGATGTAAATAGTCCTAGATTGGGATGGTAGTTATTTACTTGTTTGTAGTGCGTGGTGCCTGGGCACTTTATCTGCCTCACCGTGGGAGAGTGAGAAACGTCCTCTCGATTCCTTTGTATGTCTTGACATGTGAAGAATTGACATTAAAGCCACTTTGACTTTGACTTTTTGACTTGATGACACATTGAAAATTCACACACTCAGTTTTCAACACATACGCGCACACGCGCACACACACACAAACACTCTCTGTCACACACACACACACACATTTTTGCCAACATAAAACTTAAGCATTCTCCCACACTCACATACTCACACACACCTGCTAGTATAATTCTAGGTTTGTGTGTGTGTGTGTGTGTGTGTGTGTGTGTGTGTGTGTGTGTGATAGATAGCAAACTATAATTTCCCTGCTGAGGGAGGTGAGAGGGGTGAGCAGTGTGAGAGTGAGAAGAGACACACAGTGAGTAGAAATGGCACAGTCATAAAGGCCGTAGTGAAAGCAATTTCAGAGGAGGCCCTGTTCAGGTGTGGCAAATCGTTTTTATCAGTCTGACTCTTTAAAAGAGTTTATTGGCTGTGTTGTCATGGTGGTGTAGACCGGTCTCACACTATGGGCATGAACCAAAGACCAGCTACAGGTAAGGAAAAGGGACCTCTGAGAGCCAAAGTTATACGTTTTTAAAACTTTCATGTGTATAAGAGTAGAAATTGACAAAAATGTAATTCCATTACATTCTAATTCCATTGAGAGAAAGAAGAGCTTGGTTGTTTAAAAAATGATTGCCATTGTATTCAACTTATAAACAAATGTGTCCATACATCAAGCCACTTTGCAACGCTGTAAGGCTGCCATCTTTCTCATTACCCCGTCAACTACGCAAGGATGTTTTGAAAGCTGGACGTGGAAATGGGGGCATGACAGAAGTCCAATTCAGATTAGCTCCCCTCCAAAAACATGCTATGCACTCGTTCAGTCCTCTTTGAAGATTTAGCACCTAATTTGTGTTAGTGTGGTTGGGAGCACTCATCTATAGATATCAAATATTTTTGCTTTGGATAATGGCAAGTGGGCAAGGAGGAAGGAAGGAAGAAATGTAATAGAGGAGCAATGTGATAATTACTTCTCTCACTCCAAACAAGTTTTTAAAGCACATATCTAAGTTACTAAAATCTAAGATCTGAGTTAATTTAATGGAAAGGGGCATGAATGATAGTTCAGTAGATCACGACTCATCATGTAATATTTGGGGCCAATCATGTTAAACGGATTAGCCAAAGCAAGTGGATACATCATGTGGATTATAGCTAATGTGCCAGTTTGAATATCTAATGAAAATCCACACCAGCTTTGTAGATTGATCAGCTTGCTAGCTAATTTGTTATTTAGTCTGATGAATGCAGTTGTATATTTATTTATGGACATCACACCTTTGGGTCACATCAGCTCCAACCTTGCTCCAACGTATCTTTTATTCAGAACGGGGGACAGAACTCTAGCTAGTTATAAATGTTGCTAGCGCTTGAAAATGAACCATTTCCCTTTTCCTTTAATTATATATGTATTCACCACGATAAAGTAAAGTGATTAAAGTATCAGAATTAACTTTTAATTTTATTAAATTAATAAACTTTCAATATGCTAACAATGTGTGACAACGTGATCCGATGTGTTCTTCCAGACTGCAACACATAGTCCGGTGCCTTAGTGAAAAAAAAAATATATGCGGTGGACTAAAGCATTAAAATTTGTACAGTTACTCTTTATGTGATATAAAAACATCCTAGAAGAAGTTCCCAAATATTGTAATTATCCCAAAAACTTTAATTATCCGTAGTGCTATTCAAAGTACTTCATTAAATATTAGTATCATAAAATAATATGAGAATATGTAATATAACATTATGTTTTATTACGTTTTATTTTAAACATATGTTTTATTTAATATAATAAATACGGTAGCAGGCATAAAATGTGTTACCTCGGCCTCTGACGCTTCAGACTCTACAGAAAAACCCCAGAAAGGAACCGACTTAGCCGGTGTCACCACCAGCCATGGTGAAGCAGGAGACTGGGAAGGATGGGAGAGTTTGGATAGAACAGCCTGCAGGCAACAATGCAGCAGGTAGAATGACATCACAGGGTCATTAAGGAGAGGCCAGGGTCTACAGCTCACGCAAGAGGAAAAATCAACAATGCACTCAACAGTGTCCACTGTTTATTTGATATGGGGATGTTGCAGCAAATCAGAAACCATACTGTTACTGAGGTGCACCGGGTCGAAGGAGACAATACATAGGTATTTCATAGGTCTGTTCATTGCTAACCAACATCACTGTTGATTAGCAATTGTTTACAAAAAAGCTTGGTGCTGCTTTACGCAGTACATGGCTAACAAGCCCAACAAGTTTGTAAAGCTTTGGTTAGCAGCTTGACGTGGACACCAAATACATGCTGAATGGATATCCATACGTGGGGAAAGATGCATCTTGGCCAGTGGGAGAGCGAATGTGAGAATGTGGTGCTGAAACTGATGGAGTTCTTCCTGGGCAAAGGAAGAAATGTAACCATGGACTTCTTCACATCAATTTCCCTGGCAAACAAGTTGATTGCAAGGAAAACGAGTCCGGTTGGAACAAATTAATAGGGCCAAATTAGACGGGAGCTTCCATCCTCTGTGCAGAACTTGCAGCACAGGGAGAGCTGCTCTCAACATCGGTGATGAAGAGTGACAAAGCGACCCTCAGTTTACAGATGTAAGCCAAGAAAGAACGTCTACATTCTCTGCACCATCAACAGTGACCCAGAAAGAAAACCAAACGTGTGTGACCTACTACAATCACACAAAGGTATGCACCTGCCAGTTATCTATACTGTAGGCTACATGCACTGTGCACATCCATTGTACTGAACATGCTGTTATTTTCTACTTTAGGAAAATAATACTAACCGTTTCTATTCTATTCTTTTCCATAGTTTGGTATGGATGTGCTCGACCAGATGGCCAGATTGTACTCATTGAAAGGAGGAACTCGCACTGGCCGGTTGCTGTGTCTTACAGCATGCTCGCTTGTATCAACGTGCACATTTTGTACAAGCAATGGATGAACAAGGACATAAGCAGGAGGGAGTTCATGTTTCGTCTGGAAAATTTCATGAGGGCCAGAAAAGCAGCATCACAGCCTCTGATTGTTCCAACTCATCAACCCCAGCCTGGTGCACTCAAGCCCACACGCCTGCCCGCAAAGAGACAGTGTCAGTTGGGCAGATGCACACGGAACAAAACCCGAGACACATGTGGAATGTGCAACTGACTTGTCTGTGGATCTTGCACAAAGTTTTGTTTTGAATGTTGAATTTGGGAGCATAAGAGCTGACGGATTTGGCCATGGACTTTGCTGACACATTTGCGTAAAGGCACATAGGCGCAAGAAGAATGCAATTTTCACTTTAATTTCTTTAACTTTAACAAATGACTGGTGTATAGACCTTCTTGCATACACATACACTTATATTTCGTTACATGTCATTATTGCTTCACATTTGTGTTTCTGGTTGGGAGATGTTCGTACAGTAATCCTAGTAACAACATCATCTATGCATTTTATGAGTCTGCATATGCATCAGTGTTTTCCGAGGCCACCTGGAAGACATCCCAGCCAGTGGAATCAAAGCATGGATTCTGATTGCTCAGACCAGCATTGGATAGATCTTCTCATGGGCACTTCCTTTTTCAGTCTCTGCTTGTAGGCAGGTAATGGCCTAAAGGCATGATTTGATTTTCCAAAAGGGGTGAAAGGGAGGGCCTTAAATCCATCCCTGAAAGGAGTGTAAACATGATCCAGCGTGTTAAAGGCTCGTGTTGGCCAAGAAATATGCTGGTGGAACTTTCCTTAGATTGGCTTTATTGAAATCACCTGCCACAATGAATGCAGCCTATGGGAGAGAAGCTTTGTGCCTATTAATAGTCCTGTACAGTTCTTTCAGTGCCAGAGTGGTATCGGCCTGAGGTGGAATGCATACCGCTGTAATGATCACAGCTGAGAATTCCCTAGGGAGGTAGAAGGGTCTGCATTTGTGACTTGCTCCATCATTTTCCGTCGCTTGTGCCCCTAAACATATTTTTTATTCTGATGATTGTTCAAAAGCCATGCCAAATTTGTGTCTCAACTCCCAATAATGAGCGAGGAAAAAAACAGTTACAGTCAGAGTATTACTGAACACCGATTTAGAGAAATCCACTCCCAAAGTCGACTCTATTTTGAGGTAACAGCTATCGCATTCCCCTCGCATTACCACGGACACTCGCACCGTGGCTCAAATGAAGATTTTTTGTCTGACATTAAGCAAATCACATAGCTATCTCACTGCGTTCAGCTCATTGCGTTCACTGCGTTCACAGTTCAGATAATGAGTTTGTCAGCTTGACTTTAGCTAAACTGTAATGCAAGACAGCCAGTCTGTGCAGTTGTAAGGAGTTAGCAACTGATCTCAAACTAAAAGCTTTACCTTATCATTTAAGGCATGAAAAGTATATATATATACATTATGATTTAGCCTTTAAAACAATGTGAAATGTATAGAAAACATGCTGTTCGAGTGAAATCTGCTCATCTCAAAACAGCTCAGTTTTTTCAGCTAAGTTTTTGATGAAAATGGGCATCCCTTCTGAAATAGATTTATACACCCTGTAGAACATTTGTTCGCCTTAATATGCCCTGTAATGATTTAATCATATTTTGACGCTAAGGAACAAAGTGCTTTGTACCTTCATGAGACCTGGAACACACACACACACACACACACATACACACACACGCACACACATCTCACTCACTTGTGGGACTTTTTCCCGGCGGTGCCTCCAGGTCCAGCCCCACAGTCGTAGGCCTGGATGATGAAGGTGTACTCTTTCTGCAGCTCACAGTCCACCAGGCCCTTGGCCCTCAACTGGCCCTCACCTGACGTCCCGTTCAGCACCACCGCCTCGAACGGAGCCTCCAGTCCATGGATCTTAAATGCACAGATCTCACCTAGTAGCACAAGGAGGAGAGGGAAATTAAGAAAGGGGGGGGGGTAGGAGGGAGTGTGTGTAAATGTCAATGAGAAAAAGAAGAAAGTCTATTCTGAATCATCTGAGACATCTATTTACACAGTTTGAGCAATGGGCTGATGCAAACAAATCCAGCAGCATTGGGGATTTGACGTCTCCTCTGTTTAAGCACCTCTGAGATTTTGAATTCCCCGGAAAGTTCTGGTTTAATTTCGAGCAGAGAGGGAGAAAACAGAAAAGAACAACAACAATAACAACAACAACCCATAGCGAAGCTTAATAGGTCAAGGTCAACCTCTCTGGAGCAGAGTTAACAAACTCACTCATTCACTCCCTAATCGCTCTCCTGAAGACACAAGGACGAACCCGCCCACAATCCTCCAACGCAGCTAACTAAAAACGCTGCATTATCACTCCACTTGTTATAACAATCAACAATTGCGTTAGTAAAGCCTGGAGAACCAACTACCTCTCAAAGTCACCCTTGTTTGCGAGAGAGGGAGAAAATCAGTTTATGAACGCGTGGTTGAACGGACTAAAACAGAAGACCAAAAAGCTGGATGACATTTATTAACAGGTCGGACAAAGCTGAGTCCGTTTTGGAGTTGGGGAGTGCTTCAGAAGTGGTTGGGAAGACGAATGCTTCAGAAGTGAGCACTCGCTTGTAATTTACCAAGGGATTTGGGGAAATCACTTAGCGCAAGGCATATACTCTGACCTGTGACGGCTAATTGCGCTGATATCACTTAAACTAACAGGAAAGACTAAATTGGATTCTGGCGGGGCTTTGTGTGCACATTGCTTCTGGCGACTTCTGATAAGAGCAACTTTATTTTCTCCTGCATTCCCTTTCTTTCCCTTTCATCCCGTTCTGTCATAATCCCATCTCCCCCTCCTCAACATGAGTTGAAATGACAATTTGTCCATGATGGAGAGAGAGAGGGAGAGGGAGAATGCTCCACTTTCCCTTTGTATTACTTGAACAATGACTTATCGGAATTAAATGGGCTCCTACAATGCGAGGAAGTGTGGTGTGCTGTAAAAAATAATCATAAAATGGCAGCAAGCAAATGGTGTGTGATGAGGATAGAGATATGAGGTAACAGTCTGTATGTCAGGTTTCTCATGGAATGCCATGCCACCATAAAGGAATTCACCGCAAATGAAAAATTCATTGCTCTGGTAAAAAAAGAGAAGAAATGGAATACTCATAGCCAACCAAAGAAGTTTCCCATTAAGACGAATATGACGATATGAAGTTTACGTAGGTTCAGGCAGGGCACTTTAAGGAGAAGGGCAGCTGGCCGTCAGATGACAGACAGCTGAATCCACATATGAAAGAAAGCAAAACACATCACATGTTCATGCGGCTAGGCTTAAAAGAGCCAAGTTATGCAACCCTCTACCATGGTTAAAAAGTGTTTTCACCACAGGCGAAGCAAGTTACATTTTGGTTGTCCCACCCATCCCAGCCCCTGCTTCCACCTGCAGGTTCACCCTGTGTTTTTATCTCCCTACGGGGGGGTTGAAAAGTTGATGGGCTCCTTATAATATTGTATTTAATGTTGTATTTAATTTAATGTTGTTTAACTTCAGACGGGGAGCTATATCAGAGCGGAGCCATCTAAATTACGCCAAACCTAATGTATTACCATTTTCATTAAACTTATTAAGACAACATAAATGTCCTGACTGAAATGTTATTATTTCACGCCTCTGTGATTGGATGGCAAGCTGATAGTATTTCTGGATTAAATTTTACCATATGGGTGGAGAAGGGGTCAAGGTGAGCAGAGTTGACCATCATGGTGGACCTCCCTCTTTTCAGAGATAAATGAACAATTGAATGGCAAGTGGCTGCTTTCTTAACACATCTCCTGGCCGATATGATCCAGGCTGATATGATCCCAAAGGCTCTCTCAGGGAGAGATTAGGTTTGAACTGTTCGCCCCGGCAGCAGTGCAGGAACAGATGTTGGGTGGCTGGAACTTGGCAGAGATGTGGAACTCGCCACACTAATTGCAACGCTAAATTGTTAGCTAAATATGTGTCTCCGTGTCACATTAGCCTTTTATGAGGTAGATTTATGACTGCTAATACCCTGGTGCAGTCAGTCTTCAAGGAGAGCTGGCCACATTGATATCTAGCCGATGGGTCATTCCATGTCAAATGAATGGACAAAAGAGAATTTCAACACCCACCATCTAAGATTGTTCTGAAATTGTTTTTGTAGTTAGAAACAGATAAGACATTAACATGCAACATTATTTTGTCGAAATACAGTTTCAGATTACAGTTTTTCAATTAGGACCAAAGTCCTACCTGGTAATGACTAAGACATGAGGAATCCAAAACAATGGTCAAAAGTCACCCATGAACCCTCCAGAATACTTCATTGGCCACTATGGAAAATCAGTGTTCTATGTCTGACAAGCAATATGAAGACCCATCATTCACCCAAGTTTCATCATAATTGTCTCAGTGGTGTTGGAGAAAAAAGTGTGTGACATACGAACGGACAGAGACCGAATCATAGTCCCCTCTCCGATTTCATCGATGGGGAACAATAATGACGCAGGAATACTTATCTCTTTCTAACTATAGAAACCATTTCAGAACAATCTGAGATTGTTGGTGTCATCACTTGTTGATTTGACATGGAATGAACCTGCACGACTAAATCATTATTGGCTGGTGATGAATAGTAAAACTTAATGTTGCAGTCTTGGAGTCCTCGGTGCCCTGGGGCCATTTGCTCATTCCATATAAAAACAATATCTAGGGGGAAACACTGCTCATTATCAGTAGTGACAGTTCTGCATTACTGGCACAGAGGTCTGTGTTTGTGTAGCCTGAGGGCCATGTCAGGGCAGTCATTATCAGAGCTCACAGAGCATCTCTGATGAGAAGAACCCCCCCCCCCCCACACACACACACACACACACACCATTTACCAGCCGTTAAGTGTGTGATATGTGGAGGTGGAGATATCAGTCAGACAACAGGGGCAGTGATGAGAGTGGAGAGGAGCGGAAGAGAGGGGTGGTGGGGGGGGGGGGGGGGGGGAGATGAAAGAGGGAGGAGAGGAATATGGGCACAGCCTAAGGCAAGCTCTGATCTTTCTGTTGGAGAGTGACCAAAGCTCAGACACACACACACACACACACACACACACACACAAATCAGATTATACAATGTCACTGTTATTCAACAGTTTTATGATCAGTTCGCTGGCTCTTATAATGGCATTACTGGTAGATTACAAGCTTAAACAACATTAGCAATAGCAACAGCAATAACACTGTGTATCAGTGTGTTTTGTGATCATGAGGTTACTGGAGAGGTGCTTTATCCAACTCAACTTTTGCATGTAATTACCTCTTGTATTACTTCCTCTAAACCCCCCACCTCTCTCCCCGATTCTGCCATTGTACACACACACTTTTTGGCTGTTGAAATCCCTCTCTTCTCCCTTCACACATATTATACTCTCACACACACTCCACCCCCAGCCCTCTCAGCTGCAGGGCTGAGATCGACTCCAAAGACAGGGCGAAATTGAAAAATCTGTAATTATGCTCTTCATGAAATTAGTCAGGCGAGAGAAAAAAAAACACACCAGAGAAGCTGTCCTTAATACTATATTCTGGAGCTGGAGAGACCAAGGGGTGGTGTGTGTGTGTGTGGTGGAGGGGGATTTTAATTTTTAAAAAATACACATCTCCACAAGCATAGGGGCACATGATTTGCTCGACCTTGCAGTGCCGTGACCCCCTCCTCACCCTTAATTACATAAAGGCTCTTCTCTCTGAGTTAATGACATCGCACTGTCAGAGAAAAACAAAGAAACAAAAAAAACACCCAATGTGGTTCTGAAATCTGAATTTTAGTGTAGAGAGAGTGTGGCTGTGCTGTGAAAATATATTTTGGTTTTTTGGTGCACTAATCCTAACCCTAAAGCAACATCCAAAGACTAAAACACGTTTGTATGGTATACTATAGACGAAAGTGACTCAAAACCTCAAGAACAGACTACAAATCTGAAGCAATAATGACATGTAATGAAATATAATATTATGTAAGTAATAATTTGTAATATTATGTAAGACAGTCTCTACACCAATCATTTTCTAAAGTTTGCTAAAATTGAAGTGGACACAAAATCGCTTCTTCTTTCAGTGACTATGTACCTTTACACAAATGTGTCAGTAAAGTCCAGAAACCAATCTATCGGCTCTTATGCTCTACCATGCAAACCACATTTTCTCCTGGCTTATAACAAGCAATCGAGTTACACACACAAGTGTTCCAAATACCTGTAATCGAGGTGAATTTCTCCGTGTGTGGATCTTGTGCCCTTATCATCAATCAGACACACATAGGCTACTGTAGTCAGCACACACACACACACACACACACACACACACACACACACACACACACACAGAAAATAAAATAAGGTCTAATAGACTGAGCAAAACTATGCTGTGGCTTGAGTAAAACAAATGTAATGCCTGATGTTGCATATAGGCAACAATGTCTTTAAACACCTGGTAAAATGTCTCTAAGGTATAGTCACTTGAAATGTAAATGTTGCATATTCGCAATATCAGGCGTTAATCACACTTTCATGCTTTGCATAGACTTTCATGTAAAATAATATTTGTGTGGCTCAAAAGCTGAACTTACATTCAGAGTCTGGATCTCTTTATCACACATGTATGAGATTGTTAACTGCCTATACTTGTAAAAAAAACAACACAATAGTTATTTTATTAGATTTTATTAGTGCCACATTGCGTCCGTGGACCTCTGTTGGGATAACAAGTGTTAAATTGGTGGCAGCTCAGTTTTTGCAACACTTTAAATGTGTACGGTGTATTTTCAGAGTTGTGGGACTATAGGGGTAACACAACACACAATTGTTAGGGCACGTTATTGGATGGGTATGCAGCAGCTTATTTAAGAAAATGCCTTATTCTTGAGATTTCAAGATGGCTGGGCTTGGTCTGAGTGTTACGGTTCCCCCTCCTAACCTTCCCTCTGGCGCCACCTTGAGGCCCCGGCGATCATCGCTGGAGCGTCCAGCTCCCAGTCGACAGTGCACCTGTTCCCTGTCTCCCCTCAGCACACCTGCGAACCATCTGCAATCACTGCCCTATAAGAACCCTGCCTGAACTCCACTCCAGTGCCAGAACGTACTGTGATCCTACGATACCTCGTCTTCCCTGGTTTTCCCCTCGTCGACCCTTCCACAGACCTAGCCCCCTTACCTATTACCGGACCTCCCTGCCTCCTGACCATCTGCCTGTCTGACTACCCGTCTGCCTGCCCGACCATCTGCCTGTCCGACTACCCGTCTGCCTGCCTGTCCGACTACCCGTCTACCTGCCCGACCCCCTTCCTGTTTGACTGCCTGCTCGCCTGTCGACCCCTGGACCGAACCTCAAGTACTCTCTTTGGATTCTCCACTTGTCCCCGTTCATTACTACCATCATTAAATACGCCTTCGGGCTTCATCTACCCGCTCTGTGTAACGTTGTTTGGTTCCTCAGACTTTCTGTGTAACACTAAGTCTTGTTTTTCCCTATTTAAATGGGTCTTGGTCTTGATACACTAGGTCTTTGGCTGGGTCTCAAGAGGTTGGGCTTTGGTTTGGGTCTCAAAGGGTCTAGTCTTAGTCTGGGTCTGGGTGTGGAGCTCGAGGGTTCTAATCTTGACTCCATAGCTTCTCTGCAGGAATTTTACTGGACATTATTTGAGTGGCATACCGGGTCCTGAATATATTCTATTCTTGCTGTGGCCATACGACAACTTCCCCTTTATCAATACAGTTCATCACAAACCTCAGTTGGCTACATTGCTTCAGCATTGACTCAGGAACGGCACTAAAATGCCTCTGACTGCCTTTCAACCAGACTGCCAACCAATGTGACAGAAATGTTGATACTGCAATTATTAACGATTATTCACTTGATACTGACAGCCATGTTAGGTGGCCTTTACTGCAAGACTTTATACAAACCAGAACAAGACTCCTGTTCAGGCAGGTATGTTCAAAGTCACAGCACAACAGAACTGCACTAAGTTCTCTGTAATGACAGACAATGAAAGAAAGCAGAAAAAAGACTTGAGGGCAAAACAATAACTAAACCAGAACTAAACCAACCACATTAAACACAGTAGAAATCAATAGCTTCTATTTTCCACTTCCCTCCATAATATGGCCTCAGGGATTGGGAGAATCATGGTTCTGCAAGGCCATTGAGAGTTCAATGTGTTCAAATATCTGTATGAGAGTTTACAACCCTCATTAATACCCTGAGGACAGTGCTTATCCTATAGGGTTTATTCTCTTCAAAAGGGCTCGTAGAAGAACAAAAGAAAGTGGCCAATCATTTGACCCTGTCTGTGGCAATGGTTACTTCCTACTACATGAAGGACCAATAGTTAAAGTGACAGATGCACCTTTAAGAGAACTAATCAGCATCAATATAGATATTGCTGTACTTGTCATTTACTGCCCGAGACTACAATCGGAAAACATCCACAGTTTCACACATCTAATTTTGAGGTACATTTTTTTTATCCCTTCTCTCTTCCAAGCAAATAAACCTGGTTAGGAAAAATTAGGTGACCAAGGTGGATCATTGTTTGGATTGGTCTAATGTGCAGTAGCATCCATCACTGGGTATTGATATGAGCTCAAAAGGTGGCAGTGTTGACCTTTAAAGAGACAATCTGGGATTGGTACATACATTTTTGAACTTTTAAATGAATGATATATAGCCATTTGTTACAACCCGGCTCGCTAGGGGAAAGGGAAGCAACATAAAACCAGATGGATTTGGTAAATTATAGTTATTTTATTAACAAGGAACTTAAATCGTCTTATAAAGGTAACAAAGGTCATACAGAATCAGTGGCTACTACAATGGAAAAAAGGACCGGTAGGGGCTGTTCAACTCAAACAAACAAATATAACCAAAAGAGAGCTCATAAACGGCGAGCCAAACCTAAACTTTCATTATCTAATCAAAACCAAAGCGAAAACAAAACCTCACTGGCCTAAAGCAGCGGACAAAACTTAAATACAGTCAAGAACAGCCACCTCTACTCCTGGAGCGTCTAAACAAAAGAATCCACTACGTGTGGTGCAAAATCAGTACAACAAATCTAAACTTGGCCCAATTTTCGGTAACCATAACAAATAATAATCGAGTGCGCTATGCACAGTATCACAATACAAAGTCTATCGTTCTAACACGTCTCTACAAAATCTATCGTTCTAACAAGTTTCTACAAAGTCTATCGTCGTTCTAACAAGTCTCTTAAGGGAACTGTTCAAACACACACAGCCCGCTGACTGTGACAAGCTGGCCCCACTTTTTATACGGCCCGCGCGGGGACCCGATAGGCGCGCTGGTTGGGACGTATCCAATCCGGATCCGCGCTGGCGATACCGACGGAGTGGGCGGAGCCTCGGAATCTTGTAGCGCCCAGCCTGCTTGACAGCACACGTCGGCTGCGGCCGTAACACCATTGATTCTTGAAGAATATAACTTATAAATGCCTCAACTGCCTTACCCAAACAGAACCCAAAATAAAAGCTTGTTCGTAAACAATGTAATTTTAAACCAATTCCAAAAACATGGTTAAAACTATAATTTGTATCTCATGGATGGTCAGTCATTGCATCCATAGCTCTGTCTATGACTGTGAGAGTGGTTACATTTCTACAGCCCCATTCCTTAGCTATTTACCTCAAAAGTGGCGGATGATCGCTTTGTTGTTGTTTGAATCCCAGCCCCTTTAAAACCCCAATTGAAGATGATCTCCACTTTTAGGCTGGACCATCCGTATATTAGCTAGTGTTGTCTGGCAGACTTGAGGGAGCGAGCCATTAGACTATTGATCACCTAATAGTCCATGGCTCCCCTGCTGTGACTGGGCCCAGCTGTCACCATCATCACTACTGAGCAGCACGGGCTGCAGTCCAACACAAACCATAAAAACTCATAGTACATACTGTAGCACTTTGCACAGACACTGGAAGGGTGGGGGAGAGGGAAGCGAGGGGAGAGGGAAAGAGGAGAGGGGAATAGAGTGAATACTTTCGTGGAAATGTTAGAACCTGGAGGTGTGCTGAAAAAGGTGTTTGGCAGTTTGTCTTCCAAGTGCTTCCTATCTCACCAATATGCTCAGTCGTGTTTGAGTTGACTGATAGTATTTAGCATTTAATAAGTTACCAAGCATGTTCTTAGGGGTCTCACAAGTAAAGTCCAGTATCAACCCATTTATAGAGCCTCTGAGCCTCACAGTGTGTGTGGTGTATGGTGTGTGTGTGTGCGTGTGCGTGTATGTGTGTGTGTGTGTGTATATGTAACATGGAGACTTCTGAGTTCAGAAGTCTTATCAAACAACGGAGGCTTAGGTGGGATGATTTTCTTGTCTATTGAAATGCTAAAATATGCAAGCCTTTATGAGAGTCTGGCGCTATTGAGCTCCTGCATATACACCGTGTAATCCAAACTAAAATGCTTAGAGGCAAAATATTCTCTCGGCTCTCATTGGAGAGAAGTTTGGTTGCAGTGGGAAAAGTCATGAAAAATCATTCACTAGGGCACCAGAGAACTTTTTTTCATTCAGGTCTTTTGGCACCATTGGGCCACCATCAGTCATTGATACTGTTCAAATTGGGCCAGGGAGTGGGGAGAGGAAAGGTAGTGCAGACTGTGCCAACTGTGAGTGTGTGTGTGTGTGTGTGTGTGTGTGTGTGTGTGTGTGTGTGTGTGTGTGTGTGTGTGTGTGTGTGTGTGTGTGTGTGTGTGTGTGTGTGTACATGGGTTAACTGAAAATGTCCTGGATACATTGGTTATTGTTACAGCTGTCGCTACCATGACAACACAGGCCACTTAAGAGCTAGCAGAGATGTGAGGCTCTATGTTAATGCTTATTCATTTTTATTAATGACTCATTTTTCACAGCATTAAAGGTCAAAGAAGTCCCAATAACATCCAGGCAGATGTTGTCATTAGATGGTGTCATATCACATCATAGATTTAGCATAATAACTTTGATTCATATTGGGTAAATTATGTCAGTAATCAGTAAGTATATAATATTGAGCTATGGTAACCTCAATATCACTTACCTCTTTTACACACACACACACTCTTCACTCTTGACCAATCGTTTGTTGCCTATCACAGGTACCTCAAGCACCAATCTCTTTCTAGATGATTTTCAAGATATACTGGTTGCAAACTGTCTTCATAGTACCAGGTTATATTTGTGACAGCTCACTTCTCAAAGTGTTTGCATTTGACCTCAAGCGTTTGCTGCTTTAAAGTCTCCTCCAAGCTCCAACCGCCCTGTCTGTCCCCGACGACATCAAACAGTCCAATCACCAACACGACTCCTGCCAGCCAGCTAATTAGCTTCAGCCCTTTTACAACCCCTACATTATTTCTACTGTGGCTCCTCAATACGCCACATTAACTACGGAATAGACGCTGTCAGCTCCTCCGGAAACACTGATATCTAAAAGTGAAGCATCAGCCCATTCAACTCAATGCAGCTATAAAAAAGAACTGAGGAGCTGAAGTGAAGCTTTAAAAGCCAACCAGCTGCTTTAGATGCAGGCGACTGGCTTTTGTTTGTTGTTACACTGGGTTGTAGGGAAGGTTGACATTTTCTGTGAGCAATCTGTGTGTGAGACATTCTCAAGGTATTCAAAGAGGTGTTTGTAAAGGAAGCTGGAAGCTGCTGTGTATGTCAAGCAAGTGTTCTTCCATGTGGTAAGAAAATGTACTGATGGTGGAATCCTAACACCAGATGGGCGCGTATAAACAAGAAAGTGTAACCCTCTCCAGCTCCATGACAGTCATTATACCAGCCAAAGCCTATATCAGAGCCTGCAGAGTATGAGAATAAGTTGGTTGAGCCGTGAGTGAGGTCTTGACAACAAGTCAATACATGGAATGTATGAAAGATAGTTTGTGCATGCTAAAATATCTAGGAGCGAGTTATACTGGTACTGTATGTTTACCATTTAAAAGCAGCTTTGAAATTCACTCAATGACTACAGTATACAGTACTTTGACTGATAAGATAATAATATCGATGGATATGATGCGAACGAATGAAAGCCACCATAAATGTCAGTCTTGAAAATATCATATTCCACAGCTATTGTGAAGCAATGTATTCTCGATTTGGTTTCTCATCCCAACTTCAAAATCCCATCAAAAACAACTCCCTGAGGTGTGCGTGTGCGTGCGTGCGTGCGTGCGTTCAGCACATTGATATGGCATGGGATTTTGCAATCTGTAAGTCCAGTGTCACAGCGATGACACTGGCACAAAGACATCATCGTCTGGTAAATGTCAGCGTGTCACTAAGGAGTGACACTGGTGATCTGGGGTGGCTTGGGGGCTGTCATGTCAGCCGAGCTGGGAGACATGACAAGGACAAGCTTACATAAACAAGCCTAATCCTCTCTCCTAGAGTTGTATCAGTGCACAGGCAGAATGGAAGAGCGAGCAGGAAATTAAATGGAGTTTCAGAGCAAATCAGTGATGTATTAGTAGCGCTTGTCAGAAAGTGTGTATTTTAGCCGCTCAGATTTGCCATATGTGTTGAGTGGATTTGTGTCAGGGTATATGTGGCAGGGGAGGCTGGTGGATGGAGAAATGGGTTGGATGGGCTCGTTGTAAGGGACATAACTAAATGGGGAATGGTATCAAACATGTGATTGATGCCATTCCTCATTCCTTTCCATCCATTCCAATGAACCCGTCCTACACATTCCTCCATCCACCAGCCTCCACTGGTATGTGGACATTTAATGGGAAACACTGCTATGTAAAATGAGAGTGAGAGTGTAATGGCAAAAAATATAATTGTACTATTTTGCTTAAGTCATACTGTATATGAAATGTATTGACCTCTCTGTGACCCAATGTACTTTGTTATTTTTAATTATGTGACTGAGGAAGAACCAAAACCGACTGCTCCTTCTGTTCTATCAGAGATGTTATGTGACCTTGGAACACTCCTAACTGCAGGCTGAGGTTTGAGATAGTGGCTCACAACGCCTACGCTTCTTTCCCAGCTTCTTTATCAGCAAACAGGTGCAAGATATGTTTACCCCTAGACCTATGCCGTACAAGCATTGGAGTTAAGGACGGTCCCTTTCCTCAGCCACAGCATCAGTATCTGAATCCACACTGTTGGTGAAGGAATGCTGAACCGGCCGTAAGCAGAATTGTTTAAACCTTGTATATGCATTAAAACTCTCAACTGAGACCAAACATTGTTTATTGTTGTTCACTGAAAGATTTCCATCACAAGAGAGAGACTTTTGATGCTCGTATTGAGTAAATGTCACAAAATAACACACCTGATATGTAGTCCTGCAAAACCCCCAGTAAGAGAGGGGGGTAAGAGAGAGAGTGGGTTATCTGAAAGACAGAGAGGGGAGGAGAGAGGGAGGGAGAGAGAGAGAGAGAGAGAGAGAGAGAGAGAGAGAGAGAAAGAGGGAGGGAGAGAGAGGGAGAGATCTCTCTGGCTGCTTTTATTGCCTTACTGGTGAGTGAGAACTGGAGCACTAGGACTGACCTTCTCTAACTTAATTTAATTTAATTTAATTAGATTCCCTGTGATTTGATCTCATCTCTGGAGACTATGGCTATGAGGATATGGGAACACATACAGCTATTTTCAGAAGCTCCCAGATCTCCTCAACAGATCCGAGCATGTTTTGTACCTCAACAAACTTATCAATATGTCTCTAATTAGAAGCCATTGTTCTGAGCACAGGCAGCAGCAGTTAATTAATCAATATGAAATTAACCACCAACTGCTTAGAATGTGATTAAAATCATGAAAATCATTTGTATTGAAATCAATCCATTTGTATCATTAATTGCAATCATGACATGAACACTCATCATGACATGAACACACACGCATATGAGGAGAATTTCATAAGCTATTCATATTTTAAAAGACATGTGGCTATGACAAAAGAGTTAACATGGAGAGCAGAGCATGTGAGCGGAGAGCGGTTTGAGATGCCACTCCTCACTCACAAGGCTGTGCTTGCACTCTGCTCCCTCGCTGCAAATCCTCTCCCGCTCTCTTAGTATTTTGGTCAGATCACGCCCTGAGCTTGTGATGTGAGCGGTTTTGGATTGTTATTGGAGCGGGAGAGAACACTGCAATTTCTTGAATACCCGTTCCACGCTCTGGTCAAATTCGACCACTCCGCTCGCACTCCGCTCGCACTCCGCTCACATGCTCTGATGGAGAGTGAAAGAGAATGCAGCCAACTAAAATGCACTCTTGACCCCACCACCCAAATCAAACAATCAATAAAACTCCCTGACCCAGTCACCAATCTCACACACAGTTTGTTCAAAAACACCATCTTTAGCAACACAGCTTTTAGCTGAGGTTCTCTGAAGGAGATGAGGGAGACCTCTCACTATGGGAGACACACTCTATGTATCTATTTGCTGAAGACCGCTATAAAAACACACCTGGTACAGGAGGTTGACACCTGCAGGCAGATAGCAATCGCGCCTATTGTGTCCAGCAAACCACTCATCACAAGCTCAGCGCAAGAGGTCTCCCTCATCTCTTCTTCAGAGAACCTGGGTTACATTCGTAACCTCTAGTAACCTCTAGTTCTCTTTCAGTTGACTCAGTTCGACTCCTTACTCTGGGACCCTGCAAAACGCCCTGATTGCCTGGTCCAAACTGGAAACCTGTACGGTTAAGTATGTACCCCGTCTACATCACACAGCCTCCAAACCAGTGCTAAGGACAGTGTTCGCCACAGAGGGCACAGTCACGTCTGTAAAACCTTTAAACCTTTTCGCACATACGTTCTAAACATTTCCAATGGCCCCCCCAACGTGAGTTCTTTATGTACCTGATATCAGAATGCGCAGCTGCTGTTCTAGAAGGTTATTATTGCCCATAAGCGCGTCTGCCATCTACGCTTCATTTTGGATGTCATAGCCTCATTCGGCTAATAAGGTTGGTCCAGCTTGTATCGCTTAACTTTATCTTCAATTTTACCTGTATTGGATATCCAACAAATGTATTCAACCAAAGATGACTGTCCCTGCATTATCAGTACAAAGGCTGATCTACAAGGGTGAGTAACATTAGCTAGGTTATGTGCTTTGGCACCTATGTCTGGCTGCTTTCAACATTAAATATTTTATCAGATAAAAACTTGAGGTAGGCCTATAGGTGATCTAGATTGATGGACATGGTGCTCTTTAGTGTAGCCATAATGATTAGGCCACATCAGCTGATTTGATTATTGCTCATGCAACAAACTTGGTAAATGGTTGAACAACAACAAGCAGTCAGTCCTATGAATCACGCTCTTACTATTCGCTAAATGTGAGAGACTATGTAATTAACTCTTGGCCTAGTGTTTCTGACCAGGGCACTTACAATAAAAAGCATCAAGACAAAGTTTGTTCAAATAAGATGTAACATTTATTTGAAAAATAAAACTGGCCATTTGTAAAAATTGCAAAACCAACATAAACTCCAGCCAGTTGTATAGATTTGTGAAAATAAACAATAAACAATTAAGATTCTAAAAGCAAACTGTATGCAACTAATGTAAAATAAATAATTCAGCTGCTCAATAGTGCTTGACAATATGGTACCCCCCAAAGCATGGCGTAATACATAGGGGTGTGTTACAAGGTACACATGTACTTTATTAACCTCCTCTGCTTCCTTCGCCTGGTGCTGGATAGGCAGACTTTTCAGTGCCTCCTTGTGCGACTGCCTTGGGCCTCAGTTTGAGGGACCTCAGAGGGGAAATGCCGTTCAGTGAGGCACAGAGAAGTTTCGGCAGCAGGACGCCCCAGTGGATAGACGTCGAGGACCAAGTGTTGCCCTTCCCTAGATGAGGAGCCAGAATGGTCATCACTGCAGACCGAGTCACCCCAAGCCACTCATAGTGTGTCAAATCAGTGGTGGCCCCTGTGTATACTATTATGTCCTGAACAAATCCTGTCTTCACATCGCAAAAAAACAAAGAACTTGACCAAAACGGTGCCTTTTGGAGGAAATCTATTGACGGAACGCCAACCTACACTTCCATAACATCAGGGACTCGTGAATGCATAGGTCCTTGTATTGTACACATACTCGACCAATTGCCGATGTCAGGCTGGTAAGGACATTTCTTACTTTGTGTAAGGGGTCATTGAGGTTGGCAGTGTATGCCTACATTTTGTATTGACTACATTTTGTATTGACAAAAATGTAGGCGTCGCAGCATGACTAGGAAGCAGTCTTGGGAAAACAGAGTGGCGAAGAAGGGAGTTGCAAACATGGGATCCATGCTCCAGTAATCCCTAAGGGAGTTCTTCCTCACTATTCCCAGGATGAGGATTGTCACCAGGAAGGTGTAAATCTCACTGACCATGGTTCCCACTCATTTATCCAGCTTTCCCTTCACTCCAGGTACAGTCTTGTCCTGTAAGGCATAGCGGTTGGTCTCCTCCACAATATCTCCCACCAGCTCCTCTGTCAGGAATAGTTTGAAGCACTCTGCCTCAGAGGGAGATGGCAGGTGGATTTGCACTCCAGACTGGGACTCAACAAAAACAACAGCAGGGCCAGAGGGGATGAAATGGCTGGCAGCCATCCAGCTATTACTGCAGACCACCTCAACTTCACCTAATATTGGTCTGACTCCATCTTTGTTGGTGGGAATGGGCCAGCGTCTTTGTTGGAATGGGCCCCTCAGGCTCAGGGTTGTCAATGGCTGCAAGGTTGGGAGGCAGCTCCTCACTGTCATCGTCATCCTCACTCGAATACTCCCAATTTATATCAGAATTATAAAATATCTCCAGAATTTCAGCATCTATCAGTTGTCTCTTTCTGGAAGACATTGCTATTGTGTAGTCTACTTTTAGCTTAACCTAGCAACTTCAGTGCTTGTCTGACTGAAGTGATTGTAGGCACCGGCACTCGCAGGTTGTATCAATATAAAGTCAATGATAGTTGACTGAGTTGAATAATTTACTGTGTTTTTCACTGTAACAAATCATGGTGACAAATCAGATTATTGCATACATTGTAATGGACACATATGATGTGTGTAAAATACTTTTTTGAAGGTTGTACTGATGAGCTAATGATGCTAATTACTACTAAGTCTATGTGCACATCCATGTTTGTTTTCATTTGTCATCATTCAATGCATTCTGGGTGTCACGTCTGTCAGACCAAAGATATCTTAGCGAAATTAGGTGAGTAGATGGTTCACTCATGTGTCGGGAAATCCATAGCAAAACTTCCCAGAAGACATGAAAAGTGAATGATGGGAGTGACCCATCTTGTCATCTTGTTTAATTTGTAGTGCGGAAAAAAGAAACATCTCTGCGTGCACTAACAATGGCCATCGTCGGATTGCTTTGAATTTTTGGAAAGTGTTTTAGTAAATTATGTCGATCCCTAGCAAGGTCATTTGTGATGTGATACATTGTAAATTGTAATCGCTATTATTGAAATTATATTATGGTTTCTGTCAACCTTACTGCATTGTAAGATCACTCTTTCCCCAGAGCTAGGAATAACGTAGCTTTAACCTACATTTTTTTTATATGGTTGAGAACTGCAACTTCTGTGAACATCTACATAAAAACAATAAACTGCTCACATTGAGGACATACAGTTGTAGGTCTATAATTTGTGCAACAATTTTATGTAAAATAACAGTGTGGTCAGCTCAATGGTGATTGTTGAGTCAATCGTAAATAGACGTTCAAATCAAGTGTGCGATCAGAATCAAGTTTTTCAAATCAAAAAAATGCTTCACTGTCCCATTACTTAAGCAGGGCACTGTATCTCTGAAAGAGAGACACCCTTGAACAGGGACCACGACGCCACTAACCAAGTTCTAGTTTATTTGTCATTACACCATATACAAGTATACAATGCAACAAAATGCTTAAGGCAGAGCAGCTCTACAACATAAATCAACATCAACAATACAGTGTAATAAGTAACAATGTAAACATAATCATAAACATAAATGATGCCCAAAGGGGACTGCAATCCCTAACTATTGTAATCCTCAACAATAGTTAGGGTATAGAAAGGGAGCAGTACAGCAGCTTGGCTGTGGTACACCATGGAGATGACTTTGGGAATGAACGCTGCGTTAGGGATGCCAAGTATGTCTTCGCTGTGAAGAAGGCTTTGGCCTTATCAAGCAGGAAAAAAGTGCCACTTATTAGGGCATAATTGGGCCTGCTGCCAAATATAGGTGATGTGATTGTGTACACTGAGAGTCCACACCCCGGCCAGGGCGTGGTCAGGTACTGGAAACTGTAAGCCGGCAGAGCACAAACCTTTCAGTATGAGGTTACAAGAACGGCAGTCTGTGAATTAATCCAAGGTTCGGGGTGCAGACTTTGTAAGAGTCCACCTTCCAAAATATAAAATCTCCCTTGACAGAAAGCACTCACCCACACACCAAAGCAGTGTAGCAATGAATCTTCACTTAGATGGCTGAAGATAGCTAGCGTGCCAAGTTCCTGAGCACAATAGGTAGCGTTGCTATGTAGGTGCTAGCCCTCCCTGCACAAGGCGAAAGAGCTAGCAACTGTCACATTAGCCGCAGCCTCAAGTCGTTTAATAACAACGATCATGCGAGCTTGCCAAGCCGAAGCTCACACTAGGGACTTAGCTTACATTACACAAGGTAACCAGCTACAAATTATGTCGAACTAGTAAGGACTCGAGTAGTCCGAAACACAAACTAGCAAACAATCCTGCAAACAGAGCGCTAATATTCATCGCAGAAGGGAAGAAAAAATTTGCTTCATCAAAGCTAAACAATGGCTCAAGTTTTCCGAAAACTACAAGTCACTCAAGACAGCCAACCGTGCCACACAAGGGGCCGAGCAAGCTATAAGCCTATAACTTCAGGAATGATCTTGAAGGTTCAAACAATTCCAAAGATTTGAGAGCACACAAGCTAGCTATCAACCTTCTTGTGTTAGCTTGCTAGCTCAGAGAGTAGCAGGTGTGCACAAGGTGAAGAAGGTCTAATTTGGCTTACCAATAACATTTCATTTCAGCCCATCCCCGCGGGGACTTATAGGGCATAATCAGGCCTGCTGCCAAATATAGGTAATGTGATTGTGTACACTGAAGGTCCACACCCCAGCCAGGGCGTGGTCAGGTACTGGAATCTCTGTGAGATGGGCTGATGCTGACAACCTTAAGTTAATGTTGAAAAATAACCATCACATAATAGCGTCTAAAAAACTGTTAATTACAACCAACATGTGACTGATCAACAACCATCAAAAAACAATGTCAATCCAACATTGCAAAAGTTACAGAGCTCCAGCGTTTGCAATTTGATGTTTAAAAAACGTTCAAAAACAATACTCTCACAACCATTGTACAACATCAGTTTGGTTAGTTTTTGACTGTTGCAGAACTGTGACACAATATGAAATGCCCATGGGGTAGGTCATAAATAGGAAGGCTGTAGGCGGAGCTAACTGCCTGCACGTGTCACTGGCCTGTACCAAGCATGATTGTATAGGGTTCTTCAGTGAATAGGTACACAGAGTGCGTGTCCCATAGTGAGGGGTCAAGCTGAGTTGACTGAAAGAGAACCACACTGAGGAAGAGAGTTCAATCAAGAGAAGAGATAATAATCCAAAACTCATCATAGTGAATGATGATCTCTCTCTCTCATATAAATATGGCTGCCATAGTTCTACTGTAAAAATAACTAATAATAATAATAAGTAAGGGAGAAAACAGAGTGAAAATGTGGTCTAAAGAAATAGCACTTGAAATTTATAGGCTGGAATTGTATTGCCAAAGTGGATGTCTGGATGTTTTTTTAAGTTATTAAGTTATTAATCAAGTAGATTCAGTGTGCTCATTTTGCTAACATCCATGCCTATTAAAAATGAGAGGACAAGTGACAGAAGGCCTTGATGGGAAGAATGTGTTTTTTCAGTGTTGGACTGCTGAGTAGCACAAGCACATACTGCAGAGAGAAGAGGAAGGGGGGTGCATGCACACGCACGCACGCACAACTTGAATTGAATCCATGTCAAGATCAACCATATTAACATCTTGTAGCAAATCAGATCTTTGTTGTTGTTATTGCTGCACATAGTTTGAAAGTGCAAGGCTTTAAGTTGTCTTCTAGAGCGCAAAGCCTCTCCCCTCTTTCATCAAAGCCACCATTCTAATTACAGTATGAGAGAGCCGTGCACAAATTTGTTCGAAGTTAAATGACACTTTTCATCCACAAAATTACAAAATCGTCTTAACGTTGTTATTTCTTCAACAGCTCCCCCCATCTCCGCCTTCTTTCTCTCCTCTTCCACACTCACCCACTCTCCCACCCATATCAGACACGGTACACAGTTAGTGATTTTCCAATCTTCATTAAAAATATAATCATTAATAACATGCATTTCTTAACAACCAAATGGTAACTGTAGAAAATATATATACAGTGCATTCGGAAAGTATTCAGACCCCTTCACTTTTTCCACATTTTGTTATGTTACAGCCTTATTCTAAAATGGATAAAATAATTTTTGTCCTAATTAATCTCCACACAATACCCCATAATGACAAAGCGAAAACAGGTTTTTAGAAATTGTTGCTTTTGAAATTGTTTTAAAAAATTGTTTTAAAAATAAAAACAGAAATTTCACCTTTACATAAGTATTCAGACCCTTTGCTATAACATTTGAAATTGAGCTCAGGTGCATCCTGTTTCCAGTAATCATCTGTGACATGTTTCTACAGCTTGATTGGAGTCCACCTGTGGTAAATTCAATTGATTGGACATGATTTGGAACGGCACACACCTGTCTATATAAGGTCCCACAGTTGACAGTGCATGTCAGATCAAAAACCAGGCCATGAAGTCGAAGGAATTGTCCATAGACCTCTGAGACAGGATTGTGTCGAGGCACATATCTGGGGAAGGCTCCAAAAAGAATTCTGCAGTATTGAAGGTCCCCAAGAACACAGTAGCCTCCATCATTCTTAAATGGAAGAAGTTTGGAACCACTAAGACTCTTCCTAGAGCTGGCCGCCCGGCCAAACTGAGCAATAGGGGGAGAAGGGCCATCATCAGGGAGGTGACCAAGAACCCAATGGTCACTTTGACAGAGCTCCAGAGTTCCTCTGTGGAGATAGGAGAACCTTCAAGAAGAACAACCATCTCTGTAGCACTTCACCAATCTGGCCTTTATGGTAGAGTGGCCAGATGGAAGCCAGTAAAAAGCACATGACAGCCCGCTTGGAGTTTGCCAAAAGGCACCTAAAGGACTCTCAGACCATGAGAAACAAGATTCTTTGGTCTGATGAAACAAAGATTGAACTCCTTTGTCTGAATGCCAAGCGTCACATCTGGAGGAAACCAGGCACCGTTCATGACCTGGCCAATACCATCTCTACGGTGAAGCATGGTGGTGGCAGCATCTTGCTGTGTGGATGTTTTTCAGCGGCAGGGACTGGGAGACTAGTTAGGATTGAGGGAAAGATGAACGGAGCAAAGTACAGAGAGATCCTTAGTCCTGAGCGCTCTGGAGCAGGTTCTCAGACTGGAGCACACAGCCAAGACAACGCAGGAGTGGCTTCGGGATAAGTCTCTGAATGTCCTTAAGTGGCCCAGCCAAAGCCCGAACTTGAACCCGATCGAATGTCTCTGGAGAGACCTGAAAATAGCTGTGCACCGACACTCCCCATGCAGCCTGACAGAACTTGAGAGGATCTGCAGAGAAGAATGGGAGAAACTCCCCAAATACAGGTGTGCCAAGCTTGTATCGTCATACCCAAGAAAACTTGAGGCTGTAATCGCTGCCAAAGGTGCTTCAACAAAGTACTAAGTAAACGGTCTGAATACTTGTATGTAAATGTGATTTTTTTTAATTTTATTTATAATAAATTAGCAACAATTTCTAAACCTGTTTTCAGTTTGTCATTATTGGGTATTGTGTGCAGATTGATGATGAAAAAAATGAATTGAATCCATTGTAGAATAAGGCTGTAACATAACATAATGCGAAAAAAGTGAAGGGGTCTGAATACTTTCTGAATGCACTGTATATATTTATCATTAGCCAGGTGTTATGTTGTGTTACAGCACACTGGGACTTTGTGTGAGGAATAATAACATGTAATAACAGAGTGGAACAGATTCTAGGGAGGCAGACCCTTGGTCCCCCAGAGTTTACAATTATAGGTCACAGTACTCACACTACAGAGACACAATGGATGGACACACACACACACACACACACACACACACACACACACACGTTGCTAGGGCTGGGTACAGACTGAATCATGTAGATACCAAGCAGAGCTGAAGCGTGTAAAAACAAATCGGTTCCAACTTTCAGTTCTTTGAGATAAAGAACTACACTGATGTATGATTTGCTCGCCGCAAAATTCTTAATTCTGAAAGCCTCCATCAGCCTGCATGTGCCGGTGGCGCTAGCGGAGAGTGAATCTCAGAGACGTACAGGAATGTTTTTTAAAGGAAGGCAGGAACATGTAGCAGTGAATATTGAGCTTTCAAGACCTCCACGGTACGACACATGATTTGACTCACATCTAACGTTATCTGCTGTGAAAAAACCCCCAAAAAACGGACAAATTGATCCAATACCAGAAACAGATTTGCATTGTGTTATCGCAGGTAAGGCAACTACATTGATTTCATATTTTGCAGCTCAACTAGCTTACATATCAGCTGTTTGGTGCCATGAACTACACTGGCTGACTGAATTGGAAGCTTAGCATATCTATACAAATATTCTCACCCTAATGTGATGGGTTAGGGGTCTGGCCAGATCCCTGTTGGTAGTTTGAGTGTTTTAAAGGGGCAGCAAAGTTATTTCATCATAAGGCTACACTTGAATATGCTTTAGCAATCTGTTTAAGGTCAGACATGTTGGCAGATGTTTAGATCAGGATTTCCCTGTACACCCACCGTATAAGAAAGAAAAATGTAAAACATTTTGAAAAAGGAAAGGAAAGGGAAAAAAGGACAAAAAGAGAAAAAAATGAGGAGTAATACAACCATTATGAAGAGGACAACAAATGTTGACGACAGAGCATGAAATCCCTTCTCTACAGCCTGTAGATCCAATAGTGCAACACCAACTGCCTGGCAGGCAGCTCCCTGCAACAGATAGAGCCATGAGGAGACACTGCTGGGTCAGCAAAGCTGTCTGTCGTAAAGAGACCGATCCCCATGGCTAAAACACTTAGACCATCTATCACTGCAGTGTAATGACCTTCAGCCCCGAGGATAGCCTTGTTACACACACTATAGGGCCATCATTTAGTGGGTGGTATTGATTAGCCTACTGTAATTAACACATGCTCCTAGAAGGATATATCAGTGCTGATGTAGGGGGTTGAAGCAAAGGTGTGTGTGTGCGCGCGTGTGTGGTGTGTGTGTGTGTGTGTGTGTGTGTGTGTGTGTGTGGTCGAGAAGGAGGGCAGTGTATTTTGGTGTCTTGCATTTCATTTCTGTTCATTCTGTTTCATTTCCTTTTTTCCCCAACTGTTATTTGATTCCCCGACAGGCAGAAATCGGAAAATGAGCCAATTATCGTTTTCTGATGTGTAACTCCGCAAAGGAAAAAGGAAATATGAGTGGATTTCCAATTTCTGTTTGAAGATCTAATCGGATGGCCGCGAGGTACACGGACCAGGGAGTATTATATACAGGGAGATACTGTATTTGGTACTGGGTCATTAGAACTGAAAGAGTGATAGTCCGGCCCCAGAGCAAGATGGACTAAAACTGTCCAGGTCAACAATATAAAACTGCTGGATCAAGATTAACTCATCCAACCTAGGCCCCCACTGAGAACATCTACACAGTAAGTAGCACATATAAACACATTTAGTTGATAACATCAACATACAGTGATGGAACAAAAATATAAATTGAGCAATACAACCGATACATAAACTGAAATAACTAGTACTTGGGCAGAGGACTCAATTGCACAACTCAGGACACCAAAACAGAGTACGGTACACAGGTAGTCCTGGAGGCGGGAACCAGGGAACTCTCCCTCACCGGCTTGACCTTAGCCACATGTAACATAGGATGCACCCTCAGGGATCTGGGAAGTCTAAGACACACAGCCACAGGATTAATAATTTTCGAAATGGGGAAGGGACCCATAAACCGGGGAGCCAGCTTGCGGGAGTCCACCTGTAGGGGAAGGTCCCTAGTGGACAGCCATACCTTCTGCCCAGGCTGGGCGGTGGAAGCGCAATCTTCTTATACCGGGCTAAGGTTCTCAGGAGCACCTGCCGGGCCCGGCTCCAGATGCGGCGGCACCACCAGACGAACGCCTGGGCAGAAGGAACACTGACCTCCGTCTCCAGGTCTGGGAACAATGGCGGCTGGTATCCGTAGGTGCACTGGAAGGGGGAGAGGCTGGAGACAGAGCCCTGCAGGTTGTTATGTGCGTATTCGACCCAGATGAGGTGCCTGCTCCAGGTGGCCGGGTTTTGGGAGACGAGACACCGTAGGCAGGTCTCCAACTCCTGGTTTAGCCGCTCGCTGCAAAACGATGTGCAAAACCCAGAAAACGTTGCACCAGTTTCCGGGAGTGGGCCATTCAGCGACTGCACTAACCTTAGCCGGGTCCATTTGAATATTATCTTCCGAGACGATGAACCCCAGGAAAGTAACAGTGGAGGCATGGAACTGACATTTCTCCGCCTTGATGAAGAGCTGGTGAATCAGCAGTCGCTGAAGACCTGGTGAACATGCTGGACAAGGGTCTCCTCGTAAAGAAAAACAAACAAATTCAACATGTCCCGGAGAACATCATTTACCAGAGCCTGAAACACAGCCGGGGCATTAGTGAGTCCAAACGGCATTACAAGGTACTCATAATGACCACTAGGAGTATTGAAAGCCGTCTTCCATTCGTCCCCCCCCTTATCCTATTCCCCCCCCCCTTATCCTGATCAAATGATAGGCATTGCGTAGATCCAGCTTAGTGAAGATATTTGCCCCTTGTAATCATTCAAAAGCAGATGAGATAAGAGGGAGGAGGTACCTGTTCTTTAAGGTGATATCATTTAGGCCTCGATAGTCAATGCAAGGACGAAGCGTCTTATCCTTCTTATCCACAAAGAAGAAACCAGCCCTAGTAAGAGAAGAGAATGGGGAAGGTCAGTGTATTTCTTCATTGCCTCCCTCTCAGGGGCCAATAAGGAGTAGAGGCGCCCTCTAGGAGGAGCAAATCAATAGCGCAGTCGTATGACCGATGAGTAGGCAGAGAGGTAGCACAGGTTTTATTAAAAAACCTCCTTGAGGTTGAGGTAACAGGGGGGAGCACTGGAAAGATCTGGGAAGTCAGAGTCTGATGAATCCAAGAGCCATGAGGAGACAGGGAACCCAGTAGGCGCAGGAAGCTCCGGAGGCGCAGGAGACAGTGAAGCAGGAACAGATGGAAAGCAGGAGCGTGAGCATTCTTTGCTCCAACCCGTAACATCTCCAGTAGACCAACTTGAACAAATGGAAACTTAGGAATTCTGTGTGGTCATTGGCGATGATAAATTGAATAGGTTTAGTGCGGTGAGTGACTCTGCATAATAGGTGACCATCTAGAGCAGAGGTGCCCAATACGTCGATTACGATCGACCGGTCGATTGCGAGAGTAGTGCGGGTCGATCGCGTGACATTAAAACAATTTTTTACGACGGACATTTGTGCTTCAGCACGGTACGAGGCAATTGAGCCAGTGTGAGTGCGCCACTTGTTTGACGCACAATGTGGCCAGTCTGAGATCGCTTCTCTTTTACGGGTCACGTGTCACCATGCATTCGCATGTATATATTTTGCAATATATATTTAGCATTTTTTAATGTAGGTAGATCATTTTGACCTGGTCATTTTGAAAGTAGCTCGCAAGCCGAAAAAGTGTGGGCACCCCTGATCTAGAGCATTAGCCTCTAAAGGCTTGGGCAGGGGAACAATGTCTAGTCTAAGTCTCTTGGCTAACCTCCAATCAATAAAATTCCCATCAGATTCAGAGACCATGAATACAGAATGGTTGAGAGTCTAAGTTGGAGAAAAAAATCATAGGCCTGGACCGCTCTCTTCTTCCTCTCTCTCTCCTGAAGGCTGCTGTCAATTCTGATGGTCAGGGCGAAAAGAGAATCCAGGTCAGGAGGAAGCTCAAGAGGAGCTAAGTGCTCCTTGATAGGATCGAAAAGCCCATGGAGGAATGCGTCGAATTTGGCGGACGGATTCCACCCGCTGTCCACAGCCAGGGTGCGGAATTCAATGGCATAATCTAACACCCGTCTCTTACCTTGCCGCAGTCCCATAAGTTCTCCTGCTGCCTCCCGACCGGGAATTGTGTGATCAAAAATCCTATGGAACGTATTCTGGAAATCCTCCAGGGAATAGCATATAAGAGAATCCCTTGCCCATTCAGCAGTGGCCCAAGCCTCGGCCCTTCCAGTGAGATGGGAAATGACGTAAGCCACCTTGGCTCATTTCACCTGGAATGCTGCTGCGTGTAACTCAAAATGAAGGCCACATTGGTCCAGGAATGATCGGCAGTTATCAGAATCCCCGGAGAACCGAGGCAGAAACAGGAACGGGATCACTGGTTGAAACTGGCACCAGCACTGAGGGTGAAGTGGCGAGAGTTCCAAGACGTGCCACCTGCTGCTGGATCTGGTCAGCTAGTTGGTTTACCTGGTCGCAGAAGATTGTGAGTTTGATACCCGCTTAGGGCAAGTTGCTCTACCACGCCGTTCACTACAATACTTTGTTTACCGGTATACATACCATGTGTATTCTCTGTTGATATTACAATATTGTATTTTAAGTATTTTAATGTGAGCGACCGTTGCAACATTACCAGTATTACCTGACTGTAGGTCTGACAGCGGCAGCTTTGTACGGAAATGATAATAAATTACCATATCTATCAAAGATGAATCTGTTCTATTGTAGGCTAATAATGGTGGTGGATATTTGTTCTGTCATATCCCGGGCTTCAGCAGCAGTTGTGAAACGGTGGTGGTGATCATACAGAATAACCACTGATTTCCAACAATAGCCTGTCTCCAACAATAGCCTGTCTCCAACAATAGCCTGTCTCCAGTACACACCGGGTGCACATGGTTAAAGCAAATACAAACTTTAACTTTAATTAATTTTACAGTACTGATACTAACCACACCGCAACATAGCAACAACCCTCATTATCACCAGCAACACATACACAAATAGAGCATTTCAACTCCACAGGAACACCAAAGTGACCCATACCTAACACATCAGACATAAATAAAAAGTGACACATTTACATCAGAGAGCATGCTCCCCAGGTGCTGTGTAGTGTCAGATGTGTGATGTGTCTGTGCCTGTGCCTATGCTCTCACAAGTCTTTAATTTCACTGAACCAACACCCCTCCCACAGCTGCCCACATCACATAAAATCCTGGCAGATACTGTAATTGTAAGACAATTTAATTTCACTGAATTTTATTTTATTACACTCACACTTGCAGGAATCCAATTATCTGCTTAATTGAACCAGCCTCACATTTATTGGCCCATTCATATATGTTTGTCAGAGACTGTTTAACCTTGCTGTCTCCTGCTTGTCTGTGAGGGGTGATACATTACCAAAAGAAAGAGAGTTTATTTTGTGGTTCACAACAACGGTCAAGCATGAAATCGAGGTTAACATCTACAATGGTGATAAGGAGTTGGATCGCAGAATTGGTAAGTAGTTCCTGAGTTGTTTTTCTATTATCTTCTTAAATAACCCCCAGCAGCTACTGTAAGGAATTTGATAATGCTATCAAACAGGTCTGTCTAGTCACCATATGGGAACTATGAATAAGGGGCCTCAGTGACACCTCTGAAACTGCTATCTGACACTTAAATGGTGGAAAGTAAAGCTATTATTAACCCCCACTTTCAGGCTTTAGAGAGGAGTGAGTTTACCATTCCCGAATTAAGCACTGTGCTAGCTATCTGTCTATCACTTGTGTTTACTAATGTGCATCTTAGCTTAGATGCGCCACCGTGGCTGGCTGGGAGCCGCAGAGCAGTATGGACGTTGTAGGATTTCATCATTCAGACATGGTCCAATAAAAGGCTATCTGCTTACTTACTTGTGCACATTTTTCAATATTTACTGGCTATTTAGATAACAATGATCACTTATAACTTGTTGTTGAGTCATGGTGAACATTGGTGAAATGTTCCTTGAATTGAAAGGGAAGGTAGTCTAAAATTGGTTATTTTTCCCTTCCAGGATCTGGAGTTTTATTCTAATGGTACTATTGTGGGTGTGTGTATACAAAGAGGAGACATTCGGCCCTGACGCTCCTGAATGATTTGTCGAGGACAAAGGTCATCTTTCGTTGTCAATGCCTCAGTTTATTCCAGATGCAAAACAAAATATGTATAATACATGTCTACTGGATTCATAACAAACGTCCTTGATGTACTGTATAATATGCATGCGTCACATATTGGTTTGCAGTATGAGAAAATGAGCGAATGCAACAGTCCAGACGAAATCCAAGTGTCATTGACTTTAGCTTTTCATATATGGAAAAGCAACATGCAGGGTTTTGTAAGCTGTATTGAAGTGTTCTGTGCTTAGTCAGGGCTGACAATGGAGGCAGTGGGAGGGTCAAGGCTACTTTTACAAGAATGAGAGAATAAGAATGGGGAGGATTGTCAGCACAGGAAGGGTAATGGGAGAGGACACAGACAGAGAAACTGATCTGCTTTCATATGGGGGTAAACTGCAGGCGACCCCTGAGCGATGCTCCATGGAGATCTGAAGGTGAACACGCGTCAGGCTGATCTTTAAATACCTGCAGCCATTAGGCAAAAGAGGAGAGAGAGAAAAGCTGGAGTAGGGTCCAGAGACCTCCAGCAGTTGTGCGGACATGGGACTTTCTCATCTGGACTCCAGGACACCTGGCTACCAACGGTGTTCATAGGTCACCAATGTCATTTGACATACCGTCTTAAAACTCCCCTTATTCCACTCGTAATACCTGAGTCATAAGATGAGAACACAAATAAATACATACACCAAGCCCCACCCCCTCCACACACACACATACAGTATTGAAGAGATACTGTGCTAAATCTGTCCAGAGTGACTGGCTGCACGGATGTAAAAGGATATACAAAATGTGTTACTTATATCATTCAATGTTGGCAGAGCAACTGTTGCGCCAGCAGAAGACAACCCAAAGCTTGTTTGTTGATTATTGTTTTTCCTCAGAAGTTTGGCCAGCATAATGAGCTATAGGATGTGTCTGGCTGGTTAGTTGCCTCATGAGTAGTGTAGCATCGCTACTCCCTGATTGATCAAATCAAATGCGACTTTATTTATATAGTGCCTTTTGTGCAAAATTGCAATACAATGTTAACAATATAATGAAAATACAACAATACAATGAAAATACAATAATGCAGTGAAAATGAATGGAAATATAAAGAAATACAACAAACAGTGAAAATAAACAGTAATATAAGGAAATTATAGTATAGGAAATAAGAAACATGGTAGAACAGAGAGACCAGTGTAGCACAGTAGAAGAGGGTAGAAGAAAATAAGATGGATTAAGAGAAAGCTAAATTAAAAAGGTATGTCTTAAGATTTCTTTTAAAGGTTTTTTACAGATTGTGACGCCCTCAGCTCCTCTGGCAGGCTGCTCCAGAGGTGAGGACCATAGACACTAAATGCTGCCTCCCCATAGTTCTTTGTCCTCACCCAGGGAACAACTAAAAGGCCAGTGCCAAAGGACCTGAGTGATCTAGAGGGAGCATATATTAAAAGCATGTCTGACAAGTATTCAGGTGCTAGTCCATTGAGTGATTTGAACACCAATAAAAGGATCTTAAAATCTATTCTAAAACTGACAGGCAACCAATGAAGGGACTTTAGGACAGGTGAGATGTGTGCTCTCCTTCTGGTCTTGGTCATTACATGTGCTGCTGCATTCTGAATGATCTGTATCTTAGGTAGACCAGAAAGGAGAGCATTGCAGTAATCAAGCCTGCTAGTGATAAACGCATGCATAAGTCTCTCAGTATCTGCCTGGGAGAGAAACAGTTGCACTTTAGCAATATTTCTAAGGTGATAAAAGGCCATTTTAGTGAGATTACTGATGTGAGATTAAAAATTCATATCAGGGTCTAGAAGCATGCCAATATTTTTTGCTAGGGGTTTAGCGTTTTGTGCCAAGGATTTTAAGTTAGTGCACAGTGTCTCTCTCTGGACCTTTGCTCCGATAATTAAAACCTCTGTCTTATGTTTGTTCAATTGCAAGAAATTATGTGACATCCACAAGTTGATACAATCAATGAATTGAACCAGTTTATCAATATGGCTGATGTCATTGAGTGATAAAGAGATGTACAGTTGTGTATCATTGCCATAGCTATGAAAATTAATCCTGTGTTCTCTGACGATATTTCCCAGTGGCAGCATATAGAGACTGAACAAAACAGGTCCCAGAATGGAGCCTTGAGGAACCCCACATGTTATGCTAGTGTTAGCTGAGGAGTGGTCACCAATGGATCACATTACAATTAATTAAATATCAGCAAATAGATGCAGTCCAAGGCTTGGCCGTTAAAGTTTACACACTGGACACTTTCATAATTTCCTGTGTGTCTTTTATCAACATGACTCATCACCCCTCCGACATGTCAAACAGCAGATGATAAACGCCAAAACCACTTGTTTTCTTTCATTTTCTTTCCCTAGCTCAGATTTGTTTCCCCTGTCCCTTTGTGCTCTCCACCCTGGCTTTTCATTTGAATTAAATATGACAGCTTCAATGAAAGACTGCACTGGTGAAGCCATTTTCAGTATTCTTCTGTCCGCTTGTAACTGTCAGGATCTCAAAAGAGATCAGGCAAGGGGAACATGACAGGAATGAACCCACAGCGTAGAAATGAACACAGAAAGGAAGGGATAAATAAAACACAGTCGTTCAATGTGAGAGGCATTGTGCCACTCTAATAAACTCCAATAATGCCTGGCAGGGCTATATCCCACTCCTGACACACATACTGGCAGAGGACAGCACATAGTCTCACATCCCTGTTGTAAATATTGCAAAGCGTACTACCCCTATTTTTAGCTGAGAGTTAGTGTGCTCCTGTGATCCCAAGAGTGTTTTGAAAGGACAGTGGGTGAAACCAACTAAACAGAAAGAAGTGGGGAACATGTGTTGTCTGCTTGGGTAGAGATGCACAGTAATACATTGCACATGCATTCAGATTACAATAAAACCCTAAGGGAGAGATTATACCAAATCAACACTGGCAAACAGCAAGGTGCTATCTCAAAACGTGAGGTACAGAGCACAGTTGTTCAACCCCAGACTGTGATTAAATACACCAGATACAACACAGACAGTTGATAATTACTAAGCAAGAGGGGGCCGTTCCTATAAATTATTCTGGTTACTGCAGGCCGAGATGGAGGCTAGTCTCTGGAGATAGGTCCTCTTTTTTTTCATCAGGCTTTTTAGAGGCCAAACCTTGAGACGAGGCACATTTTGAGGGATTACATTCACTCTCATGTGTTAATGCATGTCACTTTGGCACACTCTCAGACAACCCTCAATAATAACCTGTGTCATCCAAGTGTCAGGTGAGGCTTTTTTATGACAGGAGCTAGGCTAGAGTGTGTCAGCGTATCACTGAGGACCCGACCTGTCTCTAGTTACATTAATGGGAGTTATACTGTAGTTTTATGACAATAGTTGCCTGTCGGGATTAAAGGGTCACACCAATAACTTGGCTAGTGGGTTTGTGTCTCCATTGACCCCACGTTCCAAGTCAATGAATATGATAACTTACTGTACAACAATGGATGCACCTTGTCTCTTGTCTGTTTATTTGGATTGTCTAGTTTCACTTCAGTGAAAATGTGCAGCACTCCAGAATCTGAATTCAGATACAGCAGCCAAAGTCAAATCAGACATAAATAAAACACGCTGTACAATTTTTTGATAGAGTCAAACTTCTGCACAGTGCTAAAGCTCAATGCTCATGAATTACTTATAGTGGGTAAGGCCCACACTGAGTCTAAATCTATCTGTTATGAAACCCATTTTTCAGAGAGAGATTGTGTCATTATGGTGCTTATAGCTCCTTAATATTATATAAGCCCATCCACTGCATAGGACACCGTAAAGCACCAGAGTTTCAGTCTTGCAGTCTTGCATATTATCATAAGCATCTCCACACTGAATGCAATATGATTAGAATCATTTCACCAGTCAACATGCATTTTAAAATCCTCCATATGAGGGTGGCACTTATTACAACAGATTGCCTGACCTCTCAAAACCTCCAGGCACTCAAACATTAATTTGTTGCGGTGAAAGATGTTCTTGATATCTGGGGGGGTGACTACAGAGCTGACACAGCGATGGTGCAGTGGTGAGGAAAGATGGTTGAGGAGGAGAGAGGAGGGTTTAAATATGAATGGAGAAATCACAGCTTATTCCACACACATCTTTAGAGACTCATCGTCCCTGGGCTGCAGGCTCTCAAGGTCCGCTCTGAATCCTTCTGCTGATAAACATCTTCACATGGCATCAGACGCTACTCTCATCTCGGGATGAATGGGAGGTTGAGAGAGAGATAGAGAGAGAGAAAAAGAGAGATGGGCGGGGGTGGGGGGGGGGGGGGTGAGGTAAGGAACAAGAGAGGGAGGGAGGTGAGGATGAGGTGGGGGGGGCGTACATTCCTCAGATAACAGATAATTTAACCCTAACCCTAATCCAGCCTCACCTGTCCTCATCTGTGTACTGTAACACACACACACACACACACACACACACATAACTAAGGATTTCTCGAAGGTCCAGATCAACTATCTCACGCACCTCCATTTTATGCTCCAGCGAGTAACAATAATTTAAGCCACCAGATATGCAAATAAGCCTTAATTGGACTGTCACAAGCATCCAAGCTCCATCAACCTCACATAGTGACGGAGAGAGGCGAGGAGCAGATTCGATTTTGGTTGCCAATCTTGTACATTTAATTTCAGTAATTCTTACAACATCCCTTACAAGATAAACTAAATCTAACAGTGTTGCCTCTCTCCTCAACTCATCTACTACATCTCTCTCTATCACTCTCTCTTTCACACACACACACGCACACACACACGCAATACTCCCTCTCTCGGTCTCTCTCTTTATTCTTCTACCTCTATCCTTTGCAGACCTCTCTCCTTTTCTCTCTGTCATTTTCTGGCAACCAGTTAATTCAAGTCAGGTATCCCCTTCCAGGCCCAGGTTCTCCCATTCCAAGCTAAGGATGTTATGCCCCATACTATGCTCTAACCTCATCTATGTCCATGTCTAGATGCAACAGACATGTTATTTTTCCTCAGCTCCAATCAGATGTTCTTGTTTTTAGGGATTGAGAGGCCTGAGTGTACCATTAGAGGTCAGTGACATTCTAATCCACGTGTCAGTAACATTCCAGGAAATGAAAACGGTGCTTTTCTGAGAAGCAAGGCCAGGACCTCATCATAACATTTGTATACAGGCTAGGAGACTGTTTGTGTGTGTGTGTGTGTGTGTGTGTGTGTGTGTGTGTGTGTGTGTGTGTGTGTGTGTGTGTGTGTGTGTGTGTGTGTGTGTGTGTGTGTGTGTGTGTGTGTGTGTGTGTGTGTGTGTGTGTGCGCGCGCGAGTGAGAGATGTTGATGATGATTCAGCCAATCAAATCCTATAACCCATCCTATCCTATCCTCATTCATCAATCTGTTCTATCAATTGAGACTACCTACATTTAATCTGTCTATAATCCTGAACATAAAAGCTATACATCAACATCAAAGCTAGATAACTACATTTTACCATACCTCACCATTCAAATCTGTGTAATTACCTTTCACAACACTACACATCACTCAAGCATGTATAGCTAATTAACTTTCACCGAAACATATATCACCCATCACATTTATATTGCATAGGCAATTCATCCTGTTTTCGTTTGCTTCCCTGTCAACGGTAATTCCATTAAAGTACTGTATATGTGTCAACGTCACAACACATTTGCATACACACAGGCACATAGGCTCACAAACACACAAAAAGTCATTGGGTTAATTGCTGCCAGCATTCTGAATGGGATGACCATAAGATGGTCTCTTGATCAGATACAGGTGTGAAAGAGATTATCCTAATTGCAATCAAGATTCCCCCACATAGTTGATTTATGTGTTGTTGTTTTTTGATAGTCATCCAGAATTTTCTACAGTTGGATGGATTGATAGGTTGTTATTGATTTTATAATGTTCTTTGCCAATTTCTATGGTTCTAAAAGAAAGTAAAGCATTTGGAGATTTCGGGACACCTGGAGAGGTTTCAAGGGAACCACTCACAAAAAGCCTTATAACTTCTGTTCTGTTAGCAGTAGCAACACAATTATTTTGCACACATGTTATTGACAAGTTGTCGAGGCACTGTGAAGTGTTTCAGCTCTTGTGACCTATAGTAGACTTGTCAGTGTTCTGTGAAAGATGACTTTGAAAATGAAAAAATACATTTCGGATATTTTATTTGCACTTTGTCTCCTTGTCATGTGTAGTGTGTTATTCTGAACTATGATCTTATATCCACACAAACTTCAAGGTGTTACCTATCAAATGGCATCCTGCTTTTGCATCTGATCACAATTTATTTTGGGGATGGTTTTTAGGCAGAAAGTAGTCAAATAGGGCATTCAGTTTAAGAGGAATGCCCTATTTGACTAATATATTGAAACATTGAAAATAAACCTGCCATTCTCCATTGGCCATAACTTTGACTTAGGCCTACTTAGGCTTCGCATATCCCTCTCTGACTTCATTCACCTTTAGCTGGGTGACCTTTATTGTGATCTTTGATTTGTTGATAATTCAGATGGGTGGGGTAGAGAGCCTCAGATGCAGCGTTTCCTGTCGTCTGTTATTAAAGTGAAGTTTCACTTGAATATCTAACAGACTAGCTGTGCTTCAGCTAAATTTAGACATACATGTGTGTGTGTGTGTGTGTGTGTGTGTGTGTGTGTGTGTGTGTGTGTGTGTGTGTGTGTGTGTGTGTGTGTGTGTGTGTGTGTGTGTGTGTGTGTGTGGCTCAAGGACAATGAGACAAATATGAAATGATTTAGAACTCACACAAGTGACTTTTTTTCCAAGTTCAGTATTTCACAAAAGTATCACAAATTAGTAACACAATATGGTAAGAAGCCATAATCAGCACTCTCAACCCTCCTCTTTCTCTGCCGGTTCACAAACCCTTCAGGAGACAAAAAAAACAGGGATGAAAAAAATCCCATTACAAAGACGATTTGCCTCATCTGTGTGGTTCAGTGAAGAAGCACGTTAAATGTCAGTACTTCATTAATAAATTAGTTTGGAAACAATATCAGAATGGCTCCATTGTCTCTAAGACTAGGCCAGAAACAAGACATCATTGTGGTGTAACTCTCTGTCTCAATGGAGAGTGTTTCATAGAAGTTGACTAACATATGAACTAACAACATTCTACCTTGGGAATGTTTCAATCTAGTGTTATGTTTTGTCTATAGGGGGTTAAGGAATATAGCATCCACTAAAGCTGCATGAACCCTGAATTAAAGCAGTAGAATGAGAAATGAAGAGCGCAGGGGGAGGAAAGGGAAAGTATAAGAGATTAGGCAGTTGAGGGGCTGAGCCCTTGGGTTGAGCCCTCCACAAAATGGCAGAAAACATGAGGGGTGGAGTTTTATTACAAAGAAAAAAAAGAGGAAAAAAAAGCAGTGAAAGACAAGAAGCATCTGACTGCCTTGGAACCAACCTGCTATTTCACTCTCAGAAATTAATTAAATCAGTTTCTTTTTAATTGCTTTTTTAAGCAACAGCTTTGAACTCCTGGGTTCTGAAAAAATATAGACACATCGGTACCTGTTAGAAAAATCTTTTTGCTTATTAAAAGCAACCCTCTAGCCTCGCCAATCTTTTTCTCAACTCATTAAATTAGTTTTCAAAGATACAAAAGGTCTTAAAGGCAACTCTAAACCAGTATGTTTTTTCTCAACATCTTAATACTTAATCTTTAATTATGCTAAACCCAGACTAACATGCCATGTAGGCACAATTTAATATTGTGTGACAGAAGACAAGTTAATTTTGGGGAATCAATGAATTGTAACATCTGCGGGACTCTTGATTGCTTATATGAACATTTAATCTCAGGTATTACACACTATATTGTCCTAGTGTCCACATTGTTAAGAGGAGCAGTCTCCACCTCTGTTCAGCCCCACCCATCCAGCTCCCCCATAAGCAGAACACAGCAGAACCAATGTGAACGGTTCTGTTTTTAATCATTCTGTGGGTATGCCAACTGAATTAACCCCCCATTCTGAATTCACTACATTACACATATTTTGCCAAATCACACATTACACTCCATCATGCTAGAGAGACAATTAATGCTCATCCTATTAATCAAGGCATCGGCATGTTGTTTACTGATATCCACCCACAGAGTGTTGTATGCTGAGGAGCTGCTAACCGCTACAGCTAATGAGAGGCTGTTTGTCATTAGCTGTTTGGAACG